>NC_138374.1:25973910-25989818 GCF_054177405.1 Leptonychotes weddellii | reverse complement strand
GCCATCTTTTCCATCCCCTTTGACGTATTCTTATATGGCTTTTGTTCAATATTATTTTTGAGATTCATCCATGTTGATGCACATAGTGAGGTTGGTTCATTCTCCTCCTCTGCAGTATGGCAATGTGTGGATATGCCACAGTATATCCATTTTAATGTTGGTCAGTAGGGTTATTTCTAGGGATTTTTCTCCTATTATGAACAATACTGCTAGGGACATTACACATGAGATACATGTATAAGAGTTTCTTTAGGTTATAAGGTAGGAATGGGGGGTATGCACATGCTTACATGCATATACTAGGTAATGCCAATTTACTACACTTTTTGTCAATCTGTTGAGTATGAATTGGTATCTCATTGAGGTTTTAATTTATGTTTCCCTGGTTACTACTGAGGTTTCCACTGGTTCGTATTCAAGGTGTTTTATTTCCTTGTGTGCCTTGTGAATTTGACCATAAACTGCTCACTCTCCTTAGCATTTTATCTGTGGGTATTCTTTGAAAGCTGAGTTCTCCTGGGAAAGCTTTTGCCTGTCCCTTGGGGGCATTACCCAGAACCAATTTGAATTAAATTCTCCACTAGGGGTTTCAGACCATAATCTGGCACAAGAACCAACTTGTGGTTTACAAATTCTGAAGGGAGATTCCTCCCCTTGACCTAGTGTCAAGTTGGAGATAGACACATTGCCTTGTTGACTCCTTCTGCAGGGTGGGGTTTATTCCTCATTTACCTATATACTGCAGATAAAGGTTTATATAGCTTCTGTGTCCAGGTTTATCGGAGGGTCTCCTGTTACACTCTTTATCTTGACAGGCATTGGCTTTATCTCTTGCCTTGGCATCCTGTATGTCAACAAAGGTCAAAGTCTTCAGGCTTCAGAAGTCTCCCTAAGCTTTGACCCTTCTTATCTTCCAGAGTTTTTTGTGTCCCATTACTTTGGGTTCAGTATATTCTTTACTTCCATTTCAGTGATGAAATTATATTTTCCTTTATTCATCATTTTAGCTGTTGGGATGCTCCGAGACCGAAAGTTCCTGTAGGAAGAGTACAATAGCTGCGAGGCTGGATGAGGAAGGGATTTGTCCTGTTTTGCTCTGCTCCCAGCAGCATCACCCGAGCATACAGGCAGCAGCTCGGATTTCAGTTTGTCCTGTACTCCTGGAACCAGGGTCATCGTGCTCCTCAGAGACTCGAGCAGTGTGCCTTCTGGGCGGCGGTTGCTTCTGGCAGGTGCTAGCTCTCTGATACTTATTTTCCTTTGGCCCTTTCTTCAATGCCTACTTAATTCTTTATATGGTTCTGTTAAAATAATGAATGGTTTCTGTCTCCTGACTAACCCAACTAACTGATAGAACCTGTGGATAGAACCTCTTATTTTTCAGATAAGCACATGCCTGAGGAAGGTTAGAATATCCAAAGTCAAAACATGGGTGTTTCTGGCAGAGCCAGGACTGGAAACCAATTTGCTGATTTTTTTTTTTCCTTCAATAGCGGAGGGGTTTTGACCTACCTACTCCTACTGATGCAAATAAAGAGAAGGTAAAGGTCATGCTTTTCTCAGAAGTGATGACTAAGACATCCAGTGATGGTGGTGGAAACCAGAACGAGCCTGGATCTAAAACTTTGGTGATGACTCCTCCCATTTCAAATCTTGTTGGCCCAGACCCTGCATAACTGAATCCCCACTCTGGGCCACTTATAATATGATTGCTCTTTCCTACTTTCCTTCCTGATCTTTCACTTGCCCTTGAAGCATTAAGATATTCCTATGTTTTGGTCCTTGACCTTCCAGTTTCTCTGATTCTCATTTCTAGCCCCTTCCTCTCATCCAATTATGACATTCATATATTCAACTGCCTGCAGATATTCTTACCTGGATATCCTTCAGGCGTCTGACACTCAACTCATCCTACTTTGACAGACCCTTCTACTCCTTCCACTCAAAAGATTTTTCCTCTACTTCTTACCTCCAGTGATGACCTCATTGTCCACTCAGTCCTATAAAATGAAAACCCTGGGCATCACTCTTAACTTTTTCTTCTCAGATCACATAGACCACCAGGCCCTTCTGGTTTTATTTCTTTACCCCCAACCCTTTTGCTACAATTCAGGTTCTCATAACATCTAAGGGCATAGGTATCTCTGCATCTTGTGTTGTTTTTCTTAAATATATCCATCCATGGCTATTAGAGTGATCAAATATGCAAAACTGACCAGGTTACTCCTCTGTTTAAACCCTTCATTCAGTGGCAGTCCAGAGTATGGTATAATAGAGCTCCCAAACATCTGGTCCAATCACATTTCTTCTAATTCCTGTTAAAGAAAGAGATAACAAGCCCAAAATGGGGTCACTTATGCTAAGTCTCATGCCAACAAACTGAGACTTAATACCTACTTTATAGTTTCAGCCTTTCCCAGGAATGGAATCTTAAACCAGTCAATCTGGAATTCCCTGGTCAACACTACTGAGGTAATCTGCTTGACAGACCCCTGTGTCCCCTAAAGGAAGGTGACCTTGTCACAACCAATCTGCTTATTGCTAGTACAACTTCCTTGTCCCATTTCCTTCTGCCTATAAAAGTCTTTCCTTTAATCAGATATACCAGAACCAGACTTTGATTCAGATGCTGGGGACACAGAGGCAGGGACATCTGCTGATAGCTGTGACAGTCACAGCTATTCTCCATTGGTGGGGTTTCTAGCACCAGGGGGCCAGTGATATTGTGTGATACTGAGCATCATTCCTGGGTTCAAAGACTTCAAATAGGGCTTTCTTATTCTCCCAGAGAGTCAGTGAGCTACCTGCTATCATTTTGAAAACTTACTTTCTGCTTAAGTTTACCAGAATTGGGGCTGTTGTTTACAACTAAAAATACTCCCCAGCTAATTTATTATTACTATATCACTTTGTCAGATAATTTTCTGTTTGGGTCTCCCTCACTAAGCTGTGAACCTCTTGAAAACAAGAACAGTTTCATATTTTTTGGATCTCTAGTGGCTAGAATATAGCAAGTACATTTTTTCCAATGTTCAGAAAATCTTCATAAAAAGCACAATGGGAAAAATGTGTGCTAACAGTGCAGCAATGGGGAAAGAAAAGTAACTCCACGTTGATACATTGGCACAAAGAGGAGGAATAAACACACCAATCAAACCTCAAGTTTTTGCAGGCTAGTTTTGTATAAGTGCCTTTTGAAATACTCTCTGAAGAAATTTGTTCCATTTAGGTCATAGGATGAGAACACATTTAATCACAAATGCACATTGATCATGACTTTAACACCACACTTGCATAGATGGACAGATCACCCAAACAGAAAACCACCAAGGAAATAGTGGCTTTGAATGACACATAGGACCAGAGGGATTTCACAGATATATTGAGAACATTCCATCCTAAAACATCAGAATATACATTCTGTGTACATGGATCATTCTCCAAAACAATCACATATTAGGCCATAAAACAAGTCTCAACAAATTCAAAAAGATCAACGTCATACTGTGCATCTTTTCTAACCACAACACTATGAAACTAGAAATCAACCACAAGAAAAAATCTGGAAAGAGCACAAATACATGGAAATTAAATAACATGCTACTAAACAATGAATGGTTCAACCAAGAAATCAAAGAGGAAATAAAATACATGGAGACAAGTGAAAATAGAACAATGGCCCAAAATCAAGAAAATTGATAAACCTTTAGCCAGACTCATAAAAAAAAATCATAAATGAAAGAGGAGAAAAAGCCAACACCACAGAAATAAAGGATTATAAGAGAATATTATGAAAAATTGTATGTCAGCAAATTAACAACCTAGAAGAGCTGGATAAATTCCTAGAAACATATGAGCTCCCAAAATTGAATAAGGAAAGAAAGAGAAAATATGAACAGACCCATTACCAGCAATGAAATTGAGTCAGTAATAAACTCCCAACAAACAAAAGTCCAGGACCAGATGGTTTCACAAGTGAATTTTACCAAACATTTAAAGAAGAGTTAATACCTACTCTTCTCAAACTATTCCAAAAAACAGAAGAGGAAAGAAAGCTTCCAAATTCATTCTAAGGGGCCAGCTTTACCCTGATACCAAAACCAGATAAAGACAAGCTACTACAAAAAAGAGCTACAGGCCAATATCTCTGATGAATGTAGATGCAAAAATTTTGAACAGAATGTTAGCAAACCAAATCCAACAATACATTGAAAAAATCATTCACCACGATCAAGTGGGATTTATTTCCAGGATGCAAGGGTGGTTCAATATTCACAAATCAATCAACATGATACATCCCATCAACAAAAGAAAGGATAAAAACCATAGGATCATTTTAATAGATGCAGAAAAAGCATTTGGCAAAGTACATCTATTCACGATAATAACCCTCAACAAAGTAGGTTTAGAGGGAACATACTTCAACATAATAAAGGCAATATATGAAAAACCCACAGCAAACATACTCAATGGGGAGAAACTGAGAGCTTTTCCCGTAAGGTCAGGAACAAAACAAGTATGTTTACTCTCACCACTTTTATTCAACATAGTCCTGGAAGTCCTAGCCACAACAACATCACAAAAAGAAATAAAAGGCATCCAAATCAGTAAGGAAGAAGGAAAACTTTCACTACTTGCAGATGGCATGATACTATATATAGAAAATCCTAAAGACTTCACACATACACACACACACACACCCCCTTCTAGGACTGATAAGTGAATTCAGAAAGGTTGAAGGATACAAAATCAATATACATAAATCCGTTGCATTTCTATACACTAATAATGAAGTAGCAAAAAGAGAAACAATCCAATCTAACACCCAAAAACCAAATAATCCAGTCAAGAAATGTGCAGAAGACATGAACAGACATTTCTCCAAAGAAGACATCCAAATAGCCAACAGACACATGAAAAAACATTCAACATCACTCAGCATCAGAGAAATACAAATCAAAACCACAATGAGATACTACCTCACATGGGTCAGAATGGCTAAAATTAACAAGTCAGAAAACAACAGATGTTGGTGAGGATGCGGAGAAAGGGGAACCCTCTTACACTGCTGGTGGGAATGCAAGTTGGTACAGACACTCTGGAAAACAGTATGGAGGTTCCTCAAAAAGTTAAAAATAGAGCTACCCTATGACCAAGCAATTGCACTAATAGGTATTTACCCAAAAGATAAAAACATAGTGATCTGAAGGGGCACCTGCACCCACAACATTTATAGCAGCAATGTCCACAATAGCCAAACTGTGGAAAGAGCCCAGATGTCCATCGACAGATGAATGGATAAAGAAGATGTGGCACATATATATATAATGGAATATTAGCCACCAAAAAATAAAATCTTAACTGTTTGCAATGACATGGATGGAACTAAAGGTATTACGCTAAGTGAAATAAGTCAGAGAAAGCCAATTATCATATGATCTCACTCATATGTGGAATTTAAGAAACAAAATAGAAGAGCACAGAGGAAGGGAGGGAAAAATAAGACAAAATCAGAGAGGGAGACAAACCATAAGGGACTCTTAACTATAGGAAACAAACTGAGGGCTGCTGGAGAGGAGGTGGGTGGGGGAATGGGTGATGGGCATTAGGGAGGGCACCTGATGTAATGAGTACTGGTTATATGCAACTGATGAATCACTAAACTCTACCTCTGAAACTAATAATACACTATCTGTTAATTAAATTTAAATTAAAAAATTAAAAAAACAAAACAAGGGAAAAAATGCAAAAAGACCCCAATCCCATTTACAATTGCCTCAAAAATAATAAAATACCCAGGAATAAACTTAACCAAGGAAGTGAAAGACCTGTACTCTGAAAACTACAAAACACTGGTGAAAGAAATTGAAGATGACACAAACAAATGGAAAGATACTCCATGCTCATATTGTTAAAGTGTCCATACTACCAAAAGCAATCTACAGATTTAATGTAATCCCTATCAAAATACCAACAGCATTTTACACAGAATTAGAAAAAACAATCCTAAAATTTGTATAGAACCACAAAAGACCCGGAATAGCCAAAGCAGTCTTGAAAAAGAACAAAACTGGAGGTATCACAGTCCCAGATTTCAAGATATACTACAGGGACGCCTAGGTGTCTCAGTTGGTTAAGTGTCTGCCTTCGGCTCAGGTCATGATCCCAGAGTCCTGGGATCGAGCCCCACATCGGGCTCCCTGCTCACTGGGGAGCCTGCTTCTCCCTCTGCCTGCCGCTCCTCCTGCTTGTGTGCTCTCTCACTGATAAATAAAATCTTTAAAAAAATAAAGATTTATTTAAAAAAAAGATACACTACAAAGCTGTAGTAATCAAAACAGTATGGTACAGGCACAAAAATAGACACAGGATCCACAGAACAGAACAGAGAACCCAGAAATAAATCTATGATTATATGCTCAATTAATCTTGGATAAAGGAAGAATACACAATGGGAAAAAGTCTGTTCAACAAATGGTGTTGAGAAAACTGTACCACTTTCTCACACATATACAAAAATAAACTCAAAATGAATTAAAGACATAAATGTGAGACCTGAAACCATAAAAATCCTGGAAGAGAACACAAGCAGTAATTTCTCTGGCATCAGCTGCAGCAACATTTTTCTAGATATGTCTCCTGAGGCAAGAGGAAAAAAAGCAAACTATAAACTATTGGGACTACGCCAGAAGAAAAAGCTTCTGCCCAGCAAAGGAAACAGTCAACAAAACTGAAAGACAACTTACTGAATGGGAGAAGATATTTGCATATCACAAATCCAATAAGAGATTAGTATCCAAAATATATAAAGAACTTATACAACTCAACATCAAAAAAACCCAAATAATCCAATTAAAAACGGCAGAAGACATGAACAGACATTTCTCCAAAGACAACACACAGATGGTCAACAGACACATGAAAAGATACTTAATATCATCATCAGGGGAACGTAAATCAAAACCACAATGAGATCCACCTCACACCTGTCAGAAGGGCTAAAATCAAAAACAAGAAACAAGTGATGGTGAGGATGTAGAGAAAAAGGAATCCTCTTGCACTGCTGGTGGGAATGCAAACTGGTGCGGCCACTGTGAAAAACAGTATGGAGGCTCCTCAAAAAGTTAAAAATAGAATTATCATATGATCCAGGAAATTCCACTACTGGGTATTTATCCAAAAAATACAAAAACACAAATTCAGAGGGATATGTGCACCCCTATGTTTATTGCAGCTTTACAACAGCCAAATTATGGAAGCAGCCCAAATGTCCATCGACTGGTGAATGGATAAAGAAGATGTGGTGTATATACACAATGGAACATTATCCCAGCCATAAAAAAGAATGAAATCTTACTATTTGCAACAACATGGATGGAGCTGGAGAATATAACGTTAAGTGAAATAAGTCAATCGGAGAAAGACAAATACCATATGATTTCACTCTTATGTGGAATTTAAGAACCAACTGAACAGGGGCACCTGGGTGGCTCAATAGGTTGAGCATCTGCCTTCGGCTCAGGTCATGATCCCAGAGTCCTGGGATGGAGCCCCGCATCGGGCTCCCTGCTCAGTGGGGAGCCTGCTTCTCCCTCTTCCTGCCGCTCCCCCCTGCTTGTGCTCATGCGCAGTCAATTAAAAATCTTTATATGTGGGGCGCCTGGGTGGCTCAGTCGTTAAGCGTCTGCCTTCGGCTCAGGTCGTGATCCCAGGGTCCTGGGATCGAGCCCCGCATCGGGCTCCCTGCTCGGCGGGAAGCCTGCTTCTCCCTCTCCTGCTCCCCGGGCTTGTGTTCCCTCTCTTGCTGTGTCTCTCTCTGTCAAATAAATAAATAAAATCTTTAAAAAAAAAAAATCTTTATATGTAAAAATAACCAAATTAACAAAGCAAACCAAGAAACAGATTCTTAAGAAAACCAACTGATGGTTGGTTCCCAGAAGGCAGATGGATGGGGGGGATGGGTGAAATAGACGAACATGAAGAGCACACTTGCCATGATGATCACTGAGGAAATGTACAGAACTGTTGAATCACTACAGTTTATGCCTGAAACTATAATAATACTGTATGTTAACTATACCGGAATAAAAATTAAAAAATAAAAGGCTTTATGATGCTTGAAGATATGAGAGTAAAAGACTGTAAAAATGCATAAAGGAATTGGCTATAAGAAGCAGTCCATTTCCGTGGTATTCCTTTTTACTTCATAGGCAAGTTATACATTATGCTGTAGTGTTTAACAGCTGCAAGTGGAAAAGCAGCCACTTAGGAAAGAAGTTGCAAAAAGTAAAAAAGGGGTATATGTAAAGGCAGGATTTCTTTTAGGTAAAATGGGCAGAAAAATAAAGTTTCAGGAAGAAAAGAAAAATTACTAAAGACTAGTTTGGTTTTTACTGAACTTAGAAATGAACTAATATGCGAGCTCCTTTCTTCAATCAAGGCCTTGGCCACCCTATTGGTTAGTCACCTTGGTCCTGTGATAGCCTCTATTCTTCCCGACAACCACGGTCTCGGATTTCAGGTCCACTTACCCTCTTCTTGGCTTCCGCTGCAAATGACGGGCTCTGTAGGAGCAGCGATCTTTGGGCCACTGCTGCTTAAGCTCACAGCCACTCACTCCTCTCTGGGAAACAGATTCCTTCTGTAGAGATTGTCAAGTTATCCACTGATTGTACATCTAGACAGAGATTTCTCTCCCAAACCTGGTGCTAACAACGTTGCCTGTTGGCTCTCTTGTTGTGAGCACCCAGCTGCAGGTAAACTGTGATCTGGTTTGTCATGGTTTACATCCTGGTATCATACAGACACCTCCTAGCCCCATAAATATCTGCCTGGCTGATACGTTAGTTCCGATCTGTAAACCAATTACGCTTTTGCTAGCTTTTCATTTTCCTTCATCAAAAGGTCTCATTTTCCTGCATACTTAACTTCAATGTTAATGGTTGACGCAAATCCTTTTGTTTTAGCCAGACTTAGAGTAGGGGTATGGCTCAAGGGCCAACTCTGGCTGGCTGTTTCGTAAATGAAGACTTACTGAAACCCAGCCGTGCTCACTTGTTTATTATCTATGCCTGCTTTGGGGTTACAGTGGCAGAGCTGAGGAGTTGTGACAGACTGTATGGCCTGCAAAGTCTAGAATATTTACTATCTGGCCTTTTACAGGAAAGGTCTGCTGACCCCTATTCCAGAATCACCAGTGTAGCTTAAACTGGATCATGTTTCCATTTTCAAAAAGATCATTTGCCTCAAAAATATCAAGTGGCTTTATACCTGCAGCAGATAGAATAATGGTCCCCAAAGCAAACCAATGGTTAACAAACCAAGAAACAGATTCTTAAGAAAACCAACTAATGGTTGGTTCCCAGAAGGCAGATGGTTGGGAACCCTCAAAACCCATGAGGATTTATTTACCTTATATAGCAGAAGGGACTTTGCGGATGTGATTAAGGATATTGAGGTGACCTTATGCACAGGGGCCCAATGTCATCAAAAGGATCCCCACGAGAGAGGCAGGAGGGTCACAGTTAGAATGAAGACGATGTGATGACGGAGACATTGGGAGACATTATTCTTTTGGCTTTGATGCTGGAGAAAGGGGCCATAAGCCAATGTAGGCAGCTTCTAGAAGCTGGAAAGGACAAGGAAATAGATTCTCTCCTGGAGCCTCCAGCAGGAACCAGCCCTCCTGACACGGTGATTCTAGCCCCGTGAGGCTGATTTTGAACTTTTGACCTCCAGAATTGTAAGATAATAAATTTGTGTTGTTTTAGGCCACAGATTGTAGTAATTTGTTGTAGCAACAGTGGGAAACATACACTACCCCAAGTCCAAGTAGCTCTGACAGAATTGCCAATATTCTCCAACTGAAGTTGGTTTAATAATTCATGATCTTCAATAAATCCTGTTGTTTGAATTTGTAGAGGACTATGCCATCCTTTTAGCCCTGCTGAAAATGGGTTTCAATGCTCATGCCTGTCATCCCTTCTAGCAAACTGCGAAGGTCTTACTCAGCTTCATCATTTTCGGGAGGTTCTCTTTTCTTGATCTCCACTGAGAGGTTGTAGGAAGGTCCCTTGTTAAAGTGAGACATGGTAATTCCAGTGACAAGAGGAGGCTGTGGATGGATCAGCAGTCCCTCTCAGCATCCCCAATCCTAACCTGAGGAGTGGCTGCCAGGGGAAAGGTTTGGAGCCGAACCTCGGTGTCTCAGGGACAGCTAGGCACAGCGCTACACAGGCAGAGCCTTATACCATGGTCTAGGTCTGCAGAGCATTCCCATGCATCTCCCTGCTCCCAATCAACGTTTCCTGAATGAACAGCCCGCCATGGCCCTAACCAGAACATTCGCTCCCTCCCACCACACTACCAGAACTTACCTCTGGGAAGACACTAAATTGGCTCCTTTCTCTTTGAGGGTCACCTCGGAGGGGTACGAAGGAATAGGTAGCCCTATGTAACTTGCAAGGCCCCCAATTTGTTGTTGAACACTCCCTTCTTGATACAGGCAAAATACTACTAATCATCTTCAGTAACAACTGCAAGAAGATTCCAGTGGGCTGGGTGAGATAAAGCAAGAGCTCTGCTGTACCCAACAAACAGTAAACAGTGTAACAGTAAAAACTCCATCAGTACAATGTCTTAATAGGCAGAAGAGCTTAAAATCCCCAGTTGTACCAGCTGTGGCAACTAGAGAGAGGATTTAGAATGATGTGTATACATCTTGACGTTTCTTGGTCCTCTGGGCTAAGGTTCTCCACGTGAAACAGCTGTGTTCTTCTAGGGCCAGTTTGTATTCCTGATCCTGAAACAAAACCCACATAAGCAGAGTCCTAGCTTTGCAACTAATTAAAACAGGGTGACACAAAATTCAACCCTTATTAGAACCATGTACTCCTAGAGTTCACACTGCACAAAAATTTACATGTGTCATCTTATTTGGTTCTCACAATAATCTTGAGATGAAAGCCAGAAATCTAGACTTTATAGATGGCTATCCCCACCACTGCTCCGTTCTCCTAGGACTCTTGGATAAAAGCATAACTGAACAGCTACTTCCAGGCAGGAAAGGGAGAAAATTCACGAGATGAAGCAAGCAGACAAGTCGGATTTAGAAATTTTCTTCAATAACATTTTCTTCTGTTGTGTCTGAAACATCTGATACCCTTTCCTTCCATGGGTTTTGTAATTCTTTTCTGACAGTAGAAAGTTCCATTTAAAAAATTGCCTTGGGGGCGCCTGGGTGGCTCAGTTGAGCATCTACGTTCACCTCTTCAGCTCGGGTCATGATCTCAGGGTCCTGGGATCGAGTCCCACATCCGGCTCCATGCTTAGCAGGGAGTCTGCTTCTCCCTCTCCGTCTCTCTCTCTCTCAAGCAAGTAAATAAAATCTTTAAAAAAAAAAAAATTGTCTTGACAGATGGTTCTCAAACTTTGATGTACACACAAATCATATCAGGATCTTGAGCCCTGGGACGCCCGGGAGGGGCCTGCGTTTCCAGCAGCTCCCAGGTTATAGTTTTGCCACTGGGCTGAAGGCCACACTTGCAGGTGCAAGAGAAGCAGACATCTAGTGTTTAAAACATAAACCTGCTCCCATCCCAGTGACCTCCCTTTTGCCAGTGATCCCATTTCTTCAATTTCATAGTATTTATAGGATGCTTTTTTCCACTCTCAAGCAATCTGATGCCCAAAGCAGCTAACTTTTTTCCAACTAATTAGATTTTCCTGCCTTTGATCTGTCCTTCCTCTCAATCATCCTGTTAACATTTAGCTTTCCTAAAACAGGCAATCCATTTAAGAACCTACCAGTTTCTTATTACCAGACTCATCAAATCTAAATTCCTTGACTTGGACCTCAAGGCTCGCCAATTTATTACTCTGCATCAGGCAGTGTTCTAGCACTCTCCACGTACTAACTCATTCAATCCATACAACAACCCATGCTGCTGGTAGTACGACTATCTCCTCTAGATGAGGAAGCTGAAGAATAGGTTGGGTAAGTTGCCCAAGTCACAAAGCTCTTAAGTGTCTGACGCCAGACAGTCTGGCTCCAGAACAAGGTGGAAAGACTCAGCCGGAAAACCTGAGACCCAAGTTTCAATTCAGGATCCATCAAAAACTTGATGTGTGGCTCGGGGAAGTCACAATGTCACTAGAGCCCATTGTCCTCGTCCATAAAATAAGAGTTGGCCTGGCTGATCGATAAATTTCTTTTCCTCAGAGTCCACCTATTCCGTCATGTTTTCTCCCCCTTCACAGTATCAGGCAGTTGCTTCACAGTCCCCCCACCCCCGCCTCCCCACAATGGCCAGGGCTCCTGCTACTTCTCCCCCTCCCGATCTCACCCCCACCCAGCAGCCACTCCAGGCCTTGTTACTTCACCTCTAGGGCATCAGTTTCCACCTCTGTGGTACCAGCAAAGTACTTACCTTGTAGGGACTCCAGTTTAGAGCCTTCAGTTCTTCCGTTGTGCTAGGATTTTTATAGTACAAAACAGCTGAAGATACACAGGCAACCACCTGCAGCATAGGCATCTTTTGAGGGGACAGTCATTCTGTTGAAATTATATTTGACAAAATGAATTTTTGACTTGAATTTCTTCAGTTAGCCTCCCCTATTTTCTTACCATCATTTTTGAATTGTCCAAAAGGTACCCTCAGAAATCCGATAAGGTTCAAGCTAAACACGTGGACGGAAATCAAGAAAACATACTCGTGGCCCTTAGAAATGCCTTTATTTATAAAATAACTACTTAAATATAAACATCTCTAAATATAAACACTGTTCACAGGAGACTCGCGTTGCTGCCTTTTGACCAACCCGCAGACACACAGGGCTAAGGGGTCCCACAGGTGTCTCCCCGCTCATCAGGATTTTAAGACCAAAGGTGCACTTGAAGGAGCAGGGGCTGTAAGGTGTTCTTAATTCCCTTTCTTAAGGCAAAATTCATAGTTTTCTATTCCAAGGTAGGCTTCATATCTGGGGAAGACCTTAAGAATAAGAGCCCTGCTTAAATAGAATTTTCAGGGGGAGATTCTTTGTGTAAGGATTAGCGAAGATCTTCCTGAGGCGAGAGGGAGGGACGATCAGGCACTTTAGGATTTGTTTGGCTTAGACTACGGTTCCTGAAGCATGGAGGTTAGTGGTAAAACAGAAAATGCTGATTTCCAAGTCTTGGATAAGCTACCTCTGGGACTGCTTCTCACTCATACAATACACAAGCATTATGCTTTCTGCATCTGTGGACAGTAGTGTGGATGAAGGAGAAAGGCATCCCATCTTCCACCAGGCCAGACTGGTTTCAGCTTACTGTAGGGCGAGCTCTTTCCATGGGGTGGCTGGAGCTCTGATCTTGTTCTCCTAGGAAAAGCTATCAGTTATTGGGTTGCAGGTGAAGGGCCAGAAGACATCACACACGGACTCAATAAAGCAGAGGTGACTGTTAGAAGGGGCAGAAGGTTGTAAACCTCAAAGGGAAGAGACCCATTCATAGAAAGACTGAAGGGAAGTAAAGACCCTAAACACTTTTTAAAAAGAGAACGCAATTGAATTTTGCCTAGCCGATCTGGAAATGCAGTATTTGAAATAAATAAGATTACAGATGATAGTGTTTTAGGGACTTTTAGAAATTAGGGGTGGGTGTGTATGTGTGAATGCGTGCCAAACACTGAAGCGTTGAAACACCAGATTTGGTACAATCTCAACAAACTTCTTGCCACGTGCAGAGGCGCAGTCTAAAAGGGCTCCCAGAGAATTCTCTTCATCCAAGTCAGTTTCGTGGAGCATGGGACTGCCCCAAACTCAGTATGGTACAACCCACGCCAACATCTTCTCATGCTGGAGCACAGCTTCCAGCATATATCCGATACTGGTCTTCCCATTGGAAATTTCTCATTTCCAAAGGCTGACCCAAGACTTGCCTTTCTTCTCATGGTCACAGAATCATTCACAAGCCCCAGGGTCCATTTAAAATTCTAGAAAGTCTAGTGAGCATCAAAGTTGACAACCCAATGTCAGGAAACAAGACTCATCCTGTGCCCTGCGCTGTGCCGTGGTTGGTTAAACAATGCAGACGGGGCCGGTGTCCCAGGAGCAGGTGCCCTCTTGGAGGGCCACCAGAACCCTTCAGCAGAAGGAAGTGAAGGCAGCAAGGTTAAACGGGAGAGGGAATAGGCTCAGGTATATTCAGTTTTGCGGATATAATTGGATGGAACATAGCCCTTCTTCCCATTAACTTCGGCTAACCACCACTCTGTATTTCCCGTAACATCTTTAAACTCCAGGATCTTGAGTCTCTGATTGGCTAACACACTCAGCTCATTTGGGTTCCGTGCCTTGAAGGTATAGACAGCAAAATAGACCTGTGAGAGGGAGAGAAAATGAGTTGGGAAACAGGAAACTGCTTGGAGCAATACTGTCCAGCAGAACTTCCTATATGGTGATAGGAATGTTCTATGCCTGCGCTACCCAATATGGCAGCCTCTAGCCACATGTGGCTATCAAGCACTTGAAGTATGGCCAGTAAGAATGAGGCACTTAACTTTAAATTTTATTTAATTTTTTTAAAAAATTTTATTTATTTTTTGACAGAGAGAGACACAGCGAGAGAGGGAACACAAGCAGGGGGAGTGGGAGAGGGAGAAGCAGGCTTCCCGCTGAGCAGGGAGCCCGATGCGGGGCTCGATCCCAGGACCCTGGGACCATGACCTGAGCCGAAGGCAGACACTTAACGACTGAGCCACCCAGGCGCCCCAAATTTTATTTAATTTTAACTAACTTAAATTTAAATAGCTACATAGGGTTGGTAGCTACCATAATGAACAGGGCAGATTCAAAGAAAACCAAAATTCATATCCTTTTACTCTTTTCAGAGTTGCCTTAAAAAGTGGAAGAAGGAACCTTCAGTCAATATGGCAGACAGGTCGTGTTCCGTGATTGGGAGGGGAAGCCATGAGGCCCATGGGGGCACAAGGATGAAAACAAACTCTTAGGACTTGGAGGAGTCAATGAAGCTAGAAGTGAGCTTTTTAAACAAAATCAGAATTGAAAAAAGGGCCATCTTCTCCTTCCACATGTCTAGAAAAAGTGTCCACTGATGGGAGCAGAACTTGGATGTCTGTCCTGGGCAGTGGGTAGTAACAGAATCACCAGAGGAACAGGCATGCCCTATGCTCATCTGTAGCTCTGAGGAATGTGGCACAGAGAGACTGAGCTGAGAAGCTCGTGTG
Source organism: Leptonychotes weddellii (assembly GCF_054177405.1). Lineage (NCBI taxonomy): Eukaryota > Metazoa > Chordata > Mammalia > Carnivora > Phocidae > Leptonychotes > Leptonychotes weddellii. The sequence continues at coordinate 25,974,591 of NC_138374.1, read as the reverse complement.
AAAACTGGCCTTTTGGAATCCCGAGCTTGGCAGAGGCAAATACCTGCACAACCCAGGACATGTCTGAGTCTCTCAAAGGCAACCCTGCTGGAGATGAGCTCACAGACAGACGGTATAAGACACCCATGGAAACTCCCTGCTGCAAGAGGGAGCAAAGGGAACAAGTGGGTGAACCAAGGGTTCCTGAGCCGTGAATGTGAAAGTGACTTTAAAATAGGTAGGTTTAATATGCTCAAGATACAAAAGCTATATTCAAATTCATAAGACAAAAATAGGCCATTATAAAAAGAATAGAAAAACTGAAACAGAGTCAGAATGTTATTTCTAAAGTCCAGGGGGAAAAAATATAAAATAAAAAAAAATAAATAAAAATAAATAAATAAATAAATAAAAAACTAAATAGATGGGATAAACGGCAGACTTTATACAATGAGGAATTATGAGCTGGCAGAGTGGAAAAGGTTTTCAATATAACACCTTGTAAATGCCCAGTGACACTGCAGAAGGGCCCAGAAATAGCCTGCAAGGTGTCAGCCAAAGAAAGTGCCCAGAAGGGCGCCTGGGTGGCTCAGTTGGTTAAGCGACTGCCTTCAGCTCAGGTCATGATCCCAGGGTCCTGGGATCGAGTCCCACATCGGGCTCCCGGCTCAGCGGGGAGCCTGCTTCTCCCTCTGACCCTCT
>NC_138374.1:25948430-25973410 GCF_054177405.1 Leptonychotes weddellii | reverse complement strand
GGATGCGGGGCTCGATCCCAGGACGCTGGGATCACGACCTGAGCTGAAGGCAGACGCTTAATGACTGAGCCACCCAGGCGCCCTGGAGGTGCTCACTCTTAGAGCGAGTTTCCATGTGGGCTTTCTAAGACTTGTCCGTGAGCTCAGTCCAGATCACCACCCAGGCCCTGGGACTGGACTCGTGCCTCGGACTCCCCCACTCCTACACCTACCACCCAACACTCGAGACCAGGGAGCACTTACCTGGTTGCCTTCTGCCTCCCTGCTTTCTGGTTCTTCATTTTTGTCTTCCAGACACTGGGTCGTTCTTGTGCACCCTTTCATGAGGTCTTTTCCCTGCCCATTTCGCCCTGGTAGGGAGTGACCAACCGTTTCTGGATGCCTCGAGTTTCTGGAGCTCCTGAGGGCAGGGGCGGGCTGGTGAATGTCTCTGGCTGCCTCCGGAAAATCCCATGACCTGGGCTGGGAGCTGGAATCTGGGTCTGTGGGGCATCTGGAAGGACTGCTCTCCGAACAACCCAAGTTTAAGGATGCACTGGCAGTTTCCTGGTCCGGTTCCTTCAATGAAGTGGCATCTTGAGGCTGTTTCTGACAGGACCCTGAGCTGAAGGACACAGCCATGCTGCTGGGATTGAAGGTCAAGGTGCTGCTGCAGTTCCGCCGTGGGAACCCGGGAGAGGAGCCGCCGGGCTCCGACTCGGTGGAGGAGTGGCTGCCAAGGAAGGCGTCAGACTGGCTGCGGCGGGCATTGTAGGGCTTCAGGAAGGAGCTGTACACAAAGCCTGTGCTGACTACGGGGCGGAAAAATCAACACGAAGGGCTTTTAATGGAAGGGATGGCGGGCGGAGTCAACAGAGAAAAAACTATGGTTGAAAAGCTAGGTCAGTAGTGAGAGACACAAAACAAGATGCCTAGGGACAAAAAAGATGAGACCCTCAATCCCAGGGGACACCGTGGGCGGGTGTAGACGCAACTCTGTGGCTACCTGGCAGCGCCTAACCGCCTGGCCTAACCGACCGCCTAACACATGAGGGACGTGAGCCCCTGCGGAGATTCAAGGGGACAGTAATAAAATGGCCCTGGGTTTGAGAATGAGCATGTGAAGAAAATTTAACAGGATATCTGCATCATGGAAACAAAGGCTAGGAGAGACTTAACTAAGGATGTGTTCAGATACACTGAGGATGGAAAAAGGGATTTTGCCCCTCAGAGATGGCCGCTGGCCCTTTTGCCATCCAGAGCACTTGAATCTCTGCTTCTGGTCTGGGAACGTGGTGGGCATATCGTGAGAACAGTCCAAGGTAGGAAGCGGTTTGTAGGGGTTAGTATGTACACAACACACGCACAGCACATGATCACTTTAATAAATTGCCTAAGATGATGACAGAGAGGGCCCTCAGCTCAAACTTTTAAACATAAAAGACTGAAATCCTTGATCCACGGAAACATTTTTTGATACTATTAAGAAAGAAGTATCTGTGAAGGCAGGGACCCAGAGCAGGTAACCTTCATGCGAGCAAGGGCCATCTCCGTCTTCATCTTCAATGTGTTTTCTGTACCTAAAAACACTTCTGTTACATCTGCTGAATGGGGGTGGGGGGGGGCCTGGGCAGATGGTGAGGAGTAGAGGGTCTAACAGCTGATCCTAATATTGTGGGCTTCCTGCCACCACTCACCAGGATGGTGTAGATAAAAGCCCCAAGGGTAAAACAGCTTCTTGAAGAGCCTGGATCGTTACTAGGAGTCCTTCTGTGAACCCATCAGCGGTTTCCCCTGCCCATCACCCTCCATCCTTGCTTTCCTTCCCCACTGCCAATCTCCATTCTTTTGGGTAAGCGGGAAGGGATGGGGGTGATGGGAGTCACAAAATACTTTCAAAATGAGAATGGCACAATTTTCCATTCCAGTAGTGTGAACAGAGATGTTTATTGTATAGGCCCACAGTCCTTATTTAAAATGCTTATTTAAAATGCTGAGGGCCAGATGGATTTTGGAATTCAGACTTTCTGAATTTGGGAAAAGTAATCAAGTACTATACGGTTTTTGGCATGACATCCCCAGCAGGGTCTGGGTCACTGCCTCGAAATTAAACCCATTAATGTTTCTATAATGTATGACTATTCACATCAAAAGAGAGAAGTAACAATTATAAACAGCCTCATAACACTTTGCTTGGATTTTGCTACTAAATAAGTTCAGATCAGGGAAGGTTCTGGCAAATGAGTTCTGGAAAAAAAGCCCTTTGTTTTTCAGAGCTTTCTGGATTTTTGGAATCGGGGAGAAATTACATGGATTATTATTCTTGTTACTTTTCTTTAAATTCTGTACCCAACAACCCTCCCCAAGCCCCCCCCACTAGAAAAAGCTATAAGCTATTTTTAAAATCATTCCCAGTCATGAGGTAAAACCATTATGGAACAAAAAACTCAAAAAGCAAACAAAAAATCCTTTCTTACAGGTTTTAAATTCACACACTCTCAAAACCCATTTACAGAGCTTGGAAGAGGGCAGCTTATTTTGGGGTTCTCTTAGAACAGGCTGAGAGGACTCAGGCCCCAGTAAGCACGGCCTGGAAGAGCTGTAAAGCATGGCAAGATCCTGCAAGGTAAGAAATGGAGCCCTCTCTGGAATTTGTACAAATAAAACCAAAACCAAAGACAGGTTTTGTTTTGGTAATGACTTGGGCACTACACTCTCCCAAGATGGATAGAACTTGTAAGGTTATTTTTCCCCTTTAAGCAAAGACTTTTTTTTTTTTTTTTTGGCCTAGACAGGATTCGGGTACAGCCAGAAATAACTTTTTCCTCATTCAGAGTTAAGAGTAATCTGAGGTGTAGCATTCCTACCTCCATTGTCAATCAGCCAGCGGTTCTGACTGCCCATGGGGTCCTTTTTTTTGATTACGCCCACCAGGTCACCTTCCAGAAGTGAGACATCTAAGTCTTGAGCTGCATTGAAGTTCCGTTCTGCTTGGAAGAGTTTTTCAGGGGGATACCTTGCCAGAAGGGAGGCCCGGAGTTCTTCCGACTGTAGCATGTAACTTGGCTGAAAGGCAACACAAGAGATGCAATCAACAAAAGCCCTCCCTGGCCACCAGCCCAGCGGCCATATATAATCCCAACTCACAGTCTGAGTCTCAGAAATGGGGGCAATGACAGCCAGCCACTCGCTACTCCCGTTGGATGTTTTTGTGCCTGAGTCAGTCCATGTGGCTGGGTAAAAATCATGATCTTAGTTCATGTTTTAGTGCCTTGGTAGCTATTAAGAAAATTTAACACACACTTAGTTTCACATCTGTTTATCTTGTGACCAAAAAAATGTGATTAAAGTGCCACGTGGGGCGCCTGGCTGGCCCAGATGGTAAAGCGCGCGACTCCTGATCTCGGGGTTGTGAGTTCAAGCCCCACACTGGGTGTAGAGATTACTTAAAAATAAAATCTTCCAAAAAAAGTACCACCAAAAGAGTCAAAATATCTAAGTAATATTACAAGATCTTCTTCTATTTTGCTATATGAATTGAAAAAACTGAGACTTTCTTTATCTTGACTTCCCCATCTATAAAAACAATTACTATTTGTAAAAATTATAAAAAATAAAAGTAATAATAAATTTGATTCTCCCTTTCAAAGCTAATATAAATTAATGTCTATGAGATTATATGGAGCAAAATGTTGTAAACAGAGATCAATAACCTTTTCGATTGTGGCCTCGACTTTTCAAAATACGGAAAAATTGAGTTCTAAAAGAATGTAACTCCAGGTAAGAAAGCAGTCAGCCATGAACGGTTTGGCCATGTATCAGATAATTACCTTTTCTTTCTCCTTTTTTTTTTTTTTTTTTAAAGATTTTATTTATTTGATGGAGAGCGAGCGAGTGAGAGCACACAAGCAGGGGGAGCGGCAGACAGAGGGAGAGGGAGAAGCAGATTCCCACTGAGCGGGGAGCCCGACTCGGGGTCTGATCCTAGGACCCCGGGTTCATAACCCGAGCCAAAGGCAGATGCCCAGCAGACTGAGCCACCCTGGCACCCCAGATAATTACCTTTTCCAATACATGATCCAACACGGGGAAGCCTGGCAAAATTGACATACCCTTAAATCAGTTTCCTTAATTAACTGGTTAAAGTATTAATATGAATCCTTCAGGAACTGCATTCACTGTACAGACTAAAATCTGAGAAGGCTTTTCAGAAGGTATTTTGAGGTGCATATCGAGTGTGAAAAAGCTACTGGCAGTCCCTAGCCTTAGCAGCCGTGATGCACGGGAATACTGAGAGAAGGAGCCCAGGACAGATGAGGGAACTCCATGACCTTTATTCGGCATTATTATAAGATATTAAAACTCCTGTGAAGCTGCTCATCGGTGGACAGAGCTGGGTGCATCACTGGTAGCGATGATAGCTTATCTGTACAGTGCTCACTATGTGCCAGGTAATTTCTAAGTGCTTCACGCATATGAACTCATTTGAACCTGGTAAGAGCTCGATGATGTAAGCACGATACCAGGTCCTGGAGACGGCAGGAGGCTAAGCGGCCTGCCCGGGACACGGGGCAAGTCCCCCTCCGGGCCGGGCCTGAGCCGCCCACAGTCCCCACTCTCCCCCAAGCCCCCCGTGCGGCCCCCCACTCACCAGCCCCAGCAGCGGCTTCCGGGCCGCCGGACGGTCGGTGGTCTTCCTCTCAAACGGCTTCCTGGCAGCCGGAAGCGACTCTGGGAAGAAGGTGAAAACCTGGAGCTGCTGCAGGACCCTGCTGTGCTCCTCATGGAAGACGGTGGTAAGGTTCCCCTCTCTGCCGGCGACTTTAAGTGACTGGAGTCGGCGGGCAGGGCAGAGAGAGAGAGAGGAGAGAGATGACGCAAGCCCGCAGGCCTGACGGGCGGCTCGGGCTCAGCTCCCTGTCACCCAGCTCCCCGTTACTGGGCGGGTTACTGGGCACGACCGCAGGCGGGCCACCCGGCGGGGGCAGGGGGGGAGGGGTTGGGGCTGGGCTTAGAAGCCACAGGCACCGGCAAGGGACGGAGAATTCGGAGGGGCTTGACCAAGGACCCATTTAATCTCTAGTGCGAAGAATTTCTCAAGCAACCCAAATGCGCACTCCCAGAAAGACACCAGGAGAGCCTCAGAGACTCCTCCGCGGGGGCGGGGGGCGAAGGGTCGGCCGGAGGGAGGGGCGGAGGGACAGATGGAGGGATGGACGGGCAGAGGGACAGACGGAGGGTCGGGCGGAAGGTCAGCCGGACGGGTGGAGGGACACACGGAGGGTCGGCCAGAGGGATGATGGACAGATGGACTGACAGACGGAGGGACGGACGGGCGGAGGGGAAGACGGGGGTCGGCCGGAGGGATGGACGGACGGAGGGATGGACGGAGGGATGCACGGAGGGACAGACGGGCGGAGAGACGGGCAGAGGGGCAGATGGAGGGATGGACGAACAGAGGGACGGCCGGACGGAGGGAGAGCCGGCCCGCCGGCGCCGCACACGCACCGACAGCAGCGGCTTCAGCTGCTCCAGCGCCCGGCGCACGAAGTCACAGTGGGCCTCGGCGTAGCCGTGTACGCAGTTAGTGAAGAGCCCCTGGGCAAACTGCTGGAACTTGGGCAGCTCGTCCAGCAGCTGCGCGTTCAGGGCCTCGTAGTTGTTCCGGGCCGACTGCAGCTCCTCCAGAGTCTTCTTGTCCTTTAGCTTCTCTGCCCGTTCCGTGCAGTTGTAGAAGTCCAGAAGCTTATCGAAGCGTTTCTGCACCAGCTTGTGGGGCCCTGTGAACATGCTCAGCAGCTGATTGAGGGGAGAGATGACAAGCCGCTCTGTCCTCTCCTTCTGTGGGGACAAGAAAATCCACGTGGCTCAGTTGTCCCGTATCCCATATTTATGGTTTTTAATTGAGAAATAACAGACATAACATCAGGTTCAGGTGTACATACAACATAATGATTCAGTATTTGTATATATTGCAGAACCATCACCACGGTAAGTCCAGTGAACACCCGCACCCGTCACTGCATATATTTGTCCTTCTCTGAAATACCCTTCAGGCTGATTTGTGATACCCTGTACCACCTGCTTTGCTCCCAGCACACAAGCTAAACCCATGCAGATCGAACGGCATTCTACTTACCCAGCACCAGATGGACTCACACATCTTACAAAACTTCTCAGTTTAAAACCTTCACCAATCATATGCACATGCCAAAGAGTCTGCAAAATATGCTGGGCTCACCTGAGCTCCATAGTTGATAATGGGACAGTTTGTCCGGTATCACCTCTATGTGCACAGGTCTACATGGCTTGAGGTAGAGAAGCTTTTGTACACCCATAATACCTTTTCTAATCATAACTACTTGTTAACACCTGTTTCTACTTTTCAAAAGATTTTTCTCTTTGTTTTCTCTTTGTTTAGAAGGACAGACATTGAGGGGCAGGATATTGCCACATAAAGAACATAAATAGGTACTTGGTACATTACTTTTAGTAAGATGCTGTTGTTAGAACACCTGTAAGTTCCCCAAGTGTGAATAAATGCTTTCTTCAGCTTCAAGCCATCCAAAAATTTCCAAGAAACCTTCAAACCCCACTCATCTCTTTCTCCTCATCATCAAACAATTCCACATCTATGTTTAGAATTGCCAGAACAATTTGACCTTTAGTACTGTCTTTATAAGGAAGCACATGCCATCTCAAAGATCCATTGGTTAACTTCGAAACTACTAAATATTCCTTTCTAAGTTAGTACTCCTATAGTTGTTTTCATCAGAGTTGTCAACAGTGATACCAGATGAAATTTCCCAGTTTTCCTCTGTCTCTTCAAACTAGACTGATCACAAGCTATAAAAAATCTCTTTGAATAACAGAGGCCCAACCTGTCCTTTTAACCAATTAAAAGCCATTGTTCTGAATATAAAACCCCAATATGGATAGAGCTAGAGGATGACTGGTATTCCTGATGCACATGGCATGTCTTCTGTGGAATTAACTTTTCCACAACCTGGATGTCCGAGAACCCCAGGAAGAAGGCCACCCTATGAAAAGAGGGTGGAAGAAAGAGTCACTTACGAAATGTGTGAAGAGCTGGTCACTGATGTAGCGATGCACCTTCTCGAACTGCTCCAAGTCTCTGTGTCCCTTCTCCATGCACACATCCCACATGCTCACAGCAGCCACCACTTTCACACACGCCGATTCCTAGAGCCGGTTAGAAACAAATGCAGTCAGACAGAACTTTCTAGCCGTCACCATTCATCCTGGATAGCAGAATGGGACAAAAGGGGTCCATAATTAAAAATTTTCTTTCTAGCGCAGTATTTTAGCTTTGAAATAAGCACATTCTCATAAACTATGATTTATGAGGAACAGAGAAAAGCCTAAGACTCTTACTTATAGAAAAAAATGGTGAGGGGTTTTATAGGCTCTTTAGCATTTCTTTATGTTCCTAATTTGAGTCAAGATGATTCCTGCAGGATGATGATAATTAGTGATCACCTCTCCTACAAGTGTCGGCTCATGCTGTCACCATCTCAAAGACAGCTGGCCACGACCCCCTTCCTGCACTCAGGCGCACCTGACTGCTCTGTCCTTTGTCACTGCAGACAACATAACTTACTAACGTTTGGGCACTGTCTCTATCCCCTCCCGCAACCCCCTAATAACATGTAAACTCCCGGAGGGCAGGGATTTTTGTCTGTGTTGTTCGCTGACTCAATTATCATTTGCTGACTAAATGAATAAATAAGTGAATGCATAGTAAACTCTTCTGGACGGATCCTGACAGGTTTTAAACCCCAGGCTGTTTTCTCTGGCTACTTAAACAATGCTGGGTTCTCACCTTCTTTAGTTTAAGTTAGGGGAATACCCATTATTTCGCTATTAATCCAAATAAAATCTAAAGGTACCCAAAACTCCATTCATATATTTCAAGGGCAAATGAAGTCCCTAAGCAAAATACATCAGTGCCTCATTCACTGGTTTGATTTTACAACATTTTATTTTATGACATTGGCAGATCTCTTGTCTTTAAGTCCTATGCCTGTATGTGTAGACATCGTGTTTTGTCAGAAGGATAAATTGTGTCATCTTCCTAATTCCTCCTGAGTGGAAGAATGAATGTGAAACGTGATGTCCTCTTATATTCTTTAAAAAAAAATGTCGTGAAGTCTCAAAATAGTAGTCCACACGTCAATGTAGATACCAAAGTACAGTCAATGTCCCTCAGCTTATGTTCTTGACAGCTCGCTCTCTCTTAGTGGATCCAGCTAATTTTATTTGGCAGGGCTTTTCACTTTATGTCAGTGATGAAACTGTTCAACATCTTCTTCCTTCATTTCTGGTTAGCTATCAGAACCAAACTGACCTGCCCATCAAATGGCTGTCCATGTTCCATTATGGCCCACGCACTACTGTGGCAATAGTCCTTTTAAGAGCTGAGGAGTCAGGTATATGCTTGCTACACATTTAGAAAACATGGGGAGAAAACACCCAATAGGAGGGTATCGAAAGTAGAGGAATTAATTGTAAGGGAATGTCCTAGACCAGGGAATACACTTGGGAGTTGTATCAACATTGTTTTTGCCAAATCTCTCACTTTAAGCCAATGTGCTCTTAAAAAGTTTTATAAACCCTAATTTTTACCTAATTATATACTTAAAACATGAAGGGAAAGAGTTTTGCTATTCAGGGGCATGTGGGAAATGTAGGGGGCATTTCAAATCATGGGGATTATTTAATAAATTATGACAATTGGAAAAGCAGGTGGAAAAAAAAAATCACACTGGATCCCTACCTCAATCTTATACACTAAATTCCAGCTAGATCAATGACTTCAACTTTAAAAAATGAAATAATAAAAATACTAAAACCTGGGAGATACTTATTACCTTGGAAGAGGAAAGACCTTTTTAAGTATAACATAGATCTAAGAAGCCATAAAAAAGTTCAGACCATGCAAACCTAAAAATTTTCTACACGAGGAAAACATTTAAGTAAACTCAAAAGTCAACAAACTGAGGGAGAAATAGTTGTAAACCATTATCATACACAAAGGGCTATTCTATTTTCTCCAACTATACAGAGGTACTACAGGTCAGTAAGAAAAAGATCATCAAATCAATAAATAAGCGCCTCAAAGTATAGACAAATCAACAGAAAAAGGAATATAATGACTTAAAGATAGGAAAATATCCTCAACTTCATTCATAAGGAATGCAAATTTAAACTACATGCAAATAGCATTTTTAACCTATCTTGCAAAGAGGAGACATTTTGATTTTGGTAACACTGTGTGTTAGTAAGGGATTGGGAAATCATTTCATTCACTACTGATAGGGAGTCTTCCCTGGTACAATGTCTACATGCTGTATGATTTGGCTCAGCAAATCCAGTACTCTGGTCTTCAGATATACTCTCATAGATCAGAAAATGATGTATCTACAAGGATATTCTTGTGCCAATATATCTAATCGTTTGCCAACAACAAATAAATGTCCATCAATAGGGGACAAGTTAAGTATATTATGGCACATCCATATCATTACATACTGGTGCAATTGTTTAAAAAAAAAAAAGTTCTGTGTGCAGAGGTATAGAATGACTTCCAAAATACTATTATGTGCAAAACCCAAGATGCTCAACAGTGTGTATCTCTCTCTCTCTCTCCCCCACACATACACACATACACACACGATTATCTCTGATGAGAGAAGAATCTGATAAATGCAGACTGTGTCTCTAGAAGGTGCCTAGGAGACGGGTTGGAGGAAGAATTATTTTCACTTTTTACTTATTCCTTTGGTACCTTTTGAATTTGTACCATTTTCCTTAATTTAAAAAAAAAATTTTTTTTTTTTTTTAAAAAAAGCAGAGGATCTCTTTTTACGAAAGCTGTCAGGAAGAGATTTTCATGTGTGAGGGACAAGAGTACATGATATGCTTACATAAACACCATTCTGTGACGCCCATGGGGGAAGGAGAGACCCAAACAGAAAGGAGTCTAGTCCCACCTCTGACTATGAAGCAAAAACCGCCTGACCTCCTCAGACCCGCCAGCTCTCCAGACCTATTCACGGTTCTAACAACTTTAGAGGCCTTGCGTACAGCAACTAAATTTGATGGAAATTAACATTATTATGAGAAAGTGTGCCTCCAATGGGAACCATTATCGTATTATTCGATCTTTGAAATGATCTTTACAAAATGAACTGTGACAAGTGCTTCACGAATAACTGGACAGAGGAGACAGTAAGAAAAAGGTGATGGGAAGGTTGGTGACCACGGGAGGAAGGAAGGAGCCGGGCTGCTCTAGGATTCATTCAGAAGCTCATCTTCCAAATGCTGTCACCTCTTAAATAAACAACCGGACTCCCAGGAACAAGTATGTCAGGGCACAGTGGTCATCTGAGTCCAGATTATTCAACACGCATCCCATAATATGCTGACGTGCAGGAAAATGGACAGAATTACACCCTATGTGATTCTAAGCAGAGTGCTGCCTTCACTCACCCGGATATGCTGAAGGTAGAGAGACAGGTCCCGGATAAAAGATTTGATCAATCTTTCTTGCATTCGGAAGTTCTTTTCTGTTTCTTCAAATGCTTCATCTTTGATCTGTTCAAAATAAACAAGTGCTGTTAGCAGATCTGGATTCTCCCTCAATCTATCCTATTGGCAAAAGAATCTTACTTAAAAATACCTTTTGTCTAAATTTTAAGCCTTTGATGTTTCCCCAAATCATAGTGAATTGAATTTAAACATCTCTATGTGACCTTGAAAGATCTCCAAAATATACCCGGGCTCTCTTGCCTTCACACCTTACTTGCTCTGCTCCTGATGGGAAGACATGCTTTGCTCTGGTCAGATGCTCTCTTCCTGTCCCCAGTGACCACCAGTGCCATGGCTCGAGCTGTCCCCTTGCCTGGTATGCCCTGTCCCTGTGCCAAACTACCCCCTTTCTTTTTGGCTTAGATTAAATCTCGTCAGCATGAAGCTTGCTCTCATGCAACTCCTGTTTTCCTAAGTACTAGAGCATACAGAGAACAAACTGCAACACTTAGCAGCTGATTGTTTTCTAGCTGCTACTTCCCACTGACTACATACTGACTACATGCTATAGAACGAAGCCTGGTGACTCCAGATCCACCCTCAGCAATTCAGATGTTTCCAAATTACTCAGTTTCACAGCCTTTACGTTTTTTTCAATTTGTGACATGTTGTGTCGAACTACGGTGATCTCTTAAATCCCTTCTAGCTTCATGTCTACGACTTGGTGTCCCCAGATACATCACAAGCTCCTCATGGGTGTCTGAAACCACAATAACTATTATTCGGTGACCGATTTGGCCTCCTGATTTGCCTCTGCACGCACTGTAAGCCGCTCACCACGGCAGGGTGGAGGGCTGGGAGGGGGGATTCCCATACATAGCAGCTGCCGGGTCCTGCATCCACCAGCTGGCAAACACCGAAAGAGGTACTAAGAGATGAATCATGCCAATCGATACCATGCAGGTTGCCCTGTGGAAACCCCAAAACATTGCTGAAGATGTACCAAACCTTCAAGGGTGGGAATCTCACCTGTGGAGCAAAGCCAGTGAGGTGCTTCAGGTGACTGCTAACGCGGTTGGATTTCTTGATGATGGAATGGATGTTCAGTTTGGAAATTTTCTCCATGAGGCTGTCTTCATCACCCTTTCGGTACTTGAGGACTAGGGAGTGAGTCAAGAAAGCCCTTCTCTGAGCATGGACAGACTACAAAATGAGCCACAAAATGAGATCAACAACCCAAACTAGAGGTAGTGCTCAGTTTCAATGAGCTTATAACTGAGTAGAGACAAAACATGAATGGAAATCACCATTATGGGCAGACAGGATACTTGACGAAGCACAGAGATGGCACAGACTGGAGGTGGTTAGGAGGAAAGGGAGCAGAGGGGTCAGGAGAAGAATCTAAGATTTGGAGTCCAGGAAACCTCTGAGCTCCATGCCCAGGTCTGTCATTTCATCAAGGTGTGGCCTTCCAGAAGTCACTTAACTCCTCTGAGCCTCATTTTCTTCTCCAATAAAATGTAGAGAGGAACACTACTTGCTTTATAAGACCATCTTATATGGTCTCGTGTACAAATGAGATATTTATATCCAATTGTCTCATATAGTAAAATGCTATACAGGAGTCGTGATCAACTACTGTGTCATATCTTAGGCACAATCTCTAGAAAAGTCAGGAGACATCAGAAGGGTCACAAGGACAAGACTGGGTGGCACTACAAAGGCACACTTTATTGTTACAGGAGATGAAGACATTACACTAGGAGATAAGAATCAGAGAGGGAGACAAACCATAAAAGACTCCTAACTATGGGAAACAAACTGAGGGTTGCTGGAGGGGCGGGGGGTGGGGGGACAGGGTAACTGGATGATGGGCATTAAGGAGGGCACGTGATGTGATGAGCACTGGGTGTTATATAAGACTGATGAATCACTGAACTGTACCTCTGAAACTAATAATACACTATATATTAATTAACTGAATTTAAATTTTAAAAGGTGCCTGGGTGGCTCAGTGTTTAAGTGTCTGCCTTCGGCTCAGGTCATGATCCTAGAGTCCCAGGATCGAGCCTCACATCAGGCTCCCCACTCAGCGGGGAGTCTGCTTCTCCCTCTGACCCTCCCCACCTTGTGCTCTCTCACTCCCTCTCTCTCAAATAAATAAAATCTTTAAGAAAAATAAATGAAAGAAATAAATTTAAAAGAGAGAGGGAGAAGAAAGGAGATAGGAACCAAGACAAAGGACTAAATGGCCTGAGGGCTTTAAGAGCACAGTCAACATAGCATACCAATGTGGGTGACGTGGTGGGTAGAAGGTACAGAAAGAGGTTATACTATATTACAGATTCTTTGAGGATGTGACTAACCAATCAATTTAGCATGGTTACCATGCTATACTGATCGAGGGTTCAAATTAGAGCCTCACAAGAGGTTTGATGAAAGAGAAAAGAAATGGTTCAGTTCAGTGCTGGGGGCGGGGCTCAGACCAGAGAGGAGTCACGTGACCCAGAGACTGGGCAAATGGGGGTTTTCTGAAAGAGGAGGAAAAGCCCTAACTTAAGTGGAGGTAGTAAAACATCCAACACGACATGCAGGAAAACAAGTCTAAGCACGGGTTGAAAAGGCTTGCCTTCCGTGAGCGAGCGGAGAAAGCAATCACCAGTGCCTGAACGAGCCACTCTGTATCCGTGGGAAAGACTCTCATTGCTACAAGTTTGATCACAGATGCCTTACTTCCAATATTCCACGGTTGTACTTTCATTATGTTATTGCTTGCTTTTTCCTACCCTATTTCCCCCCATTCTGCCACCGTTTCTACAGCAGAGCCCTATTACCCACCCTCTGTCTTGCCCTTCTCTGGTGAAGGCATAATTCTTTGGAGGGGGACAGCATTCTTTTCAGCAAGTACGCTTTTCTTACCCAGGTCCTTTCGACGTTTATATTCATTAATGTTCACGTTGATCTCCTTGACTGCAAGGACTGCACTGGTTAAGGGCCCTTTATCAGGGTGGGATTCTGGGGTGGAATTCAGCAACTCCATGAGTAGCAGTGGGTAGCGCATTACCCTCTGGACCGGTTTGATGAGGAAGGAGCCCAGGTTAATGTAATTTGTGCATCCCCTAACAGAGAAGGAAAAAGAGACTTTTAATCAAATGTCAGTAATATAGGGCCTATTGGTAATGTTTGTGATTCTTAAATATAGCTCTGTTCTCTCATCCTCCTTTACAATTTCATTCATTCAGCAAATATTTTCTGGGCACCTAATAAATACCAGGTGCTGTTGTAGGTGCTAGGGATTTAGTAGAGGAAGGAGAGAGGCAACAAACATTGTAGCAAGTGTCACTTGGTGGTAAGCACTATGGAGAAAAATACAGCAAAGGAGGTCTACTTCTAGGCTTCTCTCTATTAGGGAAGAAAATAAAAGAAATGAGCATGTGCATCAAGGGCGAGGGACTTACCATTCTGTGTACAGGCTCCTACAGGGCAGCGAGCATGAAAAGAAAACAGACAGCTGCTTAGAGGTAATGCTAAATGCCGATTTTCACATTCTTCACAGGATATAGTAGTCCAACTAATGCCTATCAGTTGGGCAAATAAAATCACATGGGATAAAGGGAAATTATGAATATCTATGGAGGCATATCTAGTTCATTAAAAAGTTAGTAAGCCCCTAACTTCCCTATGATCTACTCAGACATATATTGTATCCTTATAACCTGCCTAAGTCCAGGAGAATCTCACCTGAAGGTCAAGAATAAGTGAATTGGGTCTTTTTACCTATGCTCTTATTTGTTTGGAGCAAACTATCTCCCTGACTCCTTCTTACCTGAAATGCTAATTTAATACTTTGTATCTACAGATATGAAGCGGGAAGCCACTGAAGATTTTCAAGGGAAAAGGCAGTATGATGAGAGAAGAGCAAGTTACATAACAGGACCTTTAATAACATATCATTTATGATTAAAATAAGATAGATGTCACAAGAAGTCTAGACCTATGCACGGACTGAGTTCTCAACGGCAGAATAAAGAATTATGATGGAAGTGCAGTGAGGTCAAAACTCCTACTTGAGATCTGCCAAGGAGTCCTGAAGATGCTTCTGGATCTTCTCATCCTTCTCATAGATTTCCAGCAGTGAAATGGCTTCATCGTGATTCTGGCAGTAAACCTTGTATGTTCCCTCAAGCTCGTCCCGGTGATCGAGAAACACAGGCCCTTTAGAATATACGTAAACATACAGTGTTTTTAGTAACTTTCTTCTCAGTAGCTTCAACGTGAGGTAGATAACCAAACATTTATCAGTTAAATACTATCGCAAGAAATGATAATGAGACTAATTACCCAATTTATAATTTCCATGAAATAGCTCAGAATTATATTTATTTAAAGCAAAATTTAAGAGAACCATGTCATCACATATTTATTTTTCAGAGCGCCCCCCCACACACACACAGCTGGCCCCAGAAACCGCCTCCAGTCCCTTTCCAGTCAGGCAAAGGGATCTGCAAGTGCTCCCCACAGAAGATCAGAAGCGTAAGGGCCCCTCACTCTCCAAGCCCCAGGGAAACCACAGGGAGGCAGCAGTTTCTAACCTTTTCTTTGTGCATGAATTAAATACACAGGACTATAAATGAAGTTTATTATATTAAAATACCTATAATATAAAAAAAACACAACAAATCTGTGACAGAGTAACATGTGTACTTCTTCTAAAGCATTAAACAGCAAAACGTAGCTATAAATCTAATAATCAGCCTAACGGCTCTTCCTCTGCCAATTCCTTGGTCCTTCCTGCTTCAGCTTGTACTACTCATCAAGGTCGGCTCGCCCTTGAGCTCCTCTCTTAAAACATGACCCCGCTCAGCGCTGCCCTACTAACCCCCTTCCTACAAGCGGCTCTGGGCAGAAACCCCTGCACAGAACCCAACTGCTCTGCTCCCCATGCGCTGTCCTAGGGAACGCTCTGTTTTTGCGTAGATCAGTTTTCATTTATATGAAATCTACATCTTTAATCACTGCTTCTTTCTGCGACAGAAACGGGACTTTTTTCACAAACATCCCACTCACGCTGCCCTCCCCGGGGCAGCCTCGCTTCTGCCTTTCCCCGCAGCTCAGCAGGCTCGGCGGCGCCCCAGGCTGGCTGCCTTCCTGACCTTCAGGACCACCCTGGGAGCCCTGACCACCAACGTCCCTAGTCCTTATATCCGATACCCGCCTGCCGTCTTCTCTCACGTTACTCCTTTGTACCCTTCCCTACCGACATTCCCAGAACCTCCCAGAACTGTCGTGAGCATGCTGCTGCCGTGCCCCCAGCTCTACATCAGTGACCAGCTAGCAAAGCGCCACCTAAATTTCCAGCGTTCTTCAAACTGGGGGTCACAACCCATAAATGGGTCATGCGATCTACTTTGTGGGTCACATTCAGCACTTTGGGGAAATAAAATGGCACAGAAAAGAAAATCTCAGGCAATGCTGGACACAGTCCAAGCACACACACGTGCGCGCACACACACACACACACACACACGAATCCTGGGTCACGATGTAAAACAGATTTCTTTCTGTGAGATAGGTGTAAAATAATTTAAAATACTACGTACCCAGAGTCTCCTGGTGCTTTTTTCTCATCTCCTTACTCAGCCAAGCCCTGAGCACGTCCCATTCTCTCCTCCCTCACTAAATCCTGTCCTGCCTGCACTTAGAATCCTTCCCCAGTCAGACTACTAATGCGAGTTCCGCGCTGCTTTCGCCAGCACCCTGCATTACCCTGATTTTTTTGCTGAGTTATCCCCCTCTCCGTATACTTTTCCATTTCTATTCCTGGCTCATAAAACTGCTTGGAAGGTACATTGTTAAGGGTTGAGGGGGGAGTGGGAGAAGGCTTCGTGTAGAACAGTTTGAATAATTCCTTACCACTTGTGTGATTTAAAAAAAAAATGGAGATGGGGGCCCAGGGTAGAGAAAATATGTATGTAATTGCTGGTATATAATAAACTCTCTGGAAGGCAACGGAAGAAAACTAATAACCCTGGGTGCTTCTGGTTTGAAGAGCTGGTGGCTAGGGAATGGGTAAGAGCCTTTTCATTAAATAGTTCTTTGTAACTTTCTGTGTGCCACGGGAATGTATTAAAAATAAGTTAAATTAGAACTATATTAAAATAAAAAACAAAGAAATATATTAAAATAAACTTGACCTCCCCAAACACTGCTTATGTAATTCATGCCCACCTGCCTTTTGCTAGTGGCTCGCCAAAGCTTTCCTGTGTCCGTTCCCCTCCCAGGTGAGTCAGGTAAACACTGCCTAGTGTAAGCCAACATCATGACCCCATTCTCCTTTTCAGTCATCAGCTTAGGCATATGCACGTGACCCAGTTCTGGCCAATGAGAAATAAAGAGAAAGCTGACAGGGGAGCACTGGGAAAGCTCTGCTCACTCTTAAATGACACAGGGTCACTTCTCCCTTCTGCTGGATGTTGTCATGTGTGTAGGGGGATGGCTAGAACTGCGGTAGCATCCTGTGACCATGATTCCAGGAAAACAGCAAAATGGTAGGATGTCCCTTCCCATGTTGTACCAGAGCTGGTCTGTGTGACCAACAGAATATGGCAGAAGTGACAGTGTGTCATATCCAGATCAGGTTAGAGAAGACATTGTGGGTCTCCCATCTTGAGTCTTCTGTCCCTCTTGGATCACTCACTGGGGAAAGCCAGCAGCCATGTCCTGAGGACAGTCCATGGAGACACTCAAAGGCAAGGAACGAGGGCCTGAGGAGCTGAGTGGGCTTCCTCGGAAGTGGATCTGTGAGCCCCAGAGGATGGTAGTCCAGGCCAACAGCTTGACCCCCACCTCAGGAGAGATGCTGAGCCAGAGCTGCCCAGCTAAGCCACTCCTGGAGTCCTGGGCCACAGGCACTGTGGCATAATACATGTTTCTGATTTAAAGCTGCTAAGGTTTGGTATAATTTGTTACATGGCAATAGATAACTAATACAGTTCCTTTGTTGATTAAAAACAGATGACTGTTTTTCAAACATTCTTAACAATGACCCACACGAGCGAAAACATTTTAAATCATGACTCAGTATACTTATATGTAGAGTTGACATGAGTGTCAAAAAGCTGTAGCTGTGCTTATTCTTTATAGTACATTCTGATATTTTCTATTTTATTTTATTGAAAAAAGTATATACCGGGTGCAACTTGCTCTAGTGATCTCATGACCCACCAACAGGCTGCAACCTTCGGTCTGGAAAACTCACGCTATGCAACACCTAAAATCTCTTCTATTGCTAACACCCTGTGGCACCTCAAAGTAGGTTGTAGATAAAAGGAGAAGCAGACGGCCAAGTGACCTCTGAACTAAGTAGCTAGAACTTCATTTTCCCACTTAGAACCAGCAAGGCTGCTTCACCCCTTACCTCCTACCCGTGAAGTTTAACAAAAAGTGGGGGGGGTGGGGAAGCCACTTCTGAAGCAATGGCAGGAGCTCATACCTACAGCATCGCTGATTTCCAGATCAGCCAATAACTGCTTTGAGACCTTAATCACCATCTGCATATTTCCAAAAAGTCCTTCAAAGTCGATGTTTGGTATCTGAGAAAGGGAAACAAAACGTAAAGATGCATGGAAATGAAATTAATGGCATGCCATTCATACTAGGAACATCTCTTCAAGGATGGTACAAAACTGTTCAAAGTCAGCTTCACTCACTGTCACCAAGATTCCAGGAGAGAAGCATGCCAACATTATCTCTAGTGTCACTCTTTGTCCCTGATCCAATTACTCTCTGCTCGACCCCCTCCCCCACTACCTTAATAAAAGGACTGTTACCAGTCTGGTCTCGAATTATGTTGGGATACAAATTCCCACGCAGTACCCAAAATCTGATGGCAGTGCCCACTTCCTATACTAGTTCTTAGGAGTGAGTGTTCTAGAAGTACAAACCCAAGCCAGGCCCAGATGGTCTAGTAACAAGCAGTAAGGACAGTAAATCCCCCCAGGAGGCTGTTAACCTTTTTTCCCTACCTCCAGCATCTAGACAAGTAGCTGGTACACACCTGACGGGCAGGGTTTCCTGAATAAACGCTGTACCGTCAGGTGCGAGAGCCACCGAACCCATCATCCCCAGACTTCATTATTAGGCCACCGTCCCAATGCCATGACCACCCAGACTGCCTAGGAGTGTCTTTAGGAGCCACGGAAGCAGGACATGTCCTGGGAGCTACTGCAGCAAGTCTGGCAAGTTAACAGTAGTCTTGAGAAGTGACAGGACGCTGAAAGCTTAAGCTGATGACAGGCACATCAGGGCCCTGCAGTTAAGAGCAGCAGCCGTACAGCGTTTATTTCAAACCCAGTAACCCTTGCGGTGGACGCGCCCACACCCTAGCGCTCCAGGCTGGGGGAATCACGTTCTCGGTAAAGCGAACTTGCTCTCACAGCTCCCACCTGTGCCTGCTGCAGGGGCACCATGATGTGCTCGATGCACATTTCCAGATCCCGAATGTAGTCTCTTTCCGTCTGGAGGAGTTCTTCTATCACCTTGGCTCTTTTCTCCAGCATCCTCTGCTCTGGGTTTTCAGTGTACACGGACCCAGGAAGGGCCACTGGTGATGAAGACTGGGAGGAGAGCAGCGTCATTTCTAGAAGGGAAGAGAGAACTGGTCGGCGGCTCTGGGTGTGAAAGCAAGATTCTTCAATAGTTCAGGCTGAAAAGAACACATTCCTTGAGAACCAAAGTCTCGTCACTGTCAACCACCAGGAAATCTGATCGCACGTCAGTTCTAATTACGAACAGATGAAGGGCTGAGAAAGCCGTTTCTGCAAAGAGAACTTCTGTCATCTGTGTGATAACATTTCTTGAACTTGTCCTAAAAAAGAATAGCTGGCCCATTTCAGGAGGACAAATCACTGTCCACAACCTCTTAGGGAAGAGGCTGAGAGAGGCACTGTTCTTACAAAGAATTGCTTTCACTTAATTAGGTAAAAAACCCAATGCATGAGGTCAGCAGCAGAAATACCAAGCTGCAAGTTAAACACTGATACAGCAATATTAAAAAGAATATTATGGGGGACATCACAGTGCCAACTAAGGAGAAGACGAGAGTTAGATAAGAATTACCTGAGAACTGGGTGACTACAGGGCCTACTGTGTTCCAGTCACTGTGATGGATGATGAAAATCCACAATGAAATATACAAAAATTATTTAGATTCTCCCTATTGAAACATTAGTAAAGACTTGGGCACCTTGTTATTTCAAATGCCCTAGAAGATACAAAGGTACTAGGAAGATGAAGTCCTTTTTTTTTTTTTTAAAAGATTTTTATTTATTTATTTGACAGAGAGAGACACAGTGAGAGAGGGAACACAAGCAGGGGGAGTGGGAAAGGGAGAAGCAGGCTTCCCGCAGAGCAGGGAGCCCAATGCGGGGCTGGATCCCAGGGCCCTGGGACCACGACCTGAGCTGAAGGCAGATGCTTAACGACTGAGCCACCCAGACGCCCCAAAGATGAAATTCTTTTTAAGGATATTATCAATCAAAAGAACATCTGTAGAACCACACCGTATGATCTAAAAACGAAAACAAATATGTACCTTGTCATTAGCTTTTACAATTACCCATTAGTTAGCTATGGTGAGATTTATAAAGATGGGATGGCATTTGTTCATTTAAAATAAACATTAAACACTAAAATAAACACTTGAAAAAAATTCCAACAATGAAGCAATCTCTGTTCAGTTTATTTCAAATTCCTTAAGATCCACTTAAAAAAAACTACAATTTTGGTTAAGTAAATATACTAATCTGGGTGTGATCACAAGAATATTTTTAGCAGATCTAAGAAGCAAAAACACACGTTTACACTACTTATGGAAAACTAGGCTTTCACATCAGATTTCAGTCTTCAAAAATCTTCCCCACTGCTCCTTCTCTAAGAACCTAGGAATTCCAATGTTGAAAAAAGAATGCACCCAGATTCTGGTTTCTAAAAACCACTCTCCACTAAAAGAAACCAGAATTCCTTGGAGAAATAGCTAATTCCAAGATTGGGGCAAGGACAGCATAGGTGAACCAGAAACATCTAATGGCAGAAAAGAAGAAAGTGCCCAACATGATGGAGGTATTTCCAAAAGGCATGGAGCCAGCTTCAAGGGGCTCCCATTGGCCAAATCTGGTACAATTTGAGTATCAAAGTAAATAAGCACAGCAATGGACTATAATCCCTTGACTAAACTAACAATCCATGAATTCATATTGATAACATATTTGCACAATTTTGAGTTAGTTATTACAAATTACTTATTAATTACAAAAATGAAAAATAGTGACTATATATAGTGGAGAAAGGGAGAATATGATCACTGAGTAAACAAAATTCACATCATCAATAAAGGGCAAACAGACATCATGTCTTTTCACTTGTCATATCTGGAAACAACCCAATATCCCTGACATGGTATCCCAGTCAAAAATGCATAATCTGAAACAAATCTTGAGGAAACATCAGACACATGCAAACTGAGGATCTGTATTCTTCAAAATGTCATGTTATGAAAGACGAAGAGGGGCTCCTGGATGGCTGACTCCATCTGTGGAGCCTGTGACTCTTGATCTTGGGGTCATGAGTTTGAGCCCCCCACTGGGTGTACAGTTTACTTAAAAAAAGAAGGAAAGAAAGACAAGCCTGGGAGACAGTCCCCAATCAAAGATGACTGAGAAGATGACAAATAAATGCCATGTGTGAATAGGAACTGAGTCCTGATCTGGGGGAAAAAATTGCTACAAAGGACATTACTAGGGCAATTGGTGAAGTTGTAATATAGACTGTAAGTTAGATAAACGATTAAATCAGTGAAAAATTTCCTAAAGTGGCAAATCTATGTGGTCATGTAGGACATCCATGGTTCATACAAAATACACACGGAAGCTTACGAAAGGACATGATATATGCAACCTACACTCAGTCAGAAAAAAGTGTGTGTGTGTGTGTGTGTGTGTGTGTAGAGAGAATGAACACAAAACCCAACAAAATGTTAAACATGGATGGATGTGAATAAAGGATATACAGGAGGTTCTTTGTACTACTGCAATATGTGTAAATTTTGTATTATTCAAAATAAAGTTTAAAAAGACATAATCGGGGCCACCTCGGTGGCTCAGTCGTTAAGCGTCTGCCTCCGGCTCGGGTCATGATCCCAGGGACCTGGGATCGAGCCCCACATTGGGCTCCCTGATCAGCGGGAAGCCTGCTTCGCCCTCTCCCACTCCCCCTGCTTGTGTTCCCGCTCCCACTCCCCCTGCTTGTGTTCGCTCTCTCGCTGTGTCTCTGTCAAATAAATAAATCTTAAAAAAAAAAAAAAGGACAATCGGAAAATATCTTTCTTAAACTTCTTTTGGTAGAATGAATGACAAAATTTCAAGCATAACTCTTATTGCACTAGAGTGCTAAATCATAATCCCAAATTAATTGTAGCATATGTAAAATTTATTTTCAATAGCCTTGTTTCAAATTTTCTTTGCAATTTCAAGCAATAGGATCTCACTGACAAATATGGTTTCATAAGTGGCAAGTTGAGAAGAGAAACTCATTTTTAAAATTTATTACCTTCTTTATTTAGGGATAATTGACATAATATTCACTTCAGGCATACAACGTATAATGATATGTTATTTTTAGAAGACACTCATTTTTAATACAGGACTAAAAAGCTCTGAAAGGGAGAACATTTACTGAATTCCTACCACGGGCAATGCGCTTTACATACTTATGTCCCTGAACTTATTTAATATTCATGTCAAAACTCTCAAGTTGTATTATTACTTGATTTAATAGAAAACCTGGGTTTTGAGAGGCTGACCAACTTGTCCCAGGTTATGTAGTGAGTAAATGGCAGTTCTGGAATTTTAATCTAAATGTATTTCAATCCAAATCCTCTGCACTTAATCCTGTACCATTTTGCCTCCCTAGCCTGGAATCTCAACTAGAAAAGGTCAGGGGTTTATATGCCTCAAATCTTGAAAATTCCCTGGAAACTATTCTATCTCAGGAATCAAAGTTCTATTAATTATAACAGTTGAAAGCTTAAAATACCACCAAGTATTTGTCAATCAAAAGCCAGCAACCTACACTAAGAAACTCGGATTTTTATTTTTATTAAAAGAGAAAAAAGAAATGGTAACAATTCTTTTAAACTAACAGCATGATGCTTTTTTTTTTTTTTTGCAGGTGCATGTATAAACTCTTGGACTGCCTTTAAAACAAAACCAAAAACACTTTATTTAGCATGATTTAAAATCCCTGTGGAAGGTATCTGCAATTTTGACAAAATTCTACATGTTTCTGAAGATGTAGGTGACCCTCAAGCTCTAGAGACATATTAATTCTCAAGATTACGTCAAACTAGAAATATCTGGCTTGAAATGACTCCAAATGTAAAACCCTTTTTCCATTATTCCAAATACATCCTAAGGAAAAAGTCTGATCTAAAATTTCAGGATCTGGGACGACCGAGTGAGAGAAGGTGGCCTCCTCCCTCAGTTAGCTGCAGCGGAGACAGGCTTGGAATCTTGCTCTACCCTGCTTGAGCTGGGGAACCCCAGCAAAGGCCACTTTGACCTCTGGGCCTCAACGTCCTCATCTGTAAAATGAGGGTAATAGTGCCTGCTCTGCCAAGCTGTTGAGGGAATAAACAAGGTAATAACTCGACACAAGTTAGTTCTTTCCCCACCATGGGTGAGAACATGCTGTCTGCACCAGATTGAGGTAAAATGCACCGAGTAGAAATGCTCTGTCCAGACACTGGAACACTCCACTTTTCTCTAAGAACAATAAAAGCTGAGGAAGCACATGGAGGAGGCTGAGGCCAGTACCAGCCTACACTGCAGTGTGCAGACCAGCTCCCACCTTCTTGCAGGGATGGCCCTGGAGGAATTTAGGAGCCGGAGCCAAAGCTGATGGCACAGATTTACTCTCTCTGATCAGACAATTTGTGCGGGGTTGTTTTTCCCTTTTGTTCCCCCTTCCCGGTCCCAGCACCCCCACAAAGTTCCGATTCTACCCCCTCTCGAGAGACCCCCACCCCGCATGTTAGTGCGTGTCCCCAGGCTCCTTCCTCGGCGTGGTAAGGAAGGGGTCCAAGGAACCCGCAGCTTCCCGCAACTCCACAAGCCACCCTTTAAAAGCAGAGTCACAGAGAAAAGCCACTCACTTCTGGCCTTCCTCTGAAAGCTGGCTCTGGGTTTGGTGGGGAAAATCTCTGACCTGCCAGCAAGGTCCCCAGCGGCTCAGGCTGCCCCACCTGCCGCCGCGGTCTCCCGCGTCCCGGGACGCACCTGCGGTGCCAAAAGGCCACGGCTGGTGGGGGAGGACGTGTGGGTCCCAGGGTAACAGGCGGAGCAGAATCTTCCCAGAGCTCTGGAATGCTCCGCAACCCCCAAATCCTTTGAATAGGGTAGGCATTTCCCCCAGGCTTTCCCACATTTACATATGAATTGCCCAAGTCCCCCAGGGCTATCACGGCAGGGCCGGTTCTAAAGGATGGAGCTGGAATCCTCCTGAGGGGAACGAGCTGCAGGCTGCAGCCCAGCTTTGCTCAGGCTCAACACCTTCCCCTCTCCTCTCCCTTTCCTGGTCCTCAAACAGTCACAATTTCACTTCAGGAGTTTTTAATCCAAGAGTAGTATTCTCACTTTGCCAACCCCTACTAAGCTTTGTTTTGGAGGATGCTCTTTTTAGGGAAGGATTCTGAAGGCCCATCCGTCTCTCACTTACGAGGCCATGCTGTGAAGTGGGTGGCACTTGTCTGCTTTGCCTGCCCTGGGACCTGGCTTTCTGCAGCACCCCTCCCCCCAGGCTGGGGCTTTGCCCAGGGACCCGGACCTCCTACTTTGGGGACCTTACCCCACAGCCATCAGAATGCAGATCTCAGCGGGCTGGGCCCATCGCGGCAAGAACAGCACAGAGGGATTTACAGGGACTGGGAGGCCTGCTCACAGCTCACAAACACTTACACTTTGAAAGAAACCAAGGAAAGGAAAGTTGCAGAAAAAGAGGCCACTTTGTAAAAACAAAACAAAACAAAAACAAAAACAAACCCAGAAAGAGAGAAAAGGGCAAAGAGAGCAAAAAGAAAAGCTGCCTCAGGACAGGGGCTGGATTTGGGGCAGGAGGTTCTGCAGGCGCTGAGTCAGCACTTCTCAATCTCACAAGAATCAATGTCGCACCAGTAACTGAAAATCAAGTGTCATGCTAACTAAGAAACACCTCTACTGGTGAAGTCTGGGCAACCTCAGAGATGGCAGCCTTGGGTAAAGAGCCCTTCCCGCTGCGGCTGGAGCAGCCCCTCTCTGGCCGTGAGGCCCCCTGCGAGGCCCCGGCTGGAGAGCCACGCTGTGGCCTCCCTGGGCCGGCTAGTGCAGCAACTCTTAGCTTCACATTTTAACAGGTACTTA
>NC_138374.1:25926091-25947930 GCF_054177405.1 Leptonychotes weddellii | reverse complement strand
ACCAAGAGCTACTCTGCGGGCAAATCCTGCGAGCGCCGACTGGAGCTCTACCTGTGGGGTTTGGTGGCCACCGGGTAGCTAATCGCAAGACAGAGCAGCTCTAAAGCACAACTTAACTTCCGTGGAGCCACCGTTCACCCACCATGAAGCCAACAGTTATGTACTTAAGCACATCTGCATATGTCCATGTGATTCTATTTATAAAACCCCACTTGGTAGAACGTCAATAATCCCTCAGAATCAAATCTAGTAGCGTCATACACAGTAAATATTCCACAGTATTCTGGGTAATTTATGGCAGAACAGATGTGAAACAAAGGAAAAGGCTTATTTTATCCTGTCTTTTGATGGCTTTCTGACTTACACATTAATCATCTTCCTCAGGGAAGGGGAGAGCGCCCCTTCAAAAAACCTCAGCTCTTTCTTGTCAACCCTGACAGATGGGGCACTCCAAGGGATAGGGCAGCAGGTAGAAACTTGTAATACTGTGTCTACTTTTTTTATTTTTAAGATTTTATTTATTTAGGAACGCCTGGGTGGCTCAGTCGGTTAGGCGTCTGCCTTCGGCTCAGGTCAGGATCCCAGTGTCCTCAGATCGAGCCCCGCATCGGGCTCCCTGCTCAGTGGGGAGCTGGCTTCTCCCTGCCTGCCACTCCCCCTGCTTCTGCTCTCTCTCTCCCTCCCTCTGACAAATACATAAATAAAATCTTTTAAAAAACTGTTTTAAAAAAAGATTTTAATTATTTGAGAGGGAGCGAGAGAGAGAGAAAGAGAGAGCACGAGCAGGGGGGAAGGGTAGAGGGAGAGAGAGAAGCAGACTCCCCACCGAACAGGGAGCCAGACGCAGGGCTCGATCCCAGGACCCTGGAATCATGACCTGAGCCGAAGGCAGACGCTTAACCAACTGAGCCACCCAGGTGTCCCTACTTTTTCTACTTCTTAAAATAAGAAAAGTCAAACCTTGTAACCCAGGAGTCTACTTTTAGGAATTCATTATGTATAAATCATTGGACAAATGCACAAGATGTATAGGTAGGGATGTTCTCCAATGTGTAAAAAAATTCAGAAACAACCTGAGCAGAAACAGCCAAACTTTCTCCCCAAAGGGGCCTGCTTAGGGGCGCCTGGGTGGCTCAGTTGGTTAAGCGGCTGCCTTCGGCTCGGGTCATGATCCTGGGGTCCTGGGATCGAGCCCCACGTCCAGCCCCACGTCCTGCTCAGCAGAGAGCCTGCCTCTCCCTCTCCCTCTGCCTGCCACTCTGCCTATTTGTGCTCTCTCTTTCTCTGTCAAATAAATAAATAAAATCTAAAAAAAAAAAGGGGCCTGCTTAAATAAATTACGGCATATCCGTATGACAAAATACTATTATAGCCACTGAGATACAGATTTATATTTATTAACATGGAATGCTGTCTGTGTGGTTAAATGAAAAAAGCATATTACGAAAGAGTTTATGAAAGAATTGCAATTTTGTTAAGGGAAAATACTTTCAGTAGGTATATTTGAAAATGAGAAAGTCTTGACAGTGATGGAAATTCTGATATTTTTTCCTTTCTTTGACTGTATTTTCTAGTATTTCTACAGTGAACATGTAACGTTGATAGAGTTGAAAGAGTAAAAAAGTAGAAGAAAGAACATTTGCTATAAAATGAGAATATTCTAATACCAACAGTTCTCAATTACTCTGTTAATCCATTCAAACTCTTTCTTCACTTTTTAATAATCTGAGGTCTCTTTCCTGGCCCGGTCCCTGTAGACTGCTGAAGACGGTGGGTCAGGAGACACAGCTCAAGTAACAATTTGCCAGTCTCCTAAGAAAAGCAAAACCACCACTGTCTGCTTAGCAATCTCTTAGAAAACCCCGAGAGAAAGCTGTCTTTGTAAATTTGCTCATCTTCCCCCCCCCCCCCCCCCCCCCCCCCCGGGCCCAACCGAGCCATGAGAAATCCTGGTTTTCCGATTTTCCCATCACTCCAGCCGGGCCACCCAGCCCCCACCGCATCTTTACCTTTAGCACCTACAAGACTCCAATTTGGAGGTTTGCTCAAACTTGTGGCGCTGTGGTCCCTGGCTTTTCTGCAGGGCTCACAGCCACCCAACTTCAGAGAGGAATCAAACCCATTTAGTTCCCAAATCTAACGGCAACTGAAAAAACTTTCCCTGTGGCTTTTGCTCAGTAACTGCCCGCCGACTTTGGCAAGCAGCCTCTAGCACAATCCCTGCTGGGAGGGTTTCCACCTCAGCGAAACTCAGCTCCAAACTTCTCATCTGCCCCTTCCTTTTTCCAGGCCCTATCCAGGCCTTCCGAGGAGCCAACGAGTCAAGTGCCCCATGGACAAGAGTCTGCAAATCTCCTATACTGCCAGGATGGGAAGTTTAATTCTAGGACCAACTCAAACACCGTTTTTGAACACTTACCAAATACACATAACTCCTAGAGGGGTGTGCTGATGGTGGGACATTACTATCTATTCCTTAGGCAGCAGAAGTGAAATTATCAAGAGAGCAAAGACAGTTTTCATAAAATAGTTCACTAGGAATAAATTATCAGTTTATAAGAGGATTTTGATTATAGTCAGCCAACAAAACTCTATACAAAAACCTTTATTATCCAAACACACACACATCTAACGTTATATTTACCAAGCCTCTTGAGGGAAGTTATTATTGCTCTCATTTTACAAATGAGGAAACAGGGACACAAATCAAAGAAATGGTTCAAGTGGGACCACAGGGCTGAGAAAGCTGCATATTCAAAACCAGCATCCAGGGCCAGCACTTTCCATGAAGGGTCAAGGCTTGTTCCAGATTACATGTCTTCTCCGTATGCACATGGCCCTGTCTGGCATTATATTTCCAATTTTAATAATGACACTACAGTGATGTTTCAAAATTTGCTCATGTCCGTGCCCCTCTGGCTATTTTTCTATCCTACTCTATAAAACTAGACTTTCTTCAGCTCCTATGAGGTGGTTTACTTTTATTCCTTCTACTTGCTGTCATAGTATTTTATGTATCCTTTATAACTGTGCAACCCCCCCCCAATCAATTCACCTGAATCATAATCCTGTTCAAGTTCTAACTACAAAACTTTACGAATATTTAATAGGGAGCTACCAAGCAGAGTGCTAGGCCATCGGAGAAGTAGAAAAAGTTGAAATGCCCTCAAAAGCTTTCTTTAGTCTCATTGGGAAAGTCATGTCATCTCTCCTGTGTTCAGGAACAGCAAACAGAATAGGGTTAAACTGGATGGTCTTTAAAGTTATTTCCATTTGACTTAATGAATCTAGTTGAACAGGCAAAACGTAAATTCATGAAACAAAAGAATATTGCAAAATAGAATCAACTTAAGCATTAAGGGTTTTGGTTATATTTATTTGAATGAACCCAATCTATCAAAATATTCTTTCCAAGTGTGATCTGATATTTTGATGGTAAAATCTCATTAAACTCAGGATATCTGACATTATATACTAGTATCTTATTTTCTAGCTGAAACATGGGAAAAAAATAAAACCTCAATACAAGGGAAATATAAATCAGGTTTTCCCTGGGAACCCAGTCATAAGTGCCGTGTTGGTTTAAACAAGCTCCAGGCATCCCAGGGTCACTCCATCCCCCTATATCTCCTCTGGCTTCCATTCCTGAGCTATAAGTGAAGCTGCTTCTAAGATCTTGAGAGCGCAGCAGGTGTAGTGAATAAAATACTCAAAAAAGCCCTGGGATCTAGTCCTGCTTCCCCTCCTTCCTGTGTGATCTCAGACATGTTACATGACCTCTCTGGGCTGTTGTTTCCATGTATATATAACAAAGGGGTTGGGCCTCGTTGGTCACTTCCAAGATCTAAACTCTTACATGCCGTGCTACCCTGCTACTTCACTTACTCCTCTCAGTTTGGAGTAACCACATCACCTGCTAACTAGTCCCACAAGGAGTGGCAGTTGGTATGTAAGGCCTCTTTGGACTCACCTAGGCACTTAGCCACTTCCTCTCCGCGAGCCCTAAGGACGGGCCCTTGCTGCCATTATTCTGGAACCCAGCACAGCGGACTTCCGGTATTTGGTCCCTTCTTCATCCTTGAACATGACAAGCCCAGCTTGTCTCTCTGCCTTTCTGCTCACCTACTGTCCTTTAAGCCCAGCTAGATGATGGGCCTCTCCACTCCCTGGATTGGTCTTTTCCCTAAACTTCCCTTCTCAAGCAGCAATACAAAGTAACACGTACTATTTTATCTTTTTTTTTTTTTTTAAACACTC
Organism: Leptonychotes weddellii; assembly: GCF_054177405.1. Lineage (NCBI taxonomy): Eukaryota > Metazoa > Chordata > Mammalia > Carnivora > Phocidae > Leptonychotes > Leptonychotes weddellii. The sequence goes on along the minus strand of NC_138374.1, from coordinate 25,943,673 downwards.
CCAAGTCACATTTATTCTAGGTGTGTGATGCCGGTTCAACCTTTGAAAATCAAACAATGTAATTCACCACATCAACAGGCAAAAGAAGAAAAATCATATGACCAAGTCAATTGATAGGGAAAAAAATACATTTGAAAAAATCCAACATCCATTTATTATGATAAATAGGAAATAGGAAAATAGAAATAGAGTGCAATTATTTCGACTTGGAACAGAACATGTATTAAAACCCTACTTATCTTTCGGTGTACATATTCTGTGCCCCAAAATAGAATATTTCATTTGACTACACACATTCACTGAGCACTTATGATATGCCAAGTTATTAGGTTCTGGAAATACTATCTTTACCACTGTCACAAAGCTTAGATGTTACTGGACTTCTGTGCCTAATGTATACCTAATCCATAGGATTTAGCACAGCAACTGGCACTTAATAAACGGCAACAATTATTGTAACTTAGAGTGCCCTGAGCATTACTCTGCAATAGTTGGGATAAAAGACACTACCCAAAGATTTTTATTTTATTTTATTTTATGTATGTAGGTATGTATTTTTAAAGATTTCATTTATTTATTTGACAGAGAGAGACACAGCGAGAGAGGGAACACAGCGAGAGAGGGGGAGTGGGAGAGGGAGAAGCAGGCTTCCCGCCAAGCAGGGAGCCCGATGCGGGGCTTGATCCCAGGACCCTGGGATCATGACCTGAGCTGAAGGCAGACGCTTAACGACTGAGCCACTCAGGTGCCCCAAAAGATTTTTAAAAATCATGAACTATCCTAACTTTTATGAAAATTTTAGTTAAAATTTAGGACCTGTGGCACTGGGGGTAAATCAGGTTTCAATCCCCCTCTAAGCGGGGCAGAGGCTGGAGAGCAAGACAATCAAATTCCCTATCTCCAAATCACTGAGGAAAGAGCTAGAGGAATTCTGCCATATTTTTTGTCTAAGTATTGCTGTGAGGTCAGCAGTAAGTAGATGCATCTTCACATTTCAGTAGATGCTAAGATGCGCATTTGTTTTTAAGATTTTTTTATTTATTCATTTGAGACACAGAGAGAGAGAGAGAGAGCATGAGCAGGGGGAGAAACAGAGGGAGGGGGAGAAGCAGGCTCCCCGCTGAGCAGGGAGCCCTATACGGGGCTCGATCCCAGGACCCTGGGATCATGACCTGAGCCGAAGGCAGACGCTTAACCATCTGAGCCACCCAGGCGCCCCCATTTTTTTCACATTTTAACATCTCTAAAAGCAAGATGTGTTTTCCAAGTAATAGCGTGTTAAAGTTTAATTAGAAGCCATCTTTTTAATGGTACCTAAACTTATTCAGTGTCTTACAGTAGATGGTGTTTTAGATTCAATGAAACACAATACATTCCATCAGTCTCCTCTCAGTTCACGATTAGAAGGGGTTGGTTTCTTGATATGGTGGAACGAGGGCCACTGTGGAGCCATGTGTACAAACGTGTTCCTTCTCACCAGTAATCACAGTGCGTGGGCACCGTCACAGCCTGATGGTCATGCCCAGTGTGGGCACTGCCTGGTTTCTCAGGAAATATCAAATTGGAAAATTCTGGGGCACCCACTCTATGGGTGAGTCAAGTTCCTGAGTCCTCACTTTGACATCCCATTTAAGGCCAGGCCTGCCATGGTTTTGCAAGTTAGCTGCTTTGATTCACCCCTCCTCCCACTGCGCCCTCTAACAGCCCTCCACAAGAGCACCTCTTCCTATCCATGCTCAGTGGATCCAGCCTTTCCTTGAGATCTCTTGCTTTAAGAGAGACCTGCAATCTTCCCAGGCTAATCTTCCTGTGTTGCCGATGAAACATTATACAAAGACAATTTAGGTAACGGCTTTAGAGAAAACAACCAACCTGGCTTGAGGATACAACTCCTGATTCCAGGGCAAGGTCTCTGGGATGGGTGGGAGTCTGTCAGACTGGATCATTCCAACCTCAGGAGGGCCTTATTTCCTCTCAGGCTTCAGTCACCTCCCAACCTTTGGGGATATAGGGCCCTACATGTATGTCCTTTTGCCTCCACATATTTACCCTTTTCTTCTCCTTTCCCTCCTGCCTACCCATCTATCTTCCAACAAGCAACAACACCCTGATTTTAAAAAGTAAGCGCAGGAAAGCTTTGTCCAACTCTGTGCCCCCTCAGCTACAGTCACAAGTCTTTGATTCTTTTTGTGAAAGGTCTTGGAAGAGTGGTCTTCATGCCCTCCTTCTATGACCTCATCCCCCATAGAAGTCCTCTGTAAGTAATTCTGAATCATCACTGTTCCAGCAAAATTGGTCTTTTCAGTCGACCAATAAGCCCCTCGACAAATCCAATGGCATTATCCTTGATTTCCCTGGGGTACTTCAAAGCATTGGCCATTCTCTCTTCCTTTAAATTCTCTGGTTTTCTCCTGACCTCCTCACATGATCTCGCCCTATCCCTCCTCCTCTTGCTCCCAAACTGTGGCTCGGTTCTCAGACACCTGCCCTTCTCCCTAGTCGCTCCTTGCCTCACAGAAGGCATCTACACAGAGTTCCAGTGATTACATCTGAGAGGATAACTCAGCACATGAGGCCTGGCTCACCTTATTCCTCAAGCTCTGGTCCAAACTGCCATCGGTTTCTAAGATTTCAGTACTCCAGTGATCTCCACACTGTGTTCCTCTTTGTCACTGCAACTATGTGCCCTTGCTCAGTCAGGAACGCTCCCCCTGCTTCTCTCTGCCTACATCAAGCCCCATTCCTCATTCTCTTCAGCTTTAGCTCAAGCTCAAACAACTTCCTAAAGCCTTTTCCTACAACTCAGGTAAGGACTGAGTTCTCCCCCTTCTGACTGGCCACAGCATTCACTTGTGTGCTTTGGTACATGATTCCTATTTTTGCATTTTACCTCACCAGTTGATCTGTAAACTCCCGTGTGTGTGTTGGGGTGGGGGAGGCATCCTTCTCTGGATACGCCCCGATGCTTGGTACAGTGCTAAGTACTGGCTACTGAATCCCTGTTGAACTGTATGCAGAGGGGATGCGGGGTCTCCGTGCTGGTGGAGTGATGTTGGCGGCTCCTGTTTCCTTAGCATTACTATGTGCCAGGCTCTCCTGCGCTGTTCTAGGTACCGAGATAGCTATAAACTCGCTTCATCCTCATAACACGGTCACGTAGGTACATCATCTCGTTTTACTGATAAAAAAAACTGCGGCGTAGAGAGATTAAATGCTTTACTCAAGGTGACACAGGTAGTAGGGCCAAGTGGGGCCCCCCTTAAGGGACTTATAAAATTGTATCTGGATTATTTGTTTATATGCTGTTTTCTGTTCAAAACCGCAAGTTCCTGAAGGCAGGCACGAGCCCTACCCATCCCCAATGTCTCAATGAGGACACAACTGGCATTCTGGGCAGGACGATTCTTCACTGTGTAGGACGGGTCTACACACTGAAAACATTCAGCGTCTCCGGTCCCTGCCTTCTAAACAAGTAGTCCCCTGCACGCTGCCACTGTGACAGCCAAAGGATACCTCCACCCCGTTCCAAATGCTGGGGTCGGTGGGGCCAGCCATGCCTCAGAACGCCCGCCATCTCCAGAGCCCGCTACATCCCAAGTCGGCACCATTGGCAGCCGCTGTGGCGACGATTCACACCAGCTGACCCCCATCCCGGACTTCACGTCTACCATTTTGGACCACGGATTTGTACCTAATCAATGAATGGTTAGTTCATATGATGAGGACTAACTAAAAAACACCAGCTGAGTCACTTACACTCACTCTCCCGGGAATCTGAATTAGGATATCAGGCAGATCAGACAGGAATAGAAGCTGTAATAATGCTCCAAGGCAGTGGTAGGACGAGTCTGGTTATGTGTAATCTAAAGTGAAGAGGGAGTAGAAACTGTGAGTAAACGGGAAGTGTGGGTCTGCAGCAAGGAGACCAAGCAGAAGTTCAGGGAAATGCAAAAATGTCGAGAGAGAGAGAGAGAGAGAGAGAGAGAGAGGGAGGGAGAGAGGGAGGGAAAGGGAACGGCTGGTCCCGAGGACATCTGGCTCCAGCCCACTGGTATGGGAGCAGGAGCTCCATCCCTCCTCAGGATCTCCAGGTAATCGCGGTCTAACCAGAATGTAAACAGCGTTTGGAACTCAACACACTTCTGTGAGCTAAAAATAGATGAGTGGCTCTTGCTTATAGTAGCATTATGAAATTAGAGGAAGCTGCACAAAGTGCTCTGGGAACAGTCAAGCAGGTGAATTAGAGTGGTCCTACCGCCACTACCTGTATTACTGAGCGTGAAACTCCACCGTCTGTTTTGCTGGCCATTTGTGACTCCGATGGGTACGTCCCCTTGTCTCTAGAGTGGCAGAGGCCTCACGGCATGTGCCACACTCACGGCTTGCCATCAGCATATGAAATCAGCCAGGATGGGGCGCCTGGGTGGCTCAGTCGTTAGGCCTGCCTTCAGCTCGGGTCATGAGCCCAGGGTCCTGGGATCGAGCCCCGCATCGGGCTCCCTGCTCCGCGGGAAGCCTGCTTCTCCCTCTCCCACTCCCCCCTGCTTGTGTTCGCTCTCTCACTATGTCTCTCTCTGTCAAATAAATAAATAAAATCTTTAAGAAAAAAAGGGAAATCAGCCAGGATGAAAAGCTCATGTCTCAGATTGACTGGCAGACATTTTATTCCAATAATTTGAATCCAGACTGTAGCTACAAAGATATCATATTCACACACTTGGAATGAAAAGAAACCTTGCCCCATAGAGTGCTAAACCCCAAACTATGTGTGTAACACTGGCAAAGTGCCTTCAAGTCTTCGCTACTTTTTCTCATCTTGGGAGAAAACAAAACAAGATTTTCCTGGACTCTGTTGGTCCACTGCAATTATTGTCCAAACTTTAAAGGAATTGTGTCTCTCTTTTCATCACCACTTCTCTCCTAAACTCCTTGTAATGTGCTCTTGGCCTCAGTTGTTCCTCTTCCTCACCCCACCCGCCAAATGCGAGGTCTTTCCTTGGTCCACACCCCCACCCTTTCTCTGCCGCAGCCTGTCACTCAGCTACGCCCCCCTCCATTTGAAGTCGCTCCCCTGGCACTCCTAACACAGTACTTTTCTGCTCTCTGAGTTCACTGGTGTGGAAGGAGCTCAGAGCTGTGCTTCTGGCTTCAGCCCTGATGGTCTGGGCATCGGGAGACCTTGATTCAATTCCTGATCTAAGGATTGATTTTGGACATACATTTCAATTTCTCTGAGCTCCATCTCTTTGATTACAAAAACAGTGGGTCAGATTTAAGTGTTTTTCAAACATTTTTTTACTGTGGCCCCCACACTTCATACTGTGACTCAACATACACATAACACATAATACGTGTGTGTGTGTGTGTGAGCGTGTGTGTAGAAGTATGACATACATACTTTTAGTACATCAGATGTGCTATGACATTCTCTATTCACTTCTATTTTATTTTTCAAAAATGCTAGTTGTAATCCACCGAATAGACTATAAGACCCAGTCGTGGGTGGTTACCCATTATTTATAAAACACGGGACTTGCTGATGTGTAGTGATACGGGATTCTACTGCAGCCCTCCAACCCTGGACCTCCAAGCCTTGATTCTCACCTGAATTCCAGTGTCCTATTTCTCTCTGTAAGAGTCCTTCATTCTGATATCCTAATATCACATAACTCAGTTAACATGGAATTTGAAGCACCAGGTCCTCTCCCCATCATAACCACTTATGTTATTAGCAAGCGTAAAATCTTCATGCCGACTTTTGGTCTAGCAATGGGAGAGCAGATTACATTGTACCAACCTACCTACTGAGAACTACTAGCAACTCTGAATAAGGCATTTTTTTTTCAAAGTAACTATGTGAAGGCATTGGAAAGCAACCAAAAGCAGGCCGAAACTAGAGGGGATAAGACTCAAAACAAGGGAAGCAAACTAGGTAAGATCCATATTTACCCAATTCTTATCCCCTGAAGTCAATCCCTAGTCTTCCAGGATGTGGGGGAAATAAAGCAAAAATGGTTAACTCAACAACTGGCAACTTTCTTGGGCTGAAGAGTCAAAGGCTCACATCTGGGGCTGTGAAGTGGCTAGATATTATGGGAGAAATGGAAAAGAGGGAGCCACAGAGACAGCAGCCCAAAATCTGTGCAGAAATTCCCCTCAAATCCTTGAACTATGTCTGCAGGTGATGAGACTCCAGGAAGCCAGCAGAAAGCAATAACAGCTGGAGGCCCAAGAGCCTGGCAGATATTCACAACTGTCTGGGGCTGAGAAGACACAGCCTGAAATTTGAGTCCCTCCAACTTAGGAGGTTCAATAAACACTCTGGCTTTCCACTGAAGCCTCAAAAGAGCCATACCTTAGGAGAGGGGCCGCACCCTAGGACTAAGGGCAAAACTGTAACAGACCTGCCCTAGCCACACTGAAGACTGAGGCCGTCATAGGACTGATAAGGCAGGTGAGGGAAAGGACACATCCTGATAGAAGGGCCTGGTTTCTAGCTCAAGAGACAGACTGGAGCAGCCATTAAACAGTGCTTTGTTTCTCAGAAGGAGCAGGGGGAGGCGGGGGAGAGTGGGAGAAGAGGGACGGGGTGCTCCCCCTGGATAATCACACCTGCAGAGACAGGGTCTGAGGGCAGATGTCCCATGGGGGGTCCAGCTGGATCTCAGGAGAAAGGGGACCTCACAGTGACAGGCTGGTGGAGCAAATGATAAGGGGGAAGGGAGGTGGATCACCAAGAGACAAAGAACTCATAATTTATGAGCACCTACTATGTTCCAGACATGTCATTAAGTGCTTTATTTATGTTCTCTCACCGACACAGGTAGTATCATCTTCACTTTATAAATAAGGAATCCAAAGCTCAGAGAGGTTAGGTAATTCACCTAAAGTTACACGATAGTAAATGGTGGGGCTGAGATGTGAACTCAGGGCAGAAGACAGACTCCAACACTTGCTTCTTTCTGGAATTACATGCTGTAACTGTAACATTCGGGAAGGGCAGTGGTGTGTGAGTAAGACAGCAGCAAAGAATGGTAGAAAGCAAAAGGGTTTTCGGGCAGACTAAGATTCTGTTACAGGTCAAGGAGGATCCTAGAGGTACAAAAAAGGGGTGTCAACTGAGCTAAATACGAATGCACCATCAAAACTTCAGTCCTCGAATATAAAGAGAGAGAGTTATAAAACTGGAAATGACAGAAGGTGGGACTTAGCTGGTGTTAGAGAGGTCACAGGGCAAATTGCACCACTCCGGAGCTTGACTCTTGTTAAGTCAGACAGAGTAAACACACTTTGAGGCTTAATACAATAAGGAACTAATGATAGGAAACAAAGTTCATCTAAGGAACAGATGTGGGGAAAGGGAATAGGAGCAATACGAAAACAAGCAATATAAGGAATCAGAGAATCACTTGTGTGTGTGTGTTGCTGTTGTTCTTGTTGTTTTGAGCTGGAAGGACTTTAGAGGTCATTCATTCCCTATCATCTTAGAACAAAAAATGCACCTAGAAAAAAGTGGCTAGCTGTTAAATACCTGGTCTCCCAACTAAAACCGGGTTTGGTTTCATTCTTACCTTTACAAATGCAGGTGGAGAGCCTGATTCATCTGCAACAATGCCCTGGAAATTCTGGTTTAGTCAAGCCTGTGTTGGAAAACCACAGGATAAACCACTGGTCGTTCTGGGATCACAGACCAGGGACTTGTGTCCCCGACAACAGTGAACCTATTCTGAAGATCTAGACGAGAGACTTTCCACTTTGGAGGAAGGTGTGAGATGGACTTTCTAGATCGTTTACATTTTCTGACTCTAACCCCTATCCTCTGGTCATCACCTACACTCCCCCAAATTGGCCCAAACCAGAAAGTTGGCTTGGCAGGAGAATAGCATATACATAATAAAAATAAAGGTCTAACAGGGAGTCCAGAGATTATAAAACAACAACAAAATAAAACATAGTTCATTTCAGAGAACTGGAGAAGACAAACTGGCAAGAAAGAAATAACCTCAAAGAAAGAAAGAAAGAACGAAAGAAACTCTACATTATAAAAGACTCAATTAATACTCATGTTACAGATAAGTTAGGTAAGGCTAAATGAGATGAAGTAATTTGAATACACAAAGCATCATGTGCATGAATAAAGCACCATGAAGAATATAATCTTCTGATTTCCATTCACTTAAGATTCCTGAATGTCAAGACATGAACACTCTATAAAACAAGTTAAAATCTTCTTTTCCCTAATGTCTAAAGAAGTGTAGGGATTGAGAGAAAGAACATGCCAGGAAAGTAAATTTTCTCTGGGTGCCTCAATAATGAACTTGCCATCCCCATAAAACAAAACAAAACAAAACAAAACATTACAGTACAAATGGAAAGATATTTGGGATGAGAGACGCCTGACAAAACCGAGAATGGTAAAGAAAGTTCCCATGAGAACATGGTCTCGTTCTGGAGGCCACGGTGCATATTTATAGCACTGTACAGGTCTTGCTCTGTAAAGTGCCTCCCAGAGGGATTAAATCTCTAAGGTTGTTCTCATTCAAGCCACACTTAAATAAGAATTTCGAGGGTCAGCTTCCTTAAATGCATGAGTGTTCCTAGTACTGGTATAACCACCCCTTTTATCTATTTTCAGGTTTTATCCTTCTCAAAAGGATGACTGAGTTCATACCTTGAGTTTTCTTCTTGTTTTGCACAAATTCTGAGCGTCTCAGGCTGCTGGGTGCCGTGCGGCGGAAGCAACTATTCCTTTTCCAAGTCTCCAGGCCATTTCTTTTTTTGTCTTCCTCAAACTGCCAAGTATTCTTCCCTAATGAAGGACCCTGAAGAATGCCACAGTGATCTTCTCCCCGGCCCCCTCTCATCCACTGACTCTGCGGACTATCCGGGAAGATGCCCCTGCTCCCAAGCGCCATGGTTCCTGCTTTGTCAATGCCATTATCCTCCCAATTCTTCATCTGATGGACAGAATCTGTCCCTCTGTAATTCTGAAATTTATACTCACAGTTGGCAAATACAGTATCGTAGCCTTTATGTTCTGTGTCAAAGTCACTCTGATCCAGGGCATGAGTCTTTGCGTTGGGACAGATTTTACCATTTTCACAAACCTTTCTGTCCCCTTCATGGTATTTGACAAATTCTTTACCTTCACTGACTCCATCCAAATCTGGGAAGTCCACAGACTGACCATTAGTATAATTCCCAGGAACGTGACATAAATTGTTGCGGTTTCTATAATAAAAATTAGCTTCTTTACAATCCTCAAGATTATAATTAAAATTCCTGTAGTCCATGTGCCACTTTTCAGGTTGACCACAATTCCCCACAGAATCATCCAAACCACTGTGGCGAGTGCACGATTCAGTTTCTTTAGAGTCCTCAGGATCAAAATTCAGATTCTGACCATCCGTGTGGCCATTCATGTCCCCATACCCTCCAGCTTTCCAGCCTTCTGAGCTGCCTGTAAGTCGGTTATCCTTAGTCCCCGGGCTCGGATTCCCATAACCCACATTTTCTGAGTTCTTGTAACCATCACAACCCTGAGCCATACTTCTGTAGTTCATACAGTCCTTTCCACTTTCTTCCTCTTCCTCATGGTCCGAGTAGCTTGGTTCACTCTGCTCAAAAGCCCAGTATCCACAATGTCTTTTTCTATAGGGCCGATTCTGCCCCAAGGTCCAATGTCTGGAATCCAAGCCACCTTCTCTGTAAAGTCGATCCAGCCCTGTGAGGTCCCTCTTCTGTAGACTCCTGTGGTCTTCATACTCCCAGCTGGAGCCCCAGTGCCCTTTCTTCTCCGTTTCTCTTTCTTCTCTAACTTCTTGGGTCTCCCACATGTTCGGTGTGCATAAAGACACGCGTTTTACTTCCTCCTTCCATGGGCCTGGGTGGGGCTGAAATGTGGACAGGTGCAGGTTAGCCTAAGGCTGTATCTGTCCTTCTGAAAATGTCTCCCCAAGTGCTCGAGACACTCTTCTTACTCCTCCAGCTGGAGTCCAGAGAGATGTGGAGTTATTTCAACCTCAGGATCCAATCAGTGAGCTGCTATATCTTTCCCCACAGAGGCCAGAAGATAATTAGTAACTAGTGTTCATGTGATTGGAGTTGGCAGCTTTGTTCGGTGTTTCCCTCAAGCTGGTCAGACTGGCTTGGCTGCTTTCTGTGCCGAAGGGAGAAGTATTTTGCCGTTCGAAAGGTTTTGTAGAAAAAGCAGAGTGAGGGAGAACAGCCCCCTTTAAAAGCCCAAGGTAAGGTCATATATCTCCTCTGCCTCTTTAGATATTTCAGTCATCAACCAGCAGTATAAATAATGTTTTTGTGCACAGCTCAACACATGAAACATGTGGACGTTTCCCATCCTCCACGTTCAGCTTTCTAATCCCTGGACATCTGAAACTCTGGGACTCCCTTCCCCTCCTCTTCCTCCTTTGAGAGTTTGCTTTTATGGGAGTCAGATTACCAGCTGGTGTACCCTCAAATCACAAGTGGTTTCAACTCCCACCTGCAGACGCATGGGGACATCCCACTGAAGGAAGAAAGAGAACTTCTTTTTTACTCCAATCTGGGTGCATGGGTAATTTTAAAACTGTCCCCTAGAAGAATGTAGTTATGCACGCTTTCACACTTTCCTTGATACTTGCCATGCCAGAGAAGCATGAAGACCATTTCCTGAATCTCTTTTCCATCCAATCATCCAGCATATTCAGGAACTGGGGAATAAGGTTAGAAATCAGAAAGGTGCAGATAAAAATACCTATTTGGATCAACAAACATTAGATGGGTGCCTATTACAGATGAGGTATTGCAGAAGAGAGAAAAAATGGACAAGTTAGCCTCTGCCTCTTGCAATGCAGGAGCAATACCCTAAAGGAAAATCAAATGTGACAAGTTCTATAACAAACACAAATGGCAATGACGACAGAGCAGGGTCCCTGGTGGGGCAGTGGTGATTTCACAGAAGGGGCAGCATTGAGCAGTGCCTTCAAGCATGAGCAGGATTTCCACAGACTGTCTACAAATGGAGAATTAGGAAATGGGGAACAGTTTGAAGGACAGAGTAAGTAGAAAAAGTAACAGGAGATAAGGCCGGAGGGGTAGACTGGGGCAGATCCCAAGGGACCTGAATGCCGTTTACTTCATTCGATGGGGAGTACCATGCTCAGAGACAGGCTTTAGTAAGATGACTCTTCTCGCTATCTGGTCATCTATCCGACGTCCAGGAATGATTCCTTGAACCTCTGTCTAATCCCTATTTGTGAAACAATATACAATATAACCGTGAGGAGACCGGGGTTATATGCTTTGTCAATAATGAGATGTTTACTCTCGGACAAACCACTTACTCTCTCTGGGACTCAATGTACCCATCTGTAAAATGAGACAGCTGGCCCCCATGACTCCCAATTCCTTCAGTTTTAAAAATCCATGGTTCTGTTTTCCTCACTACTTCTTTTTCCTTTCTCGAATACCTAAAGTGCTAGCATGCACCTTCAGGATTCTCTACTAGTAGTTACCAAATCAACCTCTGGATTGCCAAATCTGATTTTCACGGGAAGGTCTCTGTCTGCTCTGTTCCCTCACACCTAAACCAAGAGCGGAGGCGGCAGCAGCCCTGGCAGCTTCTGGGTCTTCAGGGTGAAGATGCGCTATGATCAGCGTGAGGGTTAGGGAGCTGGGAGGTTTTTTTGTTTTTTGGGGTTTTTTTATCTTCGGTATTATCCTTACTTTACTGCAGATAAAGAAAGAGTCTCAGAGTTTGAATAACCTGGTCACATAAGCTGGTACAAGGTGGGGTTACAACCTGAACTCAGATTCATTTGACTCTGTGGCCCTAGACTAATAGAGGGTATCTCAAAAACGTAGGAAAACCGTAATTTCCCTCAAACCAAGCATACAAACAAGTAAATGTAAATGCTCTCATGGTCTCAGTCAGAGGTGGACCCCTTCTGAGGCAAGCGTGCGCACACCGCCGCCCCACCCTCCCCACCACCGCCATTCCCTCTGTGTCTCCAGTCCCAGCCACGGCCCCTCCACCCCTCGCCCTCCACCCCCTGCCGCAGGGCTGTCCCTTGCCGCTCAACCACAGCGTGCACCCAGACTGGTACATAACGTAAACCGGGCACACTTTTAAATATTGAAAGCAAAGATGAAGCTTTCCCTAGCTGTTATGGAAAGCAAAGTTCCCTTCAGCAACTTCGTATCTTTGATAAAGCTAGCTGGATAAGAAACACACCTAGTACACCCACCAAGAGAAGAGATAAAAGAGGCTAAATTACAGGTACAAAGGATATTAGTTATAAAATGACCCACCAGAAGAGGTTATGTGAAGCTAAAAGAAATGATCTTTGAATAAGAGGAGAGTGAGTAGCGGGTTATAGTCCGAGGCTCCCCACTCCTACCCCAAACCCATCCCATCATTCTTTTCTAAGTCCTACTGCCTTCATAGTTTGCATAAAGATGTAAGCTGCCTCAGCTTCACTTCCATATTGCTGGGACCCAGAACTAATCCGAAGCTGTGAATGGGGTGCTATTTTCATATGATAAATCTGTGTGCAAAGACATGGGGCCTGAGGGAAAGGGGAGGACGACGACTTTTCTACTTTTCTCAATCCTGGTATCACTGGCAAAATTCAACCCTTCAGATGGCATCCTTCTCTGTCGCTCTCCCTTTCACGGAACACAACCGTCACATCCCACTGGCTCTTCCTGAGGCCCTTACGCAGCACTGTGCCCCAGTGTTTGCTGTTTGTCACCAGAGGGTGGGCGACTGGCTGCAGTGACCATCCATGTGTGCCGTAAATGGAAATATTGCTGTACACAATGCTGGAAGGGAAGCCGGGCAGCAGGATTTGGAAGAAGACAGAAAGGGAGAAGGTGCAGAAAAGGTAAAGGAGGAAGAGGGAGGAGGACAGGAAAAGAACCAGCAAGAACATGTGCTTCCCTACTTTTGTTAACGTCTCCGTTAACTGTGCAGACCAAACCTCCTCCACTCAGGTGCCCGACACTCCGGCACGAAGACTGCCCCAGTGACATTCTCCGATTCCTACGGTTCTTGCCATTTTCCAGAGCACTGAGCAAATCTTTCTCATCCCACCCATGTTACTTTATTATAGTTGTTTCTCTCCATTTCTTACACTGAATGCTCCTTGCAGGCAGGAACCATGTCTAATTTATAGGCATGCGCTAGATGCCAGGCAGAGGGCAGGATAGCTTGGGGGTTAAGAGCGCAGCTCTGCAAGGCCTGGGTGTGAGTCTGGACTTTGTCACTCACCAGTGGATAATCTTGGGGAAGTTCCTGAGGCTCTCTGAGTCTGTATTGTCATGTTTTCATCTTAAGCACAGAAGACGTGACATTTTTGTGGAACAGGACTAATTCTAAAAAGTATCATTATTGAGAAATTCCCACTACCTGGAATTTGAGACACTTTTGTTCTGCCCCCTGCATATCTCGTGCAAGAACAGTTTACGAATGTATCCCAAAACTTACAAGTACAGAAGGCGGTGGAAGATCCTGGAACTTGCTATGGCTTTGGGGATGTAGAACTGAGCCGACATTCCCTTAGAATTCCTTTTCAGACACTCTGACATCATCAAGGTGTCTGACAATCCCCCAGGACTTCAGGTACTCATCTTCAGTCATCATTTTTTTTAATGCCACTTTATTTCTTAAGTAAACCCTACCCCGCAATGTGGGGCTCAAGCTCACTGACCCCAAGACCAAGAGCTGCATGCTCTGCCGACCGAGCCAGCCAGGCGCCCCTACAGGATCCCTCTCGGAGGACGTGCCTCGGCGCTCATCCTCATGCTTCGCCTTGAGGGTAACTGCTGCTGCCGCCCCTGCTCAGCGCCGTGATCCAGGGGCTCAGTGGCCTAGCTCTTCCCTCATTCATCACACCAAATTTGCTCCAGGACCCCCTCCTGCTGGCCCGCCTCTGAGTCTGCAGTCCCTCAGACCTGCGCCCACTTGCAGAGCAGTTCTCTCCTGAGCATACTTCAGAGAGAAGTCTCCTCTCTTTAATACCGTCTGCTCTCCAGCTTTCAGAAAATGACTCCATCTCTGGCCTTCCCAGAATACTCTTTCTCGTTGGAATTTATTTTTCCAGTCACGTACAGTGGCCTGAAGCAGAGGGGGAGGGAAGCGTGTGGACCTGGCCCGCCATTCTCCTGCTTTTATTTCTCATTAGCATCCTGCAGGCCCTGCATCCACAGATCAGTCTGTGGCGTGCTTTCTTTTCTGACGACACGTGGGCTCACAGCTCTCTGGCACACCTGCCCAAAGTGACACGGCCGTGTTGGCCTTGGGCCCTAGTCTGCTGTTGCCTTGCTTTCTGCCTTTTTCCTCTAGAAATTATTGCTGTTTCTTCACCCTTCCCCTATCAAATCTACCATCCCACTGCATTTGTACCCACACACTCTGCCTCCCCTCCTGTTAAAATGGAGAAACTGTCTCTGCTCCTCTAACAGGCCAGTCTCTCTGTTGGTTCACTGGATCCCACTCCCGCCTAACCCCTCAGAGACTGTGTTCCAGCAAGTCAGCCCTCCCTCTTCGGCTTCCTCAGTGCACCTGCTCTAATGGATCAGTCCCACTCACTCGACTATCTGCTTCTTGTCCTTTGCTAGTCCATCTTCCTGGTCTTCCCCGCTCTCAGACCCTGGCACGCCCCAGGGCTTCTCCTAGATCTGCAATTACCCAGCACACAGCAGGAATGCGGGAAGCATGGATATGACTGGAAATGTGGTTTCCGCTCTTATTCAGTGCAGCCGCCTCTCAGCCTAAGGAAGAACTGCAGAGGAGACGGCTCTGGCTAAAGCTACTCATAGGGCATCCATGGTGCTCAGCCTCTGGCGGTATGGACAGAGCATCTGCAACTGAGGGAGAGGACAGACCCCTAAGACCTAAAGATAAGTTCCCCAGCGGAGGAAGAGAGGAAGCCCGGATGAAAAGAGACAACTGGGAGAAGAGAAGGCGAGAGCCTGGGAGCGCTGTAAAAGGCAATGAAGGCTGGCATATAGGAAAATAAGAGGTGTATGGGGGAAATCTGATATGCTCCGAAGGGTACGAATGCTCTCAGTGGGACAGGGCTGTGAGATGCATTTAAGATGCCTCAGAGTTTAAACCTGGTGATGAACTTAAAGGGTTAGGAGTTAGGTTAGGGTTCAAATAGAGAAGCTGAACCGTGAGCAGCTTTGGGATGTTGCTAGCACGAATGGGTAAGCAATTTGGAAACTTGTGTAACTTCATGATAGGCTAGCAGTCAGAAGTATGTCTGCGAGGAAGGGTTAAATATTTTTTCAAAGGGTATCGACACATACATATATGCTCTTACAGTTTTCAACAGATGAGAGTACTAAACAATGTTATGCCCGGCATACATTATTTTGGAAGGTGGCAAGGGTCACTCGGGATCCCTCCTCCGTGAGCACTTGTATTTCTGAGTTTTTCAAGTGCTGCTTCCTACCACCCACTCTCGGAGATCAAGCAGTCCCTCCTTAAGTTGAAACGCAGGGACACCATGGTAGGGCGCTGTGACAAGCACTGAGCCCACAGGATGAGACTGGCCTGAATTTGAACCACAGCGCCACCACTAACTATGAGGCTCTGGGCCAACCTCGGCTTTCCCGTCTGTCCAACGTGGCCAATGTGGAAGATTAGGAAAAATGCTCAAAGACCAGCACGTTGTTTGACAAGTAGTAAGTGCTCAGTTAATTATAATTATGGTCACCATCTAACTCTTCCAGTTCCTTCAACTCCTGGGAAGGTTCAGCCACCTCTCTTTTTCTCTATCTACACTTTTTTTAAAAAAACTTTTTAAAGTAATCTCATTAAATGTCGTGGCTTTAAATAATGTCTGTGTGCTGCCAAAATGTATTTGTCACTAACAAATGTCTCCAGCCCTCACCTCTCCCCTGAACTCCGGGGCTGTTATCAAACTGCCTAAGCAACACTTGCATCTGGACGTCTTACGGGCACAACAACATGACCAAAACTGAGCTCCTGACTTCTGCCCCGTCCCACCTCCCCCAGCAGCCAGCGTCTCCTGCTGTCTTCACCATGAATTGAGAAATTACTGGCAACTCCAGTCCTTCCAGTTGTCCAACCTC
The DNA here is from genome assembly GCF_054177405.1 of Leptonychotes weddellii. NCBI lineage: Eukaryota > Metazoa > Chordata > Mammalia > Carnivora > Phocidae > Leptonychotes > Leptonychotes weddellii. The sequence continues at coordinate 25,927,572 of NC_138374.1, read as the reverse complement.
AGGGTCATCCTTGACTCTTCTCCTTCTCTCACACCTCACGCCCAACCCACCAGCAAGTCCTACAGGCTCGGACTCAAAATGTCCCCAGAACTGCGTGCTCCCATGATCTTCAGTCTACTGTCCTGGTCCAGGCCGCCCAGAGGGACTCTGTAACGTTGTAAGTCAGATCTTACCACTCCCCTGCTCAAAACCTTCCCATGGCTTCTCGTCTTACTCTCAACAATGAACCATAAAACCCACACCTTCGCTCTAGCTGAACTGACCTCCTTGCCATTCCTCAAACACTAGATGCACTCTTGTCCGTGCTGTCCCGTCTGCCAAAGACAATTCTCCTCACCCCAAAAATGGCTTGGCTGGCTTCCTACAATCATTCGGATCTTCGCTCAAATGTCACTTTTCAGTGAGGTCTTCCCTGATTCCACAGCATCTTCTGCCTTCTAATACCTATTTATATTTCTACTCATTTACTGTTTGTCTCTCCCCACGAGGGCAGAGATCACTGCTCGGAATACAGCAGGAGCTCAATATTTGCTGCATCAGTGACTGCCCTAGAGTCTTCCTGGGTCTTGCTATGTCTGGGAAAATGAAGGGTAGGAGGTGGTGCACTCAGGCAGCCGCGTGGTGGCAGGAACGCTCACAGCTGAAGGTTCCATGCTAGCGGGAGGCTGGTAGTTTCCCTGGGTCCTGCAAAGCCTCAGTGAAATCTGAAACCGATACTTAAAATCCCTGGATCTATTCCATTTTCTCCACCCTTCTGCCCAGAGCTGAGGGTGAGGAAATGTTCCCGAAGCCACACTACAAAGTTAAGAATAGTGGGGGCGCCTAGGTGGCTCAGTCGTTAAGCGTCTGCCTTCAGCTCAGGTCATGGTCTCAGGGTCCTGGGATCGAGCCCGACATCAGGCTCCCTGCTCCACGGGAAGCCTGCTTCTCCCTCTCCTATTCCCACTGCTTGTGTTCCCTCTCTCTCTGTCAAACAAATAAAATCTTTAAAAAAAAAAAAAAAAAGAGGGGCGCCTGGTGGCTCAGTCGTTAAGCGTCTGCCTTCGGCTCAGGTCATGATCCCAGGGTCCTGGGATCGAGCCCCGCATTGGGCTCCCTGCTCCGCGGGAAGCCTGCTTCTCCCTCTCCCACTCCCCCCCCCCGCCCCCGCTTGTGTTCCCTCTCTTGCTGTGTCTCTCTCTGTCAAATAAATAAAATCTTTAAAAAAAAAAAAGAATAGTGATTCACGTTAATTATAACTAAGTTAACCATTTCAAGCTACATTTCTTGACGTACATTGAAATACCTATCGTAAAAAGAAAACTAGTTTCAGTCCTGCACTAACATAGATTATTAATGCCTTCTGACTCTGGTTGTTGTTTTATTTTATTTTGGTTGCTGTTTTATACCAAGATAAAATCCATTACAAGTAACCGAGCTAATTTTTACTGAGCCAACACCCTGAACCAGATGTTACAAGTCAAGGATACTTGCTTTTTTCT
>NC_138374.1:25893596-25925591 GCF_054177405.1 Leptonychotes weddellii | reverse complement strand
CGCTCCCCCCCCCACCCTTCTGGCAATCACCACTTTGTTCTCTGTATTTATAGGCCTGATTCTGCTTTTTTTGTTTTTGTTTATTCATTTGCTTTTTTGGATTCCACATATGAGTGAACTCATCTGGTATTTATCTTTCACAGTCTGACTTATTTTACTTAGCATAATACTCTCTAGGTCTATCCACGTTGTCACAAAAGGCACAATCTCATTCTTTCTGAGAGCTGCGTAAGATTCCATTGTATATATTTACCACATGTTCCTTATCCATTTCTCTATCAGTAGACACTTAGGTTGCTTCCATATCTTGGCTATTGTAAATAATGCTGTAATAAACATACAAATGCACATATCTTTTCGAATTAGTGTTTTCAGGGTTTTTTTAAAAAAGATTTTATTTATTTTAGAGAGAGAGAGCACACCCATGTGCGTGTACATGGGGGAAGGAGAGAGGGAGAGAGAGCAGGGGAGAGAGAATATTCCAAGCAGACTCCACAAGGAGTGCAGAACCCAACTTGGGGCTCAATCCCATGACCCTGATATCACGACATGCGCCAAAACCAAGAGCCTGACATTCAATCTACTGAGCCACCCAGGTACCCCAGTGTTTTCATTTCCTTTAGGTAAATTATTGAAATTACTGGGTCATATGGTATCTTCCTTCCTTCTTTCCTTCCACTCTTTCTTTCTTTCTCTCTTATTTATTTTGAGAGAGCACGTGTGTGCACCTGAGTGGGGTGGTGAGCAGAGGGAGAAGGAAAGAGAGAACCTTAAGCAGGCTCCAGGCCCAGTGTGGAACCCAGCCCATCTCACAACCCTGAGATCAAGACCTAAGCCATACCAAGAGTCAGAGACTTAACCGAGTGAGCCACCCAGGCGCCCCTATTTTTAATTTTTTGAGGAACTTTCATACTATTTTCCACAGTAGCTGTACCAATTTACATTCCCACCAACAGTGTACAAGAGTTCCTTTTTTTCTACATCCTCGCCAAGACTTGTTATTTCTTGTTTTTGTTTTTTGTTTTTTTATTTTAGCCATTCTGACAGGTATAAGGTGATATCTCATTGTGGTTTTGATCTGCATTTCCCTAATAATGTTGAGCATCTTTCCGTGTGTCTGTTGGAACTACATCAAAATAAAAAGCTTTTGCACAGCGAATGAAACCATCAACAAAATAAAAAGTTACTGAATGGGAGAAGATATTTGCAAATAATAGTTCCAATAAGGGGTTAATATCCAAAATATATAAAGAACTTCTACAACCCAACACCAAAAAAACAAACAATCTGATTAAAACCCGGGCAGAGGGTCTGAATAGACGTTTTCCCAAAGAAGACATACAAAGACAGCCTTGTCTCTGAGTTTAAATATAACTTAAAAGACAAGAAACAGTCCAAAACAATTGGACAGCTTTGTGGAAAGGAGAAAGAGTGACACCTGCTGGAAGGACTACTGGTGATTCCAATTCCAGATAGAATCTCCCTGGAAGAATGTCCACACACACAAACCTTCCCGTGAAGATCAAGAAACCAGACCCCCCAAAGCACATCTATGAAGTCCAGGAATCCCAGGTTAAGAATAATAAAGATAGCTCATCTTTACTGCATGCTTACCGTGTGCCAGATGCCATACGTGTATGACCTCATTCAGTCCTCACAACTACCTGAGTTAGGTATTACTATCCTACTGAGGTGGAGAGAATGCAAGTAACTAGCCTAAGGTCACAGCGACTAAGTTGTGGAGTTGGATTTAAATCTAGGGCCCTCTCTGTAGTTTGCTGAGTAGTGGAGGGGGAAGGCTTAAGAGTAGTTTCGACAATAACTGGGAAGGCTTCTTCTTTTTTTAAATAACAATGGAACTGGCATAACTGGGAATGAAGATAAAACTCGGAACCAAGATAGAGAAGATGGAGTGTATGTAGAAGGGCTGTTAAAAATGTAAAACTTGGTTGCATTATTTGTGGAGGCTCAAACTTGTGAAGGTTCAATACCATACTTTTTCCATTTGTTCTGCATTTTGATTCTGAAAAGAAAGCTGGCTTTGCCCATTTCTTATGAAAAAAACTTGTTGTAAATCCAGTTGTCTAATGGGATCTATATGAAGTTAGCTATGTCTGTATGCCCTTCTCCCACAAAATACTGTATAACTAGTGTGCTTGTAGTAGTTTACTCCACCATCTTTGTAAGCTAATGTCATTGAGAGTCACCCATTTATATCTTAATTTTTAATCATGTCAGTTCTTGAATGGGTATCTCCTTAGCCTGCTGATTTCTTTTTCTTTCTAAAGAAAGTGGGTGGAAAAATTTAGACATTTGTTTACAATAAAAAGAATTCATTTAATAAAAATAAAAAATAAATCTAGAGCCCTCAGAATTCTTACCCCCTAAGCTATACTGCCTGCTCTAAATATATCTAAATACATATATTTCTTTAATAATACAATTTTACAATTAAAATACATCATTTTTTCAGGGCACCTGGGTGGCTCAGTCAGTTAAGCATCTGCCTTCGGCTCAGGTCATGATCCCAGGGTCCTGGGATTGAGCCCTGCTTCGGGCTCCCTGCTCAGCAGGGAGTCTGCTTCTCCCTCTGTCCCTCCCCCTTGCTTGTGGTGTCTCTCTCTCTCTCAAATAAATAAATATTTAAAAAATAATTTAACCCCAATGATATTTTTGAAAGGTAAGTAGGTAACAATTAACTAAAGGCAGCATGGTAAAACAAAACAGGTCTCAAACATCATCCCACATGCTCTTGAGGTTTTCAAATCCCCTCCTGACATATTAAATCACCAAAAGTTTTATTTACACAGAACGGGAGAAGCTTCACTACTATACTGAAGGTACTAAGGAGAGAGAAAGAAACAACAGGATTAACAGTACTAGAAGACAGGGGTAGAGGAACGTATGCTAGTCATGAGCTGGGACACTGACCTAATGGGAAAAACAATTTTCAGTCTAAGAAGTAGAAGGGCCATTCCAAGCACTAGACTTGAAAATCAGAAAGCGCAGACTCAAGTCTACTACATGTGGTATAAAACAATACTTTCATTTTTACTGATTGTGTTCCCAACTAGTAACATTATTATCTGTTAATGTGGACTGTCACGTACAGAAAACTAGAGAAGTTAATATCATTTCTGTGTCTCATGCTAAACTTCCCAGAAAAAGACAAATTGCAGAGATACATCTAACTTCCCCATTCTCAAAGCCTTATGTGTTCAAATCAGAAGACACAGAGCTGAAAGAGGTGTGAGAAGCACAGAAGGAAAGAGAGCTGAATAGTCTCCACTTACTGGCAGGAGAGCATCAGGGAAGAGAACAAGATCAAACCACTGACAGTTAGCATACCTCTTTCTAGTCGCTTCCTACGTATCGCCTCTGCTGCATCCTCTTCCTTTGCTTAAAAACTAGTGAAGATAACATCTACAGATTCCAGGACCCAGCCTGAGCTTGAGTCAGTCTCAAGCTCAAGAGTCAGGAGGCTCATGGGTGAAAGGTCCATGCTTTTTGGTCTTTCTGAGAAATCTAGTTGGTGGGCCTGGGATTGCTGATGTGAATTTTAACTTCAAAGCAAGTTCAGAACAACCCATGAGACCAGTGTTCCCAAGGAAGGCATTTAGCAGAAAATCTCTCTTTTTAGTATCTAAGACTTGACAATACAAGATACAATTATGAAGCAAAAAATGCTAATTCCAGAAGCCACATTCTCAGATTCCCCAAACGTCGTAGACATAGTGCATATTCCTACAGAGTATTTTCTTATGCCCACTATTTGCTCCAGGAACCAGGTACAGGAAAGGACAAATCCATGCCACCCAAGTCCTCTGCCTAGCTCTGATGGAAGCCACTGTGCTCTGCGGCCCTTTCCCCACTCCCTCTGGTCTGACATGAACTACAGCCCCCCCAGGGGGAGGGCTCTGAGTAGGGACAGATCAAAGTTCCCTGCTATAACATCTTCATCTATTTCTCCCTTCCTTCCCAACACTGATTAATGAGGAAGTGTTCAGAAAAGAGGTAGAGGGTCAGTGTAAAGTGAAGTGCAAGAAACTCTCAAAATAGATTTTGAGGATGAAGATCCAAATCCAATATCCCTTCTTCTCCCTGACTACGGGTTAGGGAAGTAGGCTAGGCTCTTCTGTTTCTCCACCTCTGCTCTGTCTCTCTCATATGTGGCTTAAGAAATTAAGCCTATCCCTTGACAGCCATACTCAAAAGAACAAGTAACAATTACATGCCCAATAAATTCTACCATTTTGCTGGCTGTCCTCACATCACACTGATCATAAACATCAGTTTGTGGAATACTACTGGTTTTTGTGCTTATTCAGAAATGTGTGGACTTAAGTATATTTGGTGAAAAATGGTTTATCATCCGTCTTTAGAAGTTCATATGTCTATCAGAGTGAAGTGAGAAATACTTGGAATGTCACTGGGACATGGCTAAGACTATTCACTTTAAACCACTTCCTTTTAAACTGGTTCTGATGAGAACTTTAAGGTAACATTACCTAATGGCAGGGAGTCAAATGGGGCTGTTTTATATTTATCTCTTAATCACCATACCAACAATTCCTCCTTGACTCTCATACATTTATAGTAATGTTGCTAGCAAAGTCGTATCAGTTTTTAAGGGAAAAAAAGATAAATGTAGTCTGAAGTGTGGCTACAATATGGGGCAGGGGAAAGAGAATGCTGGGCTTATACTCAATCAGGTGACATGACTTTACTTTCTGAGGCCAAAAGTTCTCACCTGCAGGTAACATTCCTTGAATCTCATTTTCATTATTTCTTAAATGCAGTTAATAATATCTACTTTGCTACCTCCCAAAACTGTGGTGAGGCTCAGATGAGAATGTATCTGTGAGAAAATGCTATGCAAATTATAAAATGCTATGCAAATTATAAAATGCTATGCAAATATAAGGCATTATTGTCAGCACAATCTTGCTATTACTCGCCAGAGGTTAGCCACTTTTAAAAATTAAAAAAAAAAGACCTAATTGTCAAAATGTAACAACTCCACTAATTCTATTTTTCTTATTTTTTTATTTTTTTTAGAGAGAGAGAGAGAAAGAGTGAGCAAGTGGGGAGGGGCAGAGGGAAAGAGAGAGACCGAAGCAGACTCCCCACTGAGCATGGAGCCCGACGTGGGGCTCCATCTCACAACCCTGAGATCATGATAGGAGCCGAAATCAAGGGTCAAATGCTTAACTAAGCCACCCAGGCGCCCCAACTAATCTTATTTTAAACAGTCTACTCTTGGGGCGCCTGGGTGGCTCAGTCGGTTAGGTGTCTGCCTTCAGCTCAGGTCATGATCTCAGGGTCCTGGGATCGAGCCCTGCATCAGGCTTCCCTGCTCAGCGGGGAGCCTGCTCCTCCCTCTGCCTGCCGCTCCCCCTGCTCGTGCTCATTCTCTATCAAATAAATAAATAATAAATAAATAAATAATCTTTTAAAAAAATTAAACAGTCTACTCTTGAATGGCCAACTTACCTCGATGGAGGGGAAGACTGTTCAATTCTTGGGATGTAAATTCACAGACACAGACAAACAGCCTCTCTCCTGCTTTTAGACTGGGAATGGTCACAGTTTCCACAAAACTGCTGGGGAACTGCCCTGAAACGAAAGCAAACATTTCTAATACTGGAATCTCATTTTCCGTCTGTGTCCCAGGACAAAATCGCTTTTTTTTCTGAGCCCATTTACAGACATTGAATTGAAAACCGAGTACTCATAATTGGAGAATCTACTATAGAAAAAGTACAGTGCACAAAATTTAATGCATGCAGAGCACAGAGAATGCAATTCGATCTAATTAGCGTTAATTGGGGGCCACTCTACACAGGGCGCAGTGCAGAGGGAAAAACAGGTAAGACAGTCTTGGCCCTCAAAGATCTTAAAATCTAATTCAGGCATAAGCAATAATTCCATTCGGAAATCTAGTGACACAATGGAGGTGCGCAAATTGCTGCGGAAGGTAGAGAAGGTAGAAAGTCTTTCAGGAAGAACATGAAAATTTTTACGAGAAAGCTTGCATTTGAGTCCGGAGATGGGTAGGGTTTTAATAGACAGTAGTAGATAGACAGGGCCTGTCGGTTGGAAAGCACCAGGAAGTGGATCCCACCTTCTAGATGTCTCTTGTATCCTCCACTTATCTCCAGACCCACCACCTGGTCCAAGACAGCAGCATGTCTTACCTGGGTTATGGCAACAACCTCCCAGTAGGCCTCCCTGCCCCTGGCTCTGCCCTTTCCTATCATTTCCCAGTCCGCAGTAGCGAGCTTTCTCAACTACACATCGGATGTATAAAGCACCTGTATTCTTACCCCATTCTGTAACTCCTTACCATGGCAGCCTCTGTCCCCCGCGATCCAGCTCCTTCTAGTCTGCCCAGCACATTCTGCCCCCTCAACCTTTCACACGCATGCCACGCTCAACTCTTCTCAGAGCCTCCATGTTGTCAGCCCAGGACCTTTGGACAAGCAATTCTGTCTATCCTCTTCGCCTTTCCAACTCTTATTCATCATTTTTGTCTTAGCTGAGCTATCATTTCTACTGGGAAATAATCTATTATTGCCCAAATGTGGGTAAGTGTCAACAGAGTCTGTTTGAAGGACTATGTAACAAACTCCAGCTCAGACTTACATAAATATATGTAAGTCAAGGACTGGATTTAACACAGGTGCACAGTGTGGGGGAAAAACTTCCACCCTTCCCTAGGCTAATGAATGAAAGAAACGGGTGCTAACATAGACTTTAAAGACTAGGGCGCCTGGGTGGCTCAGCTGGTTAAGCGACTGCCTTCAGCTCAGGTCATGATCCTGGAGTGTCTGGATCGAATCCCACATCGGGTTCTCTGCTCGGCGGGGAGTCTGCTTCTCCCTCTGACCCTCCCCCCTCTCATGTACTCTCTCTCATTCTCACTCTCTCAAATAAATAAATAAAATCTTTAAAAAAAAAAAACAACATAGACTTTAAAGACTAAAAGAAAGGAAACTGCCAAGGGCAGCTGAAGCTTTAATACTGATTTGGACTGACCACGGATCTGGGAAGGAGTGAACAGGATGCATCATGCTCTCTTGAAAAGAGTAGAAGAAAGGGTAGAAAATGTTTGAGGAAGACAGCCAGACAAAACATGGGGGAGACTGACTTAAGTTCCATAAATCAGAAATAAAGACTGGTAGTGAAAAGTAAAGGCAAACAACAGGGTTCTGAATAAAGAAGTAACATGTATTTTCAGAAGGAAAGCAATGACGCTGAGCACAAAGGATAAAGACCCAGGGAGGGGAGGTAAATATGTGAACAGACAACTGGGCTGGGGACAGCTGGTATCAAACCATCTTAACCTTTGGAAGGAACCCATAAGGAGAGATGGAACGATAACAAACATTCTCTCCTCACTGGTAGAAACCACAGTAAAGACGTAACAAAAAAACACAAAGGATTCTGAAGTTTATGGACTTGGGCTTCCCATTTAACCTTTATTTTTAATATGGAAAGAAGGGAGGGCTTGTGGTCTATTCTGTATCCGAGGAATTAGGAGCCTCTTACCTGTAACATCCTCTTTCTTTCCTAGAAGCCAAAATTCATCCACCACTGCCAACACCTCAATGACATCTCCCACGAAGAGCGGTAGTTCTTCGGACACACTAGGGCAGAAGTCAAAGATGGCTCGAACCACTGAACCAGCCTCCATGTTTTACGACCTGGAAAGACAGGTCAAAAGAAATTGGAAAGTGTAACTATTTAACCTATTGGAATATAGGTCCATATCTTGAGAATGATAAAGCTTAAGATAGACACTTAGAATCACGTCAAAGCTAAGCAAGTAAGAAGTTTGTACTTTCTACTTTAAAGAAATTAAGGTACTATCTCACAAAAACAATAGTTTCCTCATACATTTTTCATTCGATTCTCAAGGCAATTCTGGAACTGGGGGGAAAAAAGTGACCTTTACCTATGAGTGACAGAAAAGGTACAAAGTTGGGAAATGCAGATTTCTCAATATGCCTGAAGAGGGCAATAAGGAAAAATTAACATTTTTCAAGTACAGGCAATATGGTACTTTTAAGATGTGGTATTTAAAAAGCAGGGATTTTAAATATGGCATTTCATTTATTTCCCCAGAACTATCTTAAAGATTAGGATACTTATGCTCAGCAAGTTGGAAAACTTAATTTGTCTAAGATCATAGAGTTCATAACAGCAGGACCAGGATTCAGGCCCAGGGCAGCCTGACTCCTACCTACTGGAAAAAAAAAAAAAAAAGGAATGTGGGCTCACACCTCAAAGGCAGAGATTTAAAACATACTGAAAAGTAAAAATCCATGAAAAGAACAAGAAAGGATGTTATAAAAATGACACCTCCAGACAAGATCTGGTACATACACCACACCAGACCAAGAATGTGTTTTCAGCTCAAAGACACCCATGGCCCAGGCTTGCATAGTATCCTCACAGTTATGGAGTCTGTGCTGTGCTAAGTTGATGTCTCTCTTACCTTGATATGTGTGCCTGGGGAGCCTAAGTACGTGTTTAAGCCACAGAAAGGGAGGAACTAGGGGCACCTGGGTGGCTCAGTCGTTAAGCGTCTGCCTTCGGCTCAGGTAGTGATCCCAGGGTCCTGGGATCGAGCCCCACATCGGGCTCCCTGCTCCGCGGGAAGCCTGCTTCTCCCTCTCCCACTCCCCCTGCTTGTGTTCCCTCTCTCGCTGTGTCTCTCTCTGTCAAATAAATAAATAAAATCTTTAAAAAAAAAATGAATAAAAAAAGGGGGGAGGAACTAGCAGGCATGTGCTCACCTGTAACCAATCAGCCACGATTAGCAGCCTCTCTCCCTAGGTCTTTCGAGTGGAGAAGCTGACACTCTCCAGAGTGTCCAGGCCTCAAGTCTATTCTCCTTTATTTACCTCTAGTATCTATCTGGTGTTGTTAGCGATGAGGATTCTAACTTTCATCTCACATATAACTATGATGATATCAAAAAGCGCTAAAAAGAAAAACAAACCATGGTTATAGCTCCATTGAGTTTATTATCTAAGAAAACAGTGATGTGGACAAATATGTTAGGCATATGATGAATAACTGAATATATTAATGTGGGGTACCTTTAAGATTTTAATGAATCATGCAACCCAGTTCAACACTGCATATGTAATGTGTACTGTTGAGTAAAAGTTGCTTATCTTTGTGTTACTGGAACTTTTTTCTATAATGAGATGACTTGGGTGCACAGTGGAAAAGAGAAGTGGCCAGTAACATTCCCCACATCCTCTGCGCTTTCCTACCATGTATTTTCTTTAAGTATAAAAGTCTAATTATAATCACATGCTGAGAAGGCAGCTTAATGTGAATGCAAAGTAACCAGATGTCTGGAGTCAGAGACCAAGGTTCAAATGCCAGCTGCACTGTTTATTAGTTATTTCACCTTGGACATACTCCTTAAACTCTCTGGGTTAGTTTCCTGTTCAGAAAAATGGGGATAATTATACATTCATATTCATCATCAAGAGGATTATGATATTGATCAAAATAATTACAACAATGCCTAGTATTTCCTGAGCACTTAACTATGTGCCACGCACTGTTCTATGTACTTCCTCCATTGAGTCCTCACAACAATCCTATCGTGTATTATTGGTTTCCATTTTGCAGATGTGGACACAGGCTCAGAGAAGTGATGTAATCTGTGCAAGGTCACGCAGTAAGTCAGAGATGGAATGGAAATGGAAACACAGATCTGTCCCCAAAGAGACAAGATGATGCTGGTGTGAAAGCACCTAGCATGGGGCTGGTACAGGAGGTGCTCATAAATGCTAGCGGTTATTAAACAGTATTTCCATAATCAGCTACAAGCTCAAGTCTGTCTCACTGATACATCATCACCAGAGAAAGTGCTATTTCAAGTACAGAAGCACCACAGAATTGACCATTTCAACATGTCAAAACCTGGTTTAGCTTTGACCACGTTTAAAACTAGACACATTATATACCTCTCTGCCTTCTGCAACGGGAAGACACTGAACCTAATTTATTCCTTGACTGATGGATGCAAGTTCATTATTAAGACCACACATTACTATACCATGAAGTGATGCATAACACCAGGACTGTATAACTTTTGGGTCTTTCTGCTATCAGTTATCTCCTCGGTCAGCTTTTCTACCCTCTTTCTAGATTGCTGTTTGTTCTCTGCTGGGGAGAGAAGACCACACAGACGCCGCCCAAGTTATTAGAAGTTCCCAGATACATAAAAAGTAAACAAGCTCCTAAGGAAACGCTAACAAACTCTTCTGTGGTGGTAAACTACATGTGTTAGAGTTTTTCAACAGTTATTTTTCATGTGCTCTGAGGCCCCTTTCTTATTTTCTGGCTGTCCTCCAAATGGCTGACATTGCCAGATGTCAGATTTCCATGTAAGGGTGGTGTCATACATTTTTTTTTTAAACAAGCATAATATTTTGCAAACCTCTTAGCCATCCACATATTATTAACACAACTCAAGGCTGGGCCATGGTGGATATTATTATCCTCCTTCTAGTACATTTTCTCAAATTCCATCTCACTCTCAGACTAAATATATTACCTCATTATCTGAAATGTTAAAGAAAGAATTAGCATAAGATCTCTAGGATGTGAGAGAGAGAGACCCTATTACACTGAGAAGTGAACTCTGTGATATGAAAGAGTTAAAGCTTCTCCCTGAGAACCTTCCTGCCGCACCAGAACATGACTCAGAAGCAGAGGAGGGTCTGGCTCAATGAATACTTTTACTAACTGACCTCCTACCCTGTGGGAAGGAGTGCGTAATCGCTGAGGAACACCCTGCAAGGGTGCTGGAGTCCAAGCCTGGCTCAAGTGCAGGATTCGCGTGTGTGTGTGTGTGTGTGTGTCCAGAAAGGAGATCTTTGTGTCCTCTGTTTTACGTGGAATATCATGAATTTCATCTCCGTCTTCTCTGCCCTGGATACCCTGTGAGAAGCAACTGTTATTGTTCCTGTCTGGGCCATTTTAGAGGCCTGGACAGATATTTTGAAACTTAAACATAAATAGCTTATATAAGCTGTTCCACCAATTCCAGATGGAAGGCAAAAGAACTGCAGAGGAAATCAGAGAAAGCAGAGGAAAGGGCTGCCCATAGAGCAGGATGTCAGGGACCTCAGGGAAGTCCGCTGTGAAAACACCATCTTCTTCTCTCGCTGGTGAATGCCCGCATTTCCATTCTGCATTTGAGATAGAAAGGTCCTTAATTCTTCAAACTCTTTTAGAACATAGAACCCTATGAGGGAAGAGATTTTTGTGTTTTGCTCACCAGTCTAGAGCAGTGCTCAACACATAACATGCTTTTAAAGTTTTAGTGAGCAAATCATTTACCAAGCTTTAGAAAAATATACGAAACTGTTCATATCAAAATCTCTACTTCCACGTATCTAAAACGAAATTAACCATCTCTTCTCCACAAACAATTTGACCTTTCAGCTTGTGTAATAGTGCCCTATAAGTCTTCCAGATCAAATACTCCTGTGGGCTTCTTCATTCTCTACAGCTGACAGTACACTAATAGCAACAGCTACCATTTGAGAATCTACCGTGTGCCAGACACTGGGCTAGAAGCTTGAATCACGGCTGCACTGCAAGGTAGAAGACAAGGCTCTAGAGCCAGGGTGCCCGCATTCAAATCCCAGTGCCACCCCTGGGCGGTATATCTAAACTCTCTAGCGAATACACAGCTTAGCCAGGACCAGAATTCAGGTCTGTTTGACTCCAGTGCCCATGTGTTTTGTTTTGTTTTGTTTTCCTGCAAGCATCACTTCTCTTAAACCTCACTGGGTTCTTCCTTTGAAATCTTTTTTTTTTTTTTAATTTTATTTATTTGCGAGAGAGAGAATGAGAGACAGCACGAGAGGGAGGAGGGTCAGAGGGAGAAGCAGACTCCCCGCTGAGCAGGGAGCCCGACACAGGACTCGATCCCGGGACTCCAGGATCATGACCTGAGCCGAAGGCAGTCGCTTAACCAACTGAGCCACCCAGGCGCCCTCTTCCTTTGAAATCTTCTAGACTTCCATTTTCTTCTCTTCGGTTCTCCATTTTCTTATAAAAATTTTCCAACAGTGAAGTTGAAAGAATTTCACATCCACCACCTAGATTCTACCATTCACATCTTACTGCAGTTACTTTATCACATCTCATCTCTCTTTATCCATTTATCAATCCATGTTACTTTTTGACACATTACAAATATATTTTTTTTATTTTTGATGCATTCATTTCAAAATAAACCACAGACTTTCCCCTCCAGCACTTTGGCATATAGATCTTAACAAGGGTCATTATCCGTTTACATTTTGTTGTTGTTGTTTTTAAGTCATTTTCCTCTTTTCTCGGCCAAAGATACAATTCATTTCTCCCCACTAATCTGTCAATGAACTTAGTTAATCTTTTAAACTGTTGATTTTTACATATTGTTCAGTTGCTTAAAAATTCACAAGGTCTTCCTGTTTTCTATAATTCATTCACATACTTAACAAATATTTATCAAGCCCAATGGACTCAGTCAAATTCCCATGCAGACTTAACCCGCTATTCTTCAAATATTTATTCTCTAATCCTGTTGGTGGCTGACAGGAGCATTCAACTCTCCTCTATTGTCCTAAATAGCTCAGCTCCTATTCCAAAGTATCTACCCTACCTAGGGAAAAATAAAAACCTGCAGATAACTTAGCCATTAATCTCAGAAGGAGATATGCAAGCTTATCTTTCAGTTAGAGGAAAAAAAGAGAGACAGAGAGATTCTTAAATCTACAGTGACATTTTTTAGTGACTCAAGGATATTTTAACACTTTCTATCAACTAATTATCTGTGACAGCTACCTCTTAATCCAGTTGTACTCCCATGATGTACCAAAGAACATTCAAGATACAGTTCCTGCCCCCAAGAAGCTTAGCTTAGTCCCCACCATTCTCCCAAAACATGTTCTCTCTCAAATAAAATCTTTTTTAAAAAATTAAATCTTGCTATTTGCCACGACATGGATAGAGCTAGACAGTATTATGCTAAGTGAAATAAGTCAGTCAGAGAAAGACAAATACCATATGATTTCACTCATGTGGAATTTAAGAAACAAAACAAATGAACATAATGGGGGAAAAAAGGCAAACCAAGAAACAGACTCTTCACTATAGAGAACAAACTGATGGTTACTGGAGGGGAGGTGGGGGGGGTATGGGTGAAATAGGTGATGGGGACTAAGGAGGGCACTTAATGATGAGCACCGGGTGACAAATCACTAAAGTCTACTAATGGAATATCATTCAGCTTTAAAAAGGAAGGACTGTCTGACACATGCTAGAACACGGATGAACCTTGAAGACATTATGCTAAGTCACAAGAAGACAAATACTGTGTGATTTCACCTACATGGTGTACCAAGAACAGTCAAACACAAAGAAACAGAAAGTCGAATGGTGGTTCCCAGGGACTGGGGTGAGGGGGAAATGGGTCTAGAGTGTCAGTCTGGGGAGATGAAAAACTGGCGGTGATGGCCACACAGCAATGCGAATGTGCTGCGCGCCACAGATCTGCGCACTTACACGTGGTTAAAACGGTATCTCTTATGTTACGTATATTTCCCACAGTAAACAAGGGGTTTTTAAAATGTATGTCATAAAATAAAATCTTAAAACAAAATAAAATAAAATGTATGTCATACAAGCAAGAGGACATGAAGGCAGGCCTGGGGAACTTTGGTCATGTTTAATAAGCAACATATCTACAAGTCTGTACGTACTTCCTGAAAAATCTCCTGAGATCACAAACTATCAACTTTTACCCTGATACTGATATTACACAGCTTAAAAAGTTATTTCCAAAGCAGTCTTTTGAGAAACGAGCTGAGCCTGGTACAGATGGAGGACACTGAACAATAAAGCATGTGCTGGATGTCTTGCATTTCCCTCCTAGGCCTGCCCTCCACCTTCCTCCGCCCTGCCCTCTGCAACTGTGCTCCTCAGAGCTGACCCACAAGAACTGCATCAAGGTGCCCCCTTGCCTCTGGCTTCCAGTTGGGTTTAGCCAACAGGTGACACAGCAGAAGAGCCGAAGGTAGAAGGATGGTAAGGTGGGGCTATTTATTCCCCTGGCTACTTCCCTGCTGGGCTATCAGTTGGCTCCCAGTTCCCTGCCCCTACAGGCCTGGGGTGGCTCTCCTGCTAGCCTGGGGTTGTTATATACCCCAAACCTGTCCATTCCATTCTAAGTAGGACCTCCTCAAATGACCCAACTTGAGCATGCCTTCCATATTCTGCTAGGCCCCTGATGGATACATGCCCAAAGGTATTTTCAGGAATTCTGAGGACCATGCATGGAAAAAAAAAAAAAAATGGGGACCAAGAATACAGAAAACTATAAAATTAGTTTTCTAAATCTACCATTGTAAATCCAGGTGAGAGATAAGAGCTAGAGATGTAAATTTTGAAGGCTTCAAAAAATACTGATAAAGAGGGGCGCCTGGGTGGCTCAGTCGTTAAGCGTCTGCCTTCAGCTCAGGTCATGATCACAGGGTCCTGGGATCGAGCCCCGCATCGGGCTCCCTGCTCTGCGGGGAGCCTGCTTCTCCCTCTCCCACTCCCCCTGCTTGTGTTCCCTCTCTCGCTGTGTCTCTCTCTGTCAAATAAATAAATAAAATCTTAAAAAAAAAAATACTGATAAAGATACTGATGTCTGGAACACTCCACTAAAAAAACAGCCCCACTTTTGATGGATTAAGCCCCAACATTCCCCCAATGGGACCCAAACTCTAAATTCTCGTTTTGAAACTCTGAGCCATCTATTTTACTACCAGGAAAGTAGGACGCATTGTATGAGAGTTTTGAAAATTTATTCTTTGAACAAGCACTGGTGACACTTTCTATATTCTTCCTAATATTTCCCAATTCATAGTAGAAGTCTAAATTCTGGGATTCCAGAACAAAATTTCTGAAGGGGTTTCCGTAGCAAAGGACTGCTGTTTCTCCTTTCTTGTTTGCTCCTCAGACGGGGAGCCCTGGCGTGCACAAGTACATCTCTGCCTACCTGACAAGAGCTGGGGAGGAGGGTCTTCACTGTCAGGATTCTGCAGCATGGGTTTCTTCAAAGGAATATGCTTTCAAGAGCATGTGGAAATTTCTTTAGGTCTTGCATTACCTGAAACATTACCTTTGGGGAATGGGAATCCATTTTAAAGATTTCAAGTCCTGGCAATGAGAAATAATATTTAACTTCAAAAAGCAACTGTGCAGTTCTCTTATTCTTGACAATACAGGGCTAAAAAAGAATAGTCTCTTTGCTTTGTGTGAAGGGATCAGAGGTGTCAGAAAATGAAGTTTCAATCTGTTTCAGGAAGGAAATGAGAGAAGCTAGGAAAACAGCGTTTCCTCTTCTGGTTTATGTCACTGGAGTTCATTTTGGATAGAAGGTCAAGAGTCACTGCCAGGTGATTACTCAGAGACCCCGCAATGGATGAGGAGAAAAAGCAGAATCCATCTTGATCATGGAGTCCCCCACGAGGCTGAGCAGTACAGTCTGGGCCAACCTGTCCTCCTGCAACAGAACCTTCTGCCTACTGCTCTTCTGATGACAACAGAAAAAATGAAAAGCCTGCTCTGACTTAGGGTGATCAGAGTAATGAAGGTAGAAAAGGAATCAGCTATCATAAACTGCCTTACAATTTATATTATATTTTGCTTGTTTCAAATTGGTCCCAAGTTGGAAGGCTGCAACCTCGGCAGACGGACAGGATATAGATCAGAGTTCCCACCAATCACGGAAAGGCCCTTCAGTCCACCACTTCAGGATTTAAACCAAATACTTCTCATCTAAAACAAAGTCGTAGCTACTTTTTAAAAAATGTGCTTATCTATCTCTACATCAATTCTGTCTTTTTGACAAAATTATACTGGTGGAGGAAGGTCCCAAGATTAATATTTCAGGATCCACCAAGTTTGAAGATATTTCCATTAAAGAAATATTTTCAGATGGGTCAACCTAAGAGTTTCTGAAGTATCCTCTCAGGTGCCCATTTCTTAAACAGCACATGAATCTCAATTATGGGTGGAAATTTATGAATTACTGACTCATAAGTAAATACATTGGACATATCTGAGCTAAGCAGCTGAGCAATACATTAAAATTCACAGCTCCGCTATGCTGTGTATATAATAAATGCCCAGATACCACATCTGATAGCAGTTGCAGAAGTGCAGATGAAGATGAAACTAAAATGAAACTTTCAGGCGATGCTGCAGATAACAAGGAGCACCACGAATGTGTGAGAACAGTTTTTAGGACAGTTTCCAGGGAACACCAAGAAAATGTATTAACCCAGTGTTCCAAACTGTGAGCATAAACGTTACAAAGATCTGCAAGGTAGGCATCTTGTTTCTTTTCCTTATCTGTTTCAAGTACAAGCTAGTTTTTTGCTAAGGAAAAAGATTTAAAAAGACAGTAGTTTCTCAGCCTACTTTATAAAATATTCTTGGTATTTCAGAAGGAAGAATAAGAAAAGGAATTCTAAAAACAAAAGATTCTGAGGAAGAAAAAATAGGGAGGAAAGAAACTGTCCAATCGGTGTTAAAAGCAGCTGAGACCATTTTCAAGGTGGGTGGCGTAGCTCATTTCAAAGAGCACCACCATCCAAGCACCATGGAAACAGGAACCGGCAGCTTTATATGAACAAATAACAAAAACAAATACTTACCATTTATAGAAACTAGAACCACTAACTTTGAAAGGAAAATGTATATATGGAACCTTCTGGTAGTGTCTATTTAAAACAACTATTTTGTTGAAGATTTTACACGTATGTTCCCAAAGGATTAGTCTGTAATCTTCTTTTCCTTAAATGTCCTTGTTAGATTTGTGTATATGGGATAGGCTAGCCACATGAAGAACAGGAAGTGTTCCTTTCTCTATTTTCTGAAAAAGTCTATGTAAGAGTGGTATGGTTTCAACCTTAAATATTTGATAGAATTCATCAGTAAAATAAGGGTTTTTAATTAAATATCCAATACTTTTAGCAGATACAGGGCTATTCAAATTTTCCATTTCTTCTTGTTTCAGTTTTAGTAAGTTGTGTTTTTCAAGAAATGTGTCCATTTAATCCAAGCTATCGAATTTGTTGGCATACAGTTGTTCATAATATTCCTTTATTAACATTTTAATATCTGTATGATCTGTAATGATATTGGAAATTTTTGTTTTCTCTCCTTTTTTCTTAGTCTTGCTAGGAGGTTATTAATTTTGTGGATCTTTTCAAATAATTGACTTTTGGCACTGTTAAATGTCTATTGTTTTTCTGTTTCACTGATTTCTTCTTCTATTAATCTTTGTTATTTCCCTGCTTCAACCTTGGGTTTAATTTTTCATCTTTTTCTCATTCCTGTGAAGACTTAGACAATAGATTTTAAATCCTTCTTCTTTTCCAATATAAGCATCTAAAGCTATGAATTTCCCTCTAAACACTGCTTTAGCTGCATCCCACAGATTCTGATATGATGCTCTCACTTTCATTCAACCAAAAAGACTAATTTCCCATATGATTTCTTAACTATGGGTTATTTAGAAGTGCATTGTTTACTTTCCAAATGCTCCATATATCCAGTGATCTTTGTTATTAATTTCCAGTTTAATTTTGTTGTGGTCAGGGAATGTACTTTGTATTATTTTAAATTCAGTGAGGTATTTTATGGCCCAGCATACGGTTCTATCTTCATGAGTGCTCTATGCACATGTCTGCTGTTGTTGAGAACAGTGCTCTATAAGTGTTAGTTAGGTTAAGGTGATTGATGGTGGCGTTCAGATCATAAAGATCCTTGTTGATTTTTATCTACTTGCTCTGTCAATACTGAGAAAGGGGTATTAAACTCCTAACTCTTAATGGAATTTGTTTGTTCTTCTCTTTACTTCTGTTGGTTTTGCTTCATGTATTTTGAAGCTCTATGTTATTAGCACATTTAGAATTTTTCAATCATTTTGATGAATTGACTCTTTTATCATAACAATATGTCCCTCTTTATCTTAACACTTCTTACCTTGAAGTCTACTTTCTCTGACATCAATATAGCCATGCCAGCTTTTTCCTTACAGTTTACATGGTTTATCTTTTTCTACTTTTTTTTTCACTTTCAACATATCTATGCCTTTATATTTAAAGTACATCTCTTTTTTCCTTCACCTTTATGAAGAGATCATTGACATATGACATTGTGTAAGTTTAAGGTACACAATGTGATGATTTGATATGTGTATATATTGCAAAATGATGACCACAATAAGATTAGTTAAGATGTCCATCACCTCACGATATTAGAATTTTTTTGCAGTGAGACCACTTAAAATCTACTCTTTTAGCAATTTTCAAGTATATAATACAGTGTTAACTATAGTCATCATGCTGTATATTAGATCCCCAGAACTTATTCATTTTATAACTGGAAGTTTGTACTCTATGACCAATAACCTCCCATTTCTCCCACTCCTCAGCGCCTGACAACCACCATTCTACTCTCTGTTTCTATGAGTTTGGCTTTTTTTAGATTCCACATATAAGTGAGTTCACACAGTATCTGTCTTTCTCTGACTTATTTCTAAAATACCTCTCTTTTAAACAGTTAAGTCTGATCACTTATACTTTTAAATTAAAATATTTAGACCATTTACATTTAATGTTATTGATATGGCATTCGTTTTCCACTTGTCCCATTTGTTTGTTCCTGCCTGCCTGATTTCAAGCTAGTCAAATATTTTTTAGTAATCCACTTCATTTCCTCTATTGGCTTCTTAGCTATACCTCTGGATTTCTCAACGGTTGTTCTAGGAATTACAATATGCATCTAATTAGAACTCATATTATACCACTTCACATACAATGTATGAACTCTACAACAGTATAATGCCATTTACCACCCCATGCTGTCCTTTGTGTTCTTTTTGTCATATATACTTCCTCTACATATTTGTGATAGTCTTAAAATATCTGTACAAATTTTTAGATACTGCTCCCTTCAAAGAGAAGAACCTAATCCCTCTCCTCTTGATTGTGGGCTTTACTAGTGACTCATTTCTAAACTACAGAATGTGGTGATATTGTGTGATTTCCAAGACTAGGTTGTAAGGACACTCAGGCAGCTTTATGGAAGCCCACGTGGTGAAAATAAGGCCTCCTGTCAACAGCCTTGTAAGATCTTAGAAGGAGATCCTAGAGCCCAGTCAAGACTGCAGATGAATGCAGCCCCAGACAACATCCTGATGGCAACTCATGATAGACTGAGCCAGAACTACTCAGTTAAGCCACTCTTGAATTCCCAACAAACAGAAACGGTAAGATAATATTTATTGTTTTAAGCCATTAACTTTGGAGATAATTATACAGCAATAAATAATTGATGCAATATATTATAACCCCCATAATACAATGCCATTTTTGTTATAAACAGTCAGTTGTTTTTTAAATAAATTAAGAAAGAAAAGTCTTTCACATTTGTCTATATAATTACCATTTCTAGTGCTCTTTATTCCTTTCTACAGATCTGAGTTTCCTTCTGGTATCATTTCCCTTCAGCCTAAAAAACATCCTTTAGCATTTCTTAGAGTATCAAGTCTGTTGGCAGTAAATGCTCCCAGCTTTCGTTTATCTGAAAATATTTTTAAGATTTATTTGAGAGAGAGATCGCGTGTGTGTGAATGCATGAGTGGGGGGAGGGGCAGAGGGAGAGGAAAGGGGGAGGGAGATGTCCCAAGCAGACGTCAAGCTAAGTGCAGAGCCTGACATGGGACTCAGTCTCATGACCCTGAAATCATGACCTGAGCCAAAACCAGGAGTTGGAGGCCCAACCCGACTGCGCCATTCAGGCGCCCCATCTGAAAATATTTTTATTTCACTCTCACATCTTTCTCTATGTATCTTTTTTCCTCTGGCTACTCTTAAATTTTTCTCTTTAAGTTTGGTTTCCAGCAGGTGAGACAATGTGCTCAGGTGTAGTTTTCTTCATATTTTCTGTTTGAGGTTCAGAGTTTTTTGGATTGTGGGTTGGTATTTGTCGCGAAATTTGGGGAAATTGTGGTCATTATTTCTTCAGATATAATTTCTTCCTTGTCTTTCCTCCCATCTTTATGGGACTCCAATTAGAAATATGTTCAACTACTTGATATTGTCTCACAGTCATTATAGCTTTGTCATCCCGTGTCCCCAACCTTTTTGCTCTTGGCTTTTAGGTTGGATAACTTCTATTTATCTGCCTTCTAGCTC
Organism: Leptonychotes weddellii; assembly: GCF_054177405.1. Lineage (NCBI taxonomy): Eukaryota > Metazoa > Chordata > Mammalia > Carnivora > Phocidae > Leptonychotes > Leptonychotes weddellii. The sequence goes on along the minus strand of NC_138374.1, from coordinate 25,905,309 downwards.
ACTGGCCTCTTTTTTCTGCATGTCTCTCATGGTCTCATAAATCCATCCAGTTAACCTTTATTTTAGCTATTCTACTTTTCAGTCCTAGGATTTCCATTTGGCTCTTTTTAGTAGTTCCATTTCTCTGCCAATGTTCCCCATCTATTCATTAATTATGTCCATCTCTTCTTTTAAATATCTGAACACATTTACATCAGCTGCTTTAAATTCTTTGTGTGCTAAATCCATCATCTATCTTTTTCTCTATAGTATGGGTCACATTTTTGCTTGTCATATTTTTACTTCTTTGTATTTCAGTAATTTTTATTGTATGCTAAATATTGTGGATGAAATGCTGTACACAAAGCCTAGATTATGTTGTTTTCCTTTAATGGGTGTTGAATTTTTATTTGATAAGCAGTTAAATTACCAGAAGATCCTTTTGATCCTGTTAGGTTTGGTTTTATGCCACATTGGGTGGGTCTCTTTTGGTTTTTATCCCTAGTCTTAAGGTAGGGCCTTTACTCTAGGGTGTTGTTCTCCCTCCTAAAGTTGTCCTCTCTGGGGTCCCAAATGAATGCCTTAAGTGCTCATCAAGGTCTCTCACTCTGGCTGGACTAGAACTCCAACATTTCTGAGCACTGAGCCCCCCTCAGGTGAGGTGGGCTGAGCACTGAGCCCCCCTCAGTCTCTGTTCACCTCTCAGCCCCACAGCAGTCACTCTGTGTCAGGTCTCACAGAGTCTTGCCCTGTGCATGCCCAGCCTGGCCCTTGGCCAAGCAACTGAGGGAAATCCTCAAGCAGATTCCTGTCCCCTATACCATATGCTGCTCCCTCTCTTCCTGTACCCTGTCCTACAAATCAGCCTTCTTCATGGCCCCAAACTCTGATCTCCTCCTCCTCTGTTCAGTGAGACCATTGCTCCACTTCCCTGGGCAGTAGTTGGGAAAATGTCCCCAGGCAAAGAGCCAGGGTGAATATGGGGTTCACCTGGTGTTTCCTTTCTCTCAAGGATCACAGACCTGTGCTGCCTATTGTTTAATGCCTGAAAACAGCTGCCTCATGTTTTTCCCAGGTTTATAGTTGTTTACAGTGAGAATATAAGGCTGACACTGGTTTTTCCATCAAAGACAAAGATTTCATAGCATTTTGTATTTGTAAATGTTTTGTATTAAACTTCTCCGGTTCGTAGAATATCTTTCTCTAACTCTAAATTTTAAACTCTCTGAATTTTGTATATGTGAACAGTAGGTTTTCCCATAATATTAGGAGGCAACCACTGTAGCCTGAAGACACAGCTTCCTCCAGGTTTCTACCATGTAGATCCAGGAATCTCTCTGATACTACTGGGTGCAGGGAAGGAAGGGCTCCAGTGATGCCCAAAATTAAATTTTCCAACAGCCAGGCAGAAGGGAACTTAGAATAGGTAAAGTATGACTTAGATAAATAAATAAAGAGTCAACGTCTTTACACCATAGTGCTGTGAAATAAAATTGATAGCAGCAACACAGAACTAAAACAAGCCAAGAAATCAGTGAATCAGTGGATCAGAGGAGCACCAAAATTGACCATTTGTTCCAATCCTCTAGCAACACATTTGACATACCCTTACAACTTTTAAGTCATTTTCATCCCCATGTCTCTTCACCTCTGTATTCAGCTATATGCCTTGTTCAGCTATTTCCTGTGTTTATAACATATACTCTTGTAGGTCAAATTGTTATTCAAAATTCATCACTTTATAATAGAATTATGGATCCAAACACTATGGATGCCTCCCACTGTGGGCAGAGTTCAATGTCATATTTTTGTTGGAATTGGCCATGTGATTTGCTTTGACAAATAGAGTGCCATGGAAAGGGCATGAGCAGAAGCTTTAAACCATATTTTATGGTTTGGCCTGTCCCCTTGTGCTCTAATAACCCACCATGAGATGAGCATGCCCTGGGAAGCTGCTGCCCCTTCAGCCAGGGCCCCAGAATGAAGACAAGGGGAAAGAGACTTGCACCCAAATGAAAGCCCGTTGAGTTCTACCTGGCCCAGCCTAGATCAGCCAAACTGCAGCCAGACTTCAGATCCACGACGATGAAAGTAAATGGTTGTTGGGATAAACCACTGAGATTTTAAAGTTATTTGTTGCACAGCCAAAAAATTAAAAATTAAAAAAAAAAAAGACACAATATAGATGCTAAATGTTTTGAATGGACCAGCTGGGCACCTCACTCTTCCATCAAACACACATAACTCTTATCATCTGGATAAACTCCTATTATCTTTTAAGATCCAACTCAAATAATACCTCCTCTACAAAGCCTATAGGATTAGGCCTTATGTCTTATACACTCTACAGGGCAAGGATTCTTTTTGTCTATTTTATTCACTGATGTATATCAAGCACCTAGAGCACTGCCTGGTACATAGCAGGCCCACCATAAATATCTGCAGAATGAATGATTGAACACACTGAACTGCTTTAAGTTATATACCAAAATATATAGTCACATTCCCAATGATCATGCTATTCTTTTCCACAGAGCTGTATGGGGTCTCATAGGCCTCACTTCCAGGTTAGGGAGGGTTGGACTTTGATTTTTTAGGTACTTGGAAGCATCTGAAATGTTTGAGTAGGGAAGCAGATGCTTAGAATCAGAATTGGTTGCAAGTGACTGAGCACCCCCAAATAAAAGTGGGGGAAAAGGGTGGGGGAGTGTGTGTGTGTGTGTATACATATAATTTTTCTTCAGATGAAAACAAAGGTATTTTAAGGAAGATCATTCTGGTTGTTTCTTTTCATATCATTTTTTTAAAAAACAGGTTTATTAAGTTATAATTCACATACTATACAATTTATCCACTTAAAGTGTACAATTCAATGTATTTTAGTATTTTCCCACAGTTGGGCAGCTTTCACCACTATCAATTTTAGAACATTTTCACTATCTCAAAAAGAAACTCCATACCCATTAGTGGTCACTTCCTATTTCCCTCCAACAGTCTCCCCATCCACCCCACCCCACTTCCAGCCCCAGGCAACCAGTAATTGACCTTCTGTAAATTACTATTCTATAAATACTCTGTATAGATATGCCTATTCTGCACTTGATCTTAGCCAAAAGGCCGAGAAGCGATAGATATGCCTATTCTGGACATTTCATATAAATGGAATCATACAGCATGTAGTCTTTTGTGACTGTTTTTGTTTTCATTCAGCATAACGTTTTCAAGGTCTTCATATCATTTTCAACTATAAATACAATCAGCTTAAAACATATGTAATAATTAAGAGCATAGACTACAAAACCAGACTGCCCAGATTTATATCCTAGCTCCATCCCTTATTAGAATTATATGATTTGAGGTAAGTTACTTAACTCCTCTGTGCCTTAATTTCCTCCTCTGTAAAATGGGTTTAATAATAGAATCTGCCTCCTAAGGTCATAGTGAAACTGAAATGAGCTAATATACGTAAGGCACTTAGAATAGTACCTTACACATACTAAGCATTATATAGGTGTTGGCTGCTATTATTATTATTATCTGTGTTAAAGGGAAAGGGATTGTGGATAGATAGTCTCAGAATCTTTTTCATACCTTAGGATGTGTTTTGGTATGCAATATGTTTGAAAATGAGTGTCTCAGCCGGAAGAAATGGGGGAATGACTGCTAATGAGTATAGGGTGAAGCAAATGTTCTGGGATTAGATAGTGGCTATGGTTGCACAATTTTGTGACTGCACTTTAAAAAACCTCATTCAACTGTATCCTTTTTAAGAGGTGAATTTTATGGTTTGTGAGTTATTTCTCAATTTTTTAAATTGAGTGTCTTTCCTATTTCAGCAATTGCTATACTTGAGGCAAAATAGTGATGGCATACATGAATATTCTGCCTTGAAAAAAAAGTTAGAAATTTAAGGGCACCTGGGTGGCTCAGTTGGTTAAGTGACTGCCTTCGGCTCAGGTCATGATCCTGGAGTCCCGGGATCGAGTCCCACATCGGGCTCCCTGCTCAGCGTGGGGTCTGCTTCTCCCTCTGATCCTCTTCCCTCTCGTGCTCTCTCTCATTCTCTCTCTCAAATAAATAAAATCTTTAAAAAAAAAAAACTTAAAAAAAAAAAAAGAAAGAAGTTAGAAATTTAAATAGCTTCCCTATTCTGCCCATGCACCACCTCCCCCATGGTTTCTCCTGTGCTTCATGGTTTCTGTTTTGTTTTTTTTTTAAGATTTATTTATTTGAGGGAAGAGGGGCAAACGGAGAGGGAGAGAGAGTCTTAAGTAGATTCCGTGCTAAGGGAAGAACCCCACATGGGGCTGGATCTCATGACCCTGGGATCACGACTCTGAGATCACGACCTGGGCTGAAACCAAGAGCCGGATGCTTAACCAACTGTGCCACCCAGGTGCCCCTCCTGTGCTTCATGTTTTAAAAATATTCTATACTTGTGTTTTATACCCTTTACGGGCTACAGATGGAGGATAAGTAAACAGTGTTTGATTACATGGACCATACTGGGCAGAGCTACAATAAAGAGCAAATTTAAAAAGAGAAATCATACCAAATTATATTAAGTAGTAACTATATTCTTAACAGTTGAGGGCTCAGACTCTAAAATAAAAAGGGAACTAGGTTCATTTTCTGGCCCCACCTTCTGTCAAGCTATGTGACATGGGACAAGTTACTTACACACCACTCTCAGCCTTAGTTTCCTCATCTGTAAACTGGAGACAGTAATAGTAATTTACAGGTGTTAGGAAGATTAAGTTTGATCATGTAGATAAAACATTTAATACACTTCCTGGCAGATAGTAAGCACTCCTCTATTTTGTAAATGTCAGCTATGAGAATGATGATGATGGTGATGGAGGAGGAGGAGGAGAACCATCATTCATCACCCAAACTGACTGTAACATACAAAACACAGATGAGGCAGCAGCTTCTGGGTGCTGGCTCACTGCCCAAAATTGCTACAGTCTTCTTGAGAGGAAGGGGGAACAATGTGATTCTGTGGTTACTGGTCACAAGGACAAAGCAATTGACACCCCCTCTACTCTAAGCTCTAAATGAGCTGTGTATTCACAACAGACCCACAAGGATTTGGCAGCAGTTCACAAACAAGATCCCTGCTTTCGGGTCCAAGGAAACCTTTGCCAAATGCCTTCCAGGGATTAGAAGAGGGATATGAAATTAATTTATTTACTCTTCTTAAAAAAAAAAAAAAACAAAAACCTGAACTTCGAGGGAAATCATTGACACTACTGTTAAATCCTTCAAATGCATCAACCTTTTAAAAACTGTCCTTTCAGGCTTGAAATGTACAAATTTGAGATCACTGTTGCCCACTTTAGACCCTCAGCACCTTTCCTTCGGGACTACTGCAACACCTTCCTATGTGGTCATCTACCAGGCTCCTGGCCTTTGGTTCTGTTTTCCACACTGCAACGAGAATAATCTTTTCAAATACAAAATCCCATCATTCTCTGCTGCTTGAAGCTCCACAAGGGGTTCCCAGCCAGCACTTGCAGAAGTTATCTCAGACCCCTCTGCGGACTGTACAAAGCTCATCGTGACCGGGTCCCTGCTCTCCCAAGTTCAGCCTCATTTCTAGACACTCCCCACCTACCATGCACCTTCGACTCTAGCCTCACTAAGATGCTGGCAGCACTCTGCAAGCCTCCACAGCTTTACAACTCACATCAGTACGATCTAATAATCTACAGCCCGCTTCTCAAACACATTATCTCATGTGTGTGTTGTCCCTATCTGAGATCAGCTGTGAACGTGAAGTGCTTATTTTTATTGCTAATTGATCACTGCAAGGAACAACAATCAGTGAACTATCAAACCACTCTAACACCTTGTGAATAATACATATATTTTACTTTGTTAGCATTTGGAGTTACCAGAAAAGAACACAGACGAAGCCTGACTCATACCTAGAGAACCTAAGAATAAAGTCTGAACATACTGGTAAAAGTCAACACAGAGATTTCATTCCTTTATTGTTAGCAAAGCCTGAAAGCAATCCTCTTATTTAAAATAAGCAAGTCGACTTATAATAAAATTATTTAAAATTAATTCATCATATGTCTTTCTCATTCTATGTTGAGATTTTTCGCAGTGGTTTATTAACCATTTGGCTTTAAAACTAGATGAAAATACTGACATTGACATACTGTCTTCTTACACTCTCCAAATCACTGAAGACATAAATCCACACATCACTTCATACTTCAGCGACTGTCATTCTTTGTACTTGGTTATTGACTCACTACCCTGCACAACGAGCACAGCTAGCTAGCAGGTCAAGGCAACAAGACTACAAGAAATAGAAGACAAAACTGGACTTCTTCATGCCTATAGTGGTCCAGCTATCATAATTACCGATTAACATCTAGGCAGCGGCAGCAAAAAGAACAAGTAATGAGAACTATGGGTTTGAAAAACATATGTATTAGCATTACGCTCCACAGTCCAGCTAGCTGCTCGAGAATACAGGACCCCAAAAGCCACTAACGAAAGTCTGGTTTTAATGTAAACTCATTCTCCTCTTACCTGACCCTTCGGGGATTCTGTTTCCTGATAAGCAGATCTAAACCGTAAGACAATAATATCCCAAGGAGGTTCTGGCACTGAGCCCCAGAAATCCTTAAAGCAACAAACACCGTCTAACAGAAGAAAACCAGACTACTCGCTCCCTTCTCTGCTCTCCCCACTAACTCTAGGGAACACAGGAATGCCCTGCCAATTAGAAGATATAAAATTCTTTCGGGAGCAAAATGTTTTGAAATACAGAGGGTCTGTTGATAATGTCATACCTTGTCACCTGGGATGCTTTGGAAGACCCCTCAGAAATTACCTCTGGGCCAGACCAAGCAGTATGTGGGCCAGTGAATCCTTTCTATTTATGGAAGCTGAATAACTTGGAACCTCCTGTAGTGACAGACAGATTAGAACTCAAAACTTCAAATAGGTAAAAAAAGTTAAGTCAAAAACCATTTTAAAAATCCAGAACGTAGGAAGCCTGGGTGGCGCAGTCAGTTAAGCATCTGACTCTTAGTTTTAGCTCAGGTCACGATCTCAGGGTCCTGAGATCGAGCCCCACGTGGGGCTCTACACTCAGCGGGGGGTCTGCTTAAGACTCTCTCTCCTTGCCCCCACCCCACTCTCTCTCCCTCTAATAAACAAATCTTTAAAAAAAAATCCAGATTGTAGTAAACTCTAAGAAAAAAGCCCAGTTTCTTCAATAAAATAAACTGTAACCAAAAAATTTGAAAAAGGAAAGGGGACTTATCAGTTAAAAACCACTTAAACATTAATTTAATGCAGTATGTGCCCATTTCTTGGGACCTGATCCAAACAAATCATTTAAAAAATTGAGACATCTTTAAAAAAAGAGCGGGGGGGGCCTGCCTGGGTAGATCAGTCGGTTGAGTGGCTGCCTTCAGCTCAGGTCATGATCTCAGGGTCCTGGAATCAAGCCCCACACTGGGCTCCCTGCTCAGCGGAGAGTCTGCTTCTCCCTCTGTCCCTCCCCACCCCACTCATTCTCTCTCTCCCTTTCTTAAATAAATAAAATCTTTTTTTAAAAAATTCCCATTTGTTTCAATTTATTTTTATTTTTATTTTTAAATAAAATCTTTAAAAAATAAAAATAAAAAATTGAAACAAATGGGGAATTTTTTTAAAAAGATTTTATTTATTTATTTGAGAGAGAGAGAGGACAGAGCACAAGCGGGGGGGAGGAGCAGAGGGAGAGGGAGAAGCAAACTCTCCACTGAGCAGAGAGCCCAACATGGGGCTTGATCCCAGGACCCTGGGATCATGACCTGAGCCAACGGCAGACGCTTAACCGACTGAGCCACCCAGGCACCCCACAAATAGGGAATTTTTGAACATTGACTAGCTTCTTTATTATACTTAGGAATTACTACTTTTTTTTAGGTGACAGTAATGGTATTGTGTCATATGTAAATAAAAAGGAATTCTTATTTTTTTTAAATCATTAGAACCAGAGGGTCTTCAAAAATGCAAAGGAAGGTGGAACACAGAAACCAGCTCAGTTTTATACATCTTAAATTGAGTGTTGGATACATCTATGTTTTTGGCTTTTTGGGTTTTTTTTTTAAACGTTTTATTTATTTATTTTGACAGAGAGAGACAGCGAGAGAGGGAACACAAGCAGCGGGAGTGGGAGAGGGAGAAGCAGGCTTCCCACGGAGCAGGGAGCCCGATGTGGGGCTGGATCCCAGGACCCTGGGATCATGGCCTGAGCTGAAGGCAGACGCTTAACTGACTGAGCCACCCAGGCGTCCCTGGATACATCTATGTTTGGCATATTATTCTTTATTCATTTTTGCAAATTTTAAATACTTCATTAGGAGAAAGGTTGAAAAGTCAAAGCATGCTACCTGGATGGAGTTTCAGAGCCCATCTCTTTTTGAGGTGCAACCCTCTCTGCCCGTCTGCAGTAGTCAAGGCAGGATCTGGAGAGGAGGCCTCCCAAATGGTTTCGGCTCCAGGCAAAACCCTCCCATGCTCTCCACAACTCAGAGCACTGGTGAGTAATGCGGCATACGTGAGAAAAGGACAGTCTTCAAGAACCCTGTGACTCTGTGTCACTCCCTGTCTTTAGTCACCTGCTCACCTGAGCACTACCACATACGCATGCTGGTTAAGAGCATGGGCTTTGGAGACAGACAGATGTGGGTCTGAATTCTAGTTCTACCACTAACAGCAGTGTAACTTCCAGGCAAGTTTCTCAACCAATTTTTTTTTTTTTTTTTTAAGGAGGCTCTACACACAATGTGGGGCTTGAACTCACGGCCCTGAGATTAAAAGTCGCACACTCTACCGACTGAGCCAGCCAGACGCCCCTCTCAACCAATCTGTATCTTAATTTCTCCATACGTAAAATGACAATTACACTGGCACCTTCCTTATAAAATCATTCTGAAGATTAAATGAGAATGCATTAGTATGTGACTGGCTAAAATATCAGCTGCCATTTTCTATCAGTAGTGTTTTGTTGTTTTATATTTCTTTCATTTGAATTTAGACCATTAGTGAAACCCAGCAAAATGAAAGATGAAATATTCACAATTGTAATTAACAGTATACTTACTGCTAGCATTATTGTTGTAGGAAAGAACATCTGATGAATGTGTGAAGAGAGCAGAAAGTGGGGACTTAAATTAATATGTACAGACTAGAGGGCCAGGCAGCAGAGTTTAAGATTTGTTAGGGGCAGTGGTGGGTAACAAGTAGAGTAACAGATGACAATGAGTCAGAAAATAGTCTGTACAGGATAAACAGGGTCTGTGGCATTGGCCTCCAGGGCATCATTTGGTGTATTTGCAGCAACTTTTTTTTTTATCACCCTATATTGTGCTATTAATATGATTTGAGGCTTTGCTTTATAATAAAGTAAGCAGGTATGTGCAACATGACTGTCATCATGACAATCCTGAACTGGATCCAGAAATGGCAGAAACACCAAAATGTCTCTGCATTACTGGGGATGGGAGGGAAGAATAGACTAGAAAATGGGAGGACATGGGGTGTGAGGCTGGGGAGTTCAGCACAACCCGACACATCCATTGCAACTTTTTCTGCTGATGGCGCAAATCATTTATCCTCAGAGAATCACCTCATGAAAACAATGCAGAATGTGTGCCAGGCCCCAGAACCCATGGCTAGAACGTCAGCAAGGATTATTCTCCCCGGGGCCCCACTCCCACCGTGTGCTTGTCAGCAACACAGACACTCACACCCCACTTTCAGAAACCACAGCCTCCACAGGAGCTGCTAAAACAGATGTAGAGAAATTAGCTCTGTGGCTGCGTTGATGGTTATGCATAGAAGGTCAAGGAGGTAATAGGCATTCTACTACTTTATTGAACCCATGCATTTAAAGGAGGCTAAGAGAACTTTCTTTCTTCACCCCTCCCTTAGATTTCCTTGCTCTGCATCACAGAGCTACCTCTTGACAGATTGAGTCATTTTGTGGCTTCCATTTGTTGAGAGCACAGTATGTGCCAGGCACCTGCTTGGGATTTATCAGTGAACAAAACAAAGATCCCTGCCATTGAAGAACTTTCTCCTTGAGGGATGGCGAAGGCAGACATTTTAGGAAGTGAAGGGTGTTAGGACAAAATGGAAAAAAAGAAAAAAAAAAAGCAGGGCGAAAGGAGAGGGAGTGAGAAGGGGGAGGGCCGTCGGATGTGGAATCTACCAGTTGTCGGTAGGAATGTTAACCTAGGAATTCTCGCTTCCTGCTATTCATTACCACTCCCTCACCGCTCACCACGAGAGCAGGTGATGAGGGAAACAAGACAACTGTATCAGGCTTATTTCAGAGTCAAAAGAAGATAAATTACAACTATTTTCTCCATACTTTTCTTTTCGGAAAGTGGTCTAAAGAAGGAAAAGTGCTAAATGAACCGAAGCAAAGTGACAATGGACAGACTTCTCCTCCCCTTCTCCTGCACCCAGCTAGTCTTTGGTCCAATAGCATTTGGGCTACAACTGCCCCATATTCTGACAGGGAGGCCAGGCTGTCTGCACAGTGGCTCCCGCAGGAACAGCCTGTTCACCGTTTCTAAGGAACCAGCCTGCATTTACCCCACGCCTAGAAGTTACTTATATCTTCTTGCTATTTTTCAGAGGATCAATCAAAGCAAAAAGAATAAGAGTTGATGGCCTAACCCTGAAAGAGGAGGGGTGATACCATTATATATAGCCCAAGTTTAAACGCATTCTCCTCCTCCACGGGCATGTCCCCCCCAATAAAAAAAAAAAAAAGCAAGAAATAACCAACATTTTACAGACTGGTGCTAAAAGACAGGATTAAAGAATTGCCTTTCTATATTCTTACAAGTTTTCTACAATGAAGATGTTTAATTTTTATAATTAGGAAAAAATAGCTAGTTAAAAAAAAAACACCCCAACCATATACCAAAAGAGACGGTGATGAGAATCAATTGGCCAACACGCCAGCAATTACTGTTGCTAAAGAGCTACCTGCTGAAGATCTCAATATTTTGTGAGATCTACTTGGATAAGATTTATACCTGGAGTAGAGACTGATCCACAGAGTAAGCAAACTATAATTTTACGTATCTTATATTTACAATCATGCTGACGACCCCAGTTGTGATGCTGAATAGGGCTCTTTCTCATTCTTCACACCAGCTATTTAAATTCTCTTAACAGCAGGAGAAAAAAGCTGATCTAATGGTGAAATAAGCTTATATTGAAATCATGAAATGTTTACCATAAACTTATATAAGTAAGGTTCAGAACTACTGAGGACTCTTATTAACCTTCTTTTGCTTAAAACTTAACCTTAGCACAGGCTTAGGATTTGGCTATGCACCCTCCTGATGCCATCGTACTTCTTTGGAAACAAATCCTGAAAAAGTATCTGATAAGGCTTACTACCCATTTATGACGAAAATGCTCAGTAAACTAGGAATAGAGGAGAACACCCTAACTTGACAAAGGCATATCTAAAACCGAAAACAAACAGTGTATGAAATGGAAAAACGTTAGACTCATTCTCTTTAAGACTGAAAGCAAGACAAAGATGCCTACTAGCATAGCAAACTGCTTCGACATAGTCCTGGAAGTTCTGGGTGACACCATAAGGAAAGGAAAAGAAATAAGATGTATAAGGATGGGAAAGAAGCAACAATATCACTATTTTCAGAGACTTGTGATTAACAGTAGGGGGAAAAAA
>NC_138374.1:25882913-25893096 GCF_054177405.1 Leptonychotes weddellii | reverse complement strand
TATACATGCCATTTTTAAAAAGCGTGCATCTACAAGTAAAAGCATGTATCAGTTATCTGTTGTTATAGTAATGCTGTGTAATAAATTACTGCAAAACTCAAAAAAAAAAAAAAAGAAATCTTTCAGACTCCTTCCATGTTAAAAAAGAAGAATTCGAATGGCCTATGATAAATACAAAATTAAAATTGTTTCCTTCCCCAAAGTTTCCAACTTTCCTAACAACAAAAGCTACTTTGGTTGCCAGCTCTGTTGATGAGTAACAGCTCTTCATCCTTTTTCAAGCAGGAAGAGAAAATTCAGGGATCAGCAGAGTACTAAAGGGATCAGCAGAGAATATTCACGAAACAGTGTTTTTGTTCCCATGACCTGACAACCTGACTGAAAAGACCTGACTACCTCTTGATTTGGAGTGATTCAGCTAAAGGCGTGTCCGAGTCAAGTTTTCAGGTCATCTGAAGCTGTTTACTTTTAGAACCTCTTCGTATGCAATCCCCTGGCCTCCCCGTAGAAATATTCCAAGCTACTTAGAATCTTAAAATTCTAGAGCTCCAAGGGACCTGGTCATCCTACAGATGAGGAAACTAAGGCCCCAAGAAGAGTTACGGCTTAGGGTCACACCGCTAGGATGAAAGGGAAGGTCTTCCTGACTCTGTGCCCAGCAGCCAGAGTGACCCTGTCAAACTTAAGTCATCATGAGCAACTCGGTTCACAACCCTCTAATGTTTTCTTCCCCCTCACTCAGAGTAAAGGTCAAAGTCCTTACAATGGCCTACACTGATGCGCCCCTTCCCACTCCCACCGCCTCCCCCCTGCTGCCACCTCGCCCTCGCCCTCCTTGGCACTGCCTGGCCGCTAGGACCTCGCCAGCCCTCACACATGCCAAACAGGCTCAGCACCCGGGCCTGGAACTTGCTCATCCCTCTGTCCCCCCACCCTCACGGTCTCAATTCCTTCCAGGCCTAGCTCAAAAGTGATCTTAGCAGAGGCCTTCTCTGACCACTTCGTATAATAAAGTCAATCCTGCCCACCCCCCAACCCCCACACACATACTCACCCTTTCCCACTTACACCTCTTTAAAGTTCTCCATAGCTCGATGAGCATGGGACAGTCAATCCATTCACAGTTTCATTTGTCTGCCTCTAGCCCACTACAATGCTATGGCCCCGCAGTGGGGCTTTGTCTGTTTCATTCACAGCTGTATCCCCAGCCCCCAGAATAGTGCCTGGTAGACACAGGTGCTTAATGACTATGTGGTGAATGAACAAATCAGAACTGCAGACTTCAGCCCCCTAGCACAATGCCCTATTTGCTCTGCAGTGCTGCCTCCCTTCCTGGGTAAACCCTAACATCTAAAAATAAAAGAATACATTTTAGCTACTCTGTGTTTATTTTATCTCCTCTGGCTGACTTTTAGAGCAACAAGGATAAAGCACCCAACCAAAAGTTAACACTTTTGGTTTGTTTAAGGGCTCCTTCATCATAGAGCTGTTCTGTGATCTGATTTTATGGCTATTACTTTAGGTTTCGGCCTTTCTAGACGAGAGGCTGATAGTAATTTTTTTTAAGTAAGCGCTACGCCCAACGTGGGGCTTGAACTCACAATCCTGAGATCAAGAGTCGCACGCTCAACCGACTGAGCCAGCCAGATGCCCCTAGTATCTCAGAATTAACACCTGACCCACAAGACTATGTTATCCAATCTTGAAAATTCGTTTATCCAGGCGTTTTCCTAAACTGAGCATAAGAAACTATTTAATATTAATTGGATTGTTGTGAAACTTTTCAAACGTAACTCTGAATTTTCAGGATGCTTTAGCTAAAACCCAAGCACAGTTGAGAAATTCAGAGCAGATAACCCTTTAACAATGCTATGCTGTAGGTAATACACTGACTTTAGAAACAATAATAAACCTAGAAAATGATTCAAGCCTTATACCTGGCAATAGTAGGCAAGTCTCCATTTGCATTCTATTGTAGTTGCTTTTATAATTTGAAAAAATTCCAATATAAAAAGTATCTGTAATTTCAAAAATCACTGAAGTATCTGAAATGTGAAAAACAGCTTTTTGCTTATTTTAGCCCAACACTGTAAAGTGGGAGGATTGAGAACAATAACACACTTGAAGATTCCCTAGGCATCCTGCAGGAAGGATTTCCTTCTGAGGCAGAGATAAGTGAGTTTGCTGGCTCTGGAGCCTTCCTATATTGCAGCCTCCAAGTACATGAAAGACAAAAATCTAAGCACAGTCCACTTAACCCTTTTTCAGAACCAGAGCTTCATGGAGTCACACTGTGTTCTAAAAATGAACACCCACCCTTAGTTTTTAGGAGATCGTGAACAGTGACTGAAGAATTATGATTTGTCATATTCTTCAGGGGGAGAAAAAGTAGCTTGCAGGAGGCTCTGAATTGCACTGTGGCTGAAAGAGGAACGGGAAAGGGTCTTTGCAGGAAAGAGGGCCACTCCGAAAGAGCCAGAAAAAAAAACAAGAAGTGGGTAAAGGCTCTGCTTTGGGGCCACAAGACAAAATAAATAACTTGCACATATTTGGACAGACTGTCTATAAAGATTATTATATCTCAGCCGAATATACACACAATATGAGTATATAAAAGACATCTTATCACATTTCCTGAGGCAGAATGTTCTCAGCTTATTGCAAAGGTTATCTGTACACCCCACACACCCCATTCCTAGGTCAGATTTTAGCTATCCTCACAAAGCACTCCATCCCAATCTCTGAATTTAAGTGAATTTAACACTGATGTAATTTGAAAAATCACTTTTCACTTAGGCCAACGCTGATGATATGACTTGTTCTATTAAAACTTTTTGTCACAATGAGTGACATATGTTTCAAATTAACATTTGAAAGAGTTCAAAGGGGGCTAGAGATCCTTTAATTCAATAATTTAGAGAAAAGCAGGTGCTGAGGAATAAACTTGCTCATCACCTGGAGTCTATTCCTGTTGCTAGGGTAATAAATGCAACACTAAGAAAGCACACCTGTATGCTGCCAGGTACTTCAGTCTGCCAAATACAACCAGGGATTAATCAGTCCCACTCTCCCCCTGGAACTCAGCTATGCAAACAATCGGAGCTAGACTATGCCCAAGCCCTAACCATTAAGCCACATATCACAGCATCACTAATTAGGAAAAGAAAGTCTTTCAACACAAGATGTGCACATTACTGTAAAATAGGCAAGTTACCAATATAACAGAACAACAGTGCGAGAGCCCTTCATTGCTGCATAAATGAAACAGACAATAAAGGATAATGAGACTGCATTTAAAGTGGGGGGTTTTTGCATTTAAAAATTAACTCTACACCCCAAGCATTCTCCACAGCGCCTCATCTGCAGCAGACCTGGCCAGTTTGTAACCCCAATATTCCCCTATGCAACTGACAGCACCGTCACCCTCTTCAAGGTTAAGTGCTTTGAGGAACTGATACCTGGTGGACATCAATCCCTGTGGCAGGAATGCAGGTGTCCGTGGGTAACAGCAAAACTCCAGCATAACCAAACTTGCATCTCTAGCCAAACAGGTCTTACTCTTGCTTCGGAAATCATCCCTCCCTGCCTCCCTGACACAGAATCACGGACTCCTAGACCGACTGGATGTGACTTTGAGCAAGCCAGAATATTTCTTCATCTGTAAAATAGGGGGGCTGGGCTATGCTGAATTCTTTTCCAGCTCTCAAATTCCGCCTCATTGCCCGAGTGGCAGGGCGGTGCAGTAAAAAGAGCCCGGGGCTTGACACCGTTTAAGAAGCCCACGTCCGCATCCCCCTGACTGCTGGCCGCCCAGCCTACCCCCCCTCCCCACCCCCGGCGGGGACCTCACAGGGCCGGACCTGAGCCGGGCTCCGAGGAGGGCCGGCGCCCCGCACCTCCTGCCCGGGGGGCTCCCGGCCGGGGCAGCGGCCGCCACGGGGCAGGGGTGGCGCAGGCCCGGCCGCGCGGCGCGTCCCTCTGGGCGCGGGTCCCCTCCGCCCGCCGCCCCGGGTCCGCGACCCGAGCTCCCCCGGCCGGCCCCGCCCGGCCCCTGACCTGCTCGCCGTCGCCCAGCGGTCCCTCGACGCGGCGGGCTAGCTGCGGCCGCCCGTCCCGGGCCGCTGTCACCTCCGCCCCTGGAAGCGGCGGGCGGGCCGATCCGGGGTGACTCAGCGCAGCCGCCCCGCCTCTCGCCTCCCGCCTCCCGCCCAGGCTTCCGCCTCTCGCGGCCGCGCGGCCCGGGGGCGCCTCGGTCCCCGCGCGCCCCCCTCCGGGCGCCCGCCCCGCGCTCGCGCCCCCTGCCGGCCCTGCGGCCCCGCGGCGTCAGAGGGGGCGGCGCTCCGAGGGCCTCTGGCGGGGGAAACCGAGGCACGGGCCAGGGCGGCCCGGCGCCCGCCGCTCGCCAGGCGTTGGGCCCTGCGTGCGGCTCAGGCTCCGAGCGCGTCCCTGGCCCCACCCGGCCCTCCAGCCTAGAGAACAGGCGCAATTCCACTGAGAGAAGGCCGCTCAGTTCCCGTCCGCCTGTGGTGCGCTCCTCGTTCTACCCGAGGCGGGGTTCTTCCTCGCAGCACAGAGCCGCCCTTCGCTTCTGGCCGTCCCACTTCTTTCCCTGAGGAAAGTCTCTCGGGACCGCTCGGAGAATTTAAAAGCGAGGACCACAGAATGCAAGAACTGGGCAGGGCTGAGAGGAGGCTTTTAACTTGTCCGTGAACCCTCGCGGGAGTCCCTTTGTGTCTCAAAGGCCGCAGAGTCACTCTGCGGGCATGTTGTCTGAATTTGGGTGCCTCGAGTTTCTGGGATCTACCTAGGAGACTGCGAAGAAATCCAACACGTCTCTCCCTGTGAATGCATCACAGAGAAACCTCTATTTCAAAAATGTTCACGGGGTTTCCTTTCTCCTTCCCCTTGTGGTAAAATATACGTAACGTAAAACTTGACTTAGTTTTAACCATTTTTAAGTGTATGATTCTGTAGCATTAAGTACATTCACACTGTTGTGCAATCATCACCACCCCACGTCCCCACAGCCTTTTCATCTCCCCAAACCCAAACCTTATTCATCAAACACTAACTCCTCATTTCTCTCCATCCAGCCCCTGGCAACCTCCATTCCACTTTCTGTGTCTATGAATTTAACTGCTCCAGACCCCTCCTGTTAGTGGAATCATATATTTGTCCTTTTGTGACTAGCCTATTCACTTAGCATAATGTCTTCAAGGTTCACCCACCTTGTACCGTGTGTCAGAATAGTATTCCCTTGTACGATACAACCTTCTGTTTATCCATTCCTGTCCGTGGACTTGTTCCATCCAAGGTTTGCTTCTACTTTTTGACTGTTGTGAATCATGCTGCTATGAACATGGATGTACAAATATCTGTCTGAAACCCTGCTTCCAGTTCTTTTGAGTATATGCCCAGAAATAGAATTGCTGGATCACGTGGTAATTCTAGGTTTCATTTTTTGAGGAACGGCCGTACGATTCTCCTCCTTTGCCTTTTTGCTGCATATGAACATTGTGGGCAGAAAGCTCTCTGGTAAAATATCAATATTCTGGGTTTTGACAAAATTGTTAACAAATGCTTCATTTGTCTGTAAAACAGTGAATTTTGTTCCTAAGAATAAGTAATTGACATTGCAAATTTATTGCCTTTATTTTTGAAGATACTGTTACTATTCCGTTAACCACAATTTTGTGTTTTCCACATATACTTTCTAATGTTTCTTGGACAGAGTCAAGTATGTCATACGAAATCAGGATTAAATAGAAATTGAGCATTTAATTTTAAAATTTTTATTTATTTATGTATTTATTTATTTTATTTTAAAGATTTTATTTATTTATTTGAGAGAGAGAGAATGAGAGAGAGCACATGAGAGCGGGGAGGGTCAGAGGGAGAAGCAGACTCGATCCTGGGACTCCAGGATCATGACCTGAGCCAAAGGCAGTCGCCCAACCAACTGAGCCACCCAGGCGCCCTATTTATGTATTTATTTATTTGAGAGAGAAAGGGAGCCTGCACATGCAGGGGCAGGGGCAGGAGCAGCAGGGGAGGGAGAGGGGAGAGGGAGAGAGAGAGCTTGAGCAGATTCTGCCAGAGAGCGAGCCCCAGGAGGGGCTTGATTTCACCACCAAGATCATGACCCAAGGGGAATCCAAGAGTGGGTCGCTTAACAAACTGAGCCACCCAGGTGCCCCTCAAGCATTTCATTTTTTTTTTTTAAGATTTATTTATTTCAGAGAGAGAGAGAGTGCACGGGCAGAGGGAGAGGGAGAGTGAGAGGGAGAGAGAGTCTGATGTAGGCTCCATGAAGCATGGAGCCCAGAGCCCACCCAGGGCTGGATCCCAGGACCCCAGGTCACCACCTGAGCAGAAACCAAAAGTCGGAAGCCCAACCAACTGCACCACCCAGGTGCCCCAAGCATTTCATTTAAAAAAGAAGATAATTTTGAGTGTCTTAACATACACTCAAATCAACCTGAATTTTTTTTTAAGGTTTTATTTTTTATTTGAGAGAGAGAGAGCACAAGTGGGGGAGGGCAGGGTTAGGGAGGGCTGAGGGAGAGAGAGAGAAGCAGACTCCCTGCTAAGCAGGGAGCTCAGTGGTGGGTGGAGTGAGATGGGGGGGTGGCAGTTTTCCATCCCAGGACCCTGGGATCATGACCTGAGCCAGAGGCAGACACTTAACCAACTGAGCCACCCAGATGGCCCTGAACGTTTTTTCTTTTACCTGGAACAATTTCAGAAGGATCTGTTGACTGAATCTGAATCTTTGGAGGAAGCTTCCATACTGACTACACTGAAGTTTAAGAACCACTACCCTAGGGCATTGCAAAGATTCTAAATCATTAAGGATAAAATAATATTTTTTCACTCATCGACCAAGATTCACTATATATTTGTGATGGACAGGCATTGCGCTATATGTTTGGGATTCAGCCTGAATAAGACAGGCAACCAGACTCCTGCCCTCATGGAGCTCACATTCTAGAGTGTGGTGACAAACAATACATAAATAAACAAATGATAAGCCAAATAATGACAGGGTGTGGTGAACGCTGTGAAGTAAATAAACTAGGTGGTGTGATAGATTAAATCATAGAGAATGAAGCCCTAGTGCCACTGTATTGTAATGAATTAACTTCTCTCCTGTGCAACAAGGAGTGGTACAAGTTATATACAGTTTTTGAGGGAACTGGGAAAATAATTTCTGTGTTCTGTGGTTGAGATGAGGATCTGGTCTGATAAGGTGCTAGGTAAGCGGTGGGAAGCTTCTTTGAATATAGTAGTGGTCAGGGAAGTCCCTGGGGATGTAACATTTGCTTGCAATCTAAAGGATGAGAAAGAATCAGATATTTAAGAGCTGAGGAAGTGACTTTCAGGTAGGAGAAACAGAAGGTGCAAGATCCTTGAAGTGGAAAACAACTTGGTAAGTTTCAGAATCAGAGAAGGAGCCGCCACAAGCAAGAGAGCAAGTATTATGGCATGAAACTGGAAAACAGACAGGGATGAAGATCATCCTGGTCCTGGTGGGTCTTAGTAAAGAATTTAAATTTCATTTTCAATGTATTGATACATTATAAAATATCCTAAATTTTAAGAGACTAGAATGAAAAGGATCAATGTAGACAAATGTGTGTGGAACTTTTTTGTTGGCAATAATGACAATATCCATGTGTGTAATATTAAAATAAAAAAGCTTGACTAGGGGGCGCCTGGGTAGCTCAGTCAGTTAGGTGTCTGCCTTCAGCTCAGGTTGTGATCCCTGCTCAGTGGGGAGCCTGCTTTTCGCTCTGCCTCTCCCCCTGCTTGTGCTCTCTCTCTCTCTCTCTGAAATAAATAAAATCTTAAAAATAAATAAATACATAAATAAAAAGAAAAAGCTTGACTGGCTTTTTTCCTGGATAATCCTTAAAAGCAAAACAGAGAATGAATGGTTCAATTGCTGCGCATTTTGGTTAATCTCATTGATCAAAACTATTCAGTTGTGTCGTTTTGTTTTTTCTTGTCTTGTTTTGCTTTGTGTCGTTTAGAGAGGGGTGGAGAGAGAGAATATTAAACAGGCTGCATGCCCAGCACGGAGCCCAACATGGGGCTCGATCTTACAACCCTGAGATCATGACCTGAGCCAAAATCAAGAGTCAGACACTTAACCAAGTGAACCACCCAGGTGCCCCTAGTTTTGTTGTTTTTTGATCTGTCATGTCTGAACATGAACCTGTCAAGACCTACAGCATCTGAAGTATCTGTTACTGCTGTGATGGACTGTATCACTAACAGTTTGGCATGGCTCGGCCCCAAATCAAAGCCAACTCCCCCTGGCTTCCCTCTGGAATGTGTCACATCCCAGACGCAAGCTGTTGCTAGTGATGGCAAGCTGATGAAAGCAGCAAGCTGCTGAAACTAAACTAAGTTGGCCTTACTCATGGTGCAAGTCATCTGTTCATCTTTGAATAGCCAGGGGTCCAGCACTAAAAAAAAAAAAAGTGCAAATAAAATAATATATTCCTATTCCTATTATTAAAGATGATGTAGTTTTTGAATGTTGGTGAAGTCGTGAGCCAATGGCCAAGAAGGAATTCCTGAGACGTCTTTGGTGCAAAAAGCACCAATATATATTGATTTTATTAAAGCACGGGGACAGGACCAGTGGGAAGAAAGAGAAGCTGCACTGGGGTCATGGGGAGTGACCCATTATATACTTTCAAGCTGGGAGGGGGTTAGGGGTAGTAGAAGCCTCCCAAGTATTTTGGAAACAAGGTTTCCAGGATCCTGAGGGGGCTAGCTAGTGTTAGGAAAAGGTCATTTATTACTGTTTACTAAAAACTCAGTCATGATGCTCTTCAGATGTCTATCAGTGGGTCATAAACTTGGAGGATGATTGCTAACATGTATCTTGGGGGGTAGAGATAAAGTTTCCAAAGGAATTTTTTTTTAAAGATTTTATTTGACAGAGAGAGGGGGCAGGAGGGAGCACGAGCAGGGGGCAGCATCAGGCAGTGGGAGAGGGAGAAGCAGGCTCCCCTCTGAGCAGAGAGCTCCAACGATGAGGGGCTCGATCCCAGGACCCCAGATCATGACCTAAGCCAAAGGCAGATGCTTAACCAATGAGCCACCCAGGCACCCCAAAGGAATTTTTTATGTTAAAGTAGACTTACAGGATCCTGGGGATTGGGCTAAGATTGCCTTTTGCCCTTAGCAAAGTATTAACATCGAGGCAGCTGAGTTCCTAGAGGAATGTCATTCTGCCTGTTTCAAGGACTTGTCAGTGGGCTATAAGCAGTAAGGAAATTTAATAATTTTTCTTCTGCCTTTGTTTCCCACATCTAAGATGTGTTTTAATGTCTTCAAGAGAGAATATAGAAGGCATAGATTTGCATTCTAAGATGTCAGGGAAGGAAGAAACATCACTTGGAAATATTATTAATCTTTCATCAAAATGGTGCCAGAATACGCCAGGACTTAGGTTGGATGGAGGAAGGAAGGGCTGGGGAGGTGTGCTCTCTTGGAGGAGTCGGGCTGATTCTGGAGGCAGGGCATCTGTCTAGTGCTAGGACCCGGCCAATTCCTATAAGAAGACATCAGAGGCCATTTGTTTCAATTTAGGCATAGACCCCAGTGGGTAAGAGTAAAGCCAATCCCTGGTTTGTTCTTCCTAGAAGAGAAAGACCTTGTAAGGAAACTTCTGAGTTCTAAGAAAAGACCTTATCATGTTTATCTTCAGGGCTCTTCTTATATATTGATAGTGTTCCCTACCGGCTCCTTCTCTTCCTATCTATTTGCAAAAGCTTGAAATTGGTTTAATGAGGAATAAAGAATCCTTTATAATTGGAAGTAAAAATCAAATAGGTACAAGTCTACCTTAAAATACAAGTACCTAGTTGAGGTAATACTTTGGGAAAAAACTCATTCTTTTGTGTATCCATCAAGATATACCTAAGTGATATTATTCTATCTTTTACTATTTTCATGAGAAGACAAGAAAGAAGGTATCTGGGGATCTGGAAGGAGAGATTGGAAGGAAAAGGGAAGCTGAAAAACTGAAGACAATTTTATTTTATTATTTTTTAAAGATTTATTTATTTATTTATTTATTTGAGAGAGAGAGTGTTGGGGGGGGCACAGGGAGAGGGAACGAGAATCTCAAGCAGCCTCCCTGCTGAGCATGGAGCCTGACAGGGGT
>NC_138374.1:25856398-25882813 GCF_054177405.1 Leptonychotes weddellii | reverse complement strand
GCCTTCAGTTAAGAGCTTATCATACGTTATCTTTTTTTTTCTTCTATTGGTTGGAAAAATATTTATCACCCTAAGAAATAGATTCTACATTTGAATAGAATCAATAATTTTTACAAAGTATTTTATAAATTTATAAATCATCTTTCTAAATCATCTTTCTTTTCTTTTCCTGTTTGTCTACATTAATGAAGCAAGATAACCAAGCTTACCTTTTCCTTTTCCAAATAATATTGGTTGTTCTTCCTAGCACATGTCATGACAACAATCCAGCCAGGTAGTTATTGTAATCCTTAGCTTGTAAATGAGGCACCGAGGCTCTGTGAGGTTGAGCAGCTTGCTTGCCTAGGGCTTGCCACACTTCCCACAATTTAATTGTTCCTATGCCACTCTTTGCTGTAATCTGGTACTTTCAAAAAACCATCATCATAATTCTTGACGAAATGGCATATTGCCTTGCTATTTTTTTAATGTTTTTATTTAAATTTACTCACTTTGGGGGCACCTGGATGGCTCAGTCATTAAGTGTCTGCCTTCAGCTCAGGTCATGATCCCAGGGTCCTGGGATGGGGCCCTGCGTTGGGCTCCCTGCTCTGCAGGAAGCCTGCTTCTTCCTCTCCCACCCCCCTGCTTATGTTCCTGCTCTCACTGTCTCTATCAAATGAATAAATAAAATCTTTAAAAAAAAATAATAAATTTACTCACTTTGTTTTTTAAGGGAAACTTTGCAGCACTCCTATAAATGCAAAGCCAGTATAGATTGTAATTCATTGAAGGCAATCTTTAAAATAAATACAGTGGAAATAAAACTGTTAGTAAATTCTAATTCTGAGCTTGAGGTCTACTCTGCGTTTGTTAAAAAATGAAACTAGCTGGTGTTAGAAAGTTAGGACTAAACAGAAACTATGCGCTTGACATATTCAGAAGGATCTAAAGAAATTGATAAGAGAACAACTTTTTCACTAAGTGATTTTTCACCAAGTGATTATTGGGTGAGAGCATAACCCAAAATTGGCTCCTGCACCACCTGAAGTATCCTGAAGAACATCTTGAGTACTACCCATGATTCTTTGCCCATACCTTGGGAAATACCTCATTTGCCCAATAAAACAGCTTGTAAAGGACAAAGCTAGGATTCAAACCACCATCTGCCAGTATCAAAGTCCTTCCATTGTGCAATGTGGGCTCCCCACGCAACTGATTTCAAAACTTTGCTCTGAATTGGCCATGTTTGTCTTCCCTTAGCAATATTTTATCCTGGTGTGTCCATGAGGCTTAGTGATGTCATGACCTTCAATATCTTTCCTGAAAATGTGCCAGGAACTGTATACCACACTCCAGAGGAAGCCTGACCCCTATGGGGTCTGGTGGGACTGTGCTCTTTTGATGCAATGCTGTGCTTTTTCTAGCACAGTCTGGGAATGCATTGCCTGTTTAAGCAGCTGGGCCACGTTGCTGTTTCTTGTTGTACTGTGGTCAAGTTCACATTCCCCCACACTCCTACCCCCTGTATGATAATTATCTGTTTGAATTAGTGTACAGTGTTTCACAGGAAAGAGACATCTGACTTCATACTAAGTCAGGCCTACATTAGCCAAAGTAGGGGACTGAATGACAACATGGATTATGATTCTTTGGCCTTTGACAGGACAGACCTCAATTGCGTCACACACTATTGTAAAACCTCTCTCACAGATGGTGAGTTCACTGAAGGCAGGGACTATGAATCTTTCTTTGTATCCTTATTGCCTATCAGAGTGCCTGGCATAGAGGTGTACTTAATAAATGTGTGTTCAATGATTGAATTCCCTTGACTTGAGAGTCATAGTAAAATTAAAATGGTTCTTGAATTTAATAAAATTGCAATGCTCTTTTGTTGTTTTTGTCTATAATCATTGCTTCTTCTTTATTTGAAACAGTTTTTTTATTTAAAAAAAAAATAGGAACCAACTCTCCTATACAGTTCACACTTGAATGACATGCGTTTGAACTGCATGGGTCCACTTAACATGCAGATTTTTTTGGATAAATACAGTATAGTACTGTAAATGTATTTTCTCTTCCTTACGGTTTTCTTTTCTTTTTTTTAAATTTTATTTATTTGTTTGAGAGAGTGTGTGAGAGAGAGCACGAGCCAGGGGAGGAGCAGAGGGAGAGGGAGAAGCAGGCTCCCTGGGAGCCTGATGCAGGGCTCAATCTCAGAACTCTGAGATCATGACCTGAGCCGAAGGTAGACGCTTAACCGACTGAGCCACCCAGGCATTGCTTCCTTATAATTTTCTTAATAACATTTTCTTTTCTGTGGCTTATTTTATTGTGAGAATGCAGTATATAGTACATATAACATACAAAATATGTGTTAATTGACTATGACTATTATGTCATAATATAACTATTTTATTGGTCAACAGTAGGCTATTAGTAGTCAAGCTTTTGGGAAGTCCAAAGTTATACACGATTTTCAATTGCACAGGGCAGGGGGGTTGGCACCCCAAGTCCCCATGTTGTTCAAGGGTCAACTGTACTCTAAGTCACCCTTAGCCCCCTCTGCCTTCCAGGAGTTGGGCATATGACCCCAGACTGACCAATCGGAGTCACTACGATAGTTTTAGAGACAGGCACATAACCCAATTTGTGCTATTGAGAGTCAGGCCCATGAATCAATTGTTTGTTGTTAGGCTGGTAAAATATGAGCTTGAAGCTGCTGATGGACATCTGGTACCCTCATGGCAAGAGCCCATGTGAGAATGAAGTCACCACTGAAGATAATGAAATCAAGAAATGGAGAAAGAGTCCAGACCACATAATTGGGGCACCTGGATCCAGACATGCCTGAAAACTCCTCTCATAAATTTTTAGTTATTTGAGCCACGAATGTCCCACCTTTAAACTACTGGTTCAGGGATGCCTGGGTGGCTCAGTTGCTTAGCATCTGCCTTTGGCTCAGGTCACGATCCCAGGGTTCTGGAATCAAGTCCCATATCGGGCTCCTTGCTCAGCGGGGAGCCTGCTTTTCCCTCTGCCTGCCGCTTCCCCTGCTTCTGCGCTCTCTCTCTCTTTCTGACAAATAAATACATAAAATCTTTAAAAATAAATAAACTACTGGTTCACAAATGGCAGCCCGAGATAAAACGTTTACTGTTCCCTAGCAAAGTGAGAAAAATAATTTGATTTATAAGACCCTTTATCCTGACATGCCTTTCCTAATTTTTGGCATTAAAACATTTACGAATTGATGGCCATAACAGATAGCAATTGTATTTTTCTAATTGTCCTTAATAGAAAATGAGAATGGTAGTGGGCCCTTTCTCTCTCCTTCGTTTTGGTCTGCTCCAGCTGCTATAACAAATTACTATAGGCTTAAACAACAAATGCTTATTTCTCACAGCTCTGGAGGTTGGGAAGTCTGCCATCAGCATGTCAGCCTGGCCGATTCCGGTGAGAACTTGCTTCCTGGCTGGTAAATGGCCTCGTTCTTGTTGTAGGCTCACATGGCAGAGAGAGAGAAAAGGTAGCTCTCTTCCTCTTCTCTTAAGGACATGAATCCCACGGTGGGGGCTCCACTCTCATGACCTAATTACCTCCTACAGGCTCCACCTCCAAGTGCCATCACATTACAGCTTCAAATTCAGAATCTGAATTCTGGGGAGGACACAAACCTTCAGTCCATAGCATCCTCCATTTAAAAATGGTTTTTTTTGGGCGCCTGTGTGGCTCAGTTGGTTAAGCGACTGCCTTCAGCTCAGGGCATGATCCTGGAGTCCCGGGATCGAGTCCCACATCGGGCTCCCCGCTCAGCGGGGGGTCTGCTTCTCCCTCTGATCCCCTTCCCTCTCGTGCTCTCTGTCTCTCATTCTCTCTCTCTCAAATAAATAAATAAAATCTTTAAAAAAAAATTTTTTTTAATGTTTTTTTTTTTAATCAGCCTATGAAATAAAAGTCTGCTATAAACTACAGCATGTAAAATACAATATTTGGATATACAATAAAAAGTGTGGTCCTTCTATTTCTTAGTTTATTTATGCTTCATCTGAGTCCAGAAAGCATTAAGGAAACTCACTTGACTCCTTTGATCTAATGCCCAGGAAGGACTCTTCATTCCAAAGGCCTCACATGGGACTCTCTCAAAGCAAGTCGAAGAGGCCTTTCGTCCCTCCTCCTGGGGGGTAGACATGGATCCAAGTGATGATTTCATTTGCCTCTTCCCTGGGACTGTGCAACGGGAAGCAGCGTGTCAGCAGAAAAAGCCCCACCCGACGGCTTCTCCTTGGCACTTGTCACCTGTTCTGTAATGGCTCCAGGGCCCCCTCTTCTGAGTGATGCTGCATCCCTTGTGCTCCAAGGCCTTGATACGGTGAGGGTGAAGGGGTTCAGGGAATGGTGGAAGGTTAAGAGAATGAAGGTAGCAGAAGGAAAGATCCATGAGGGGAAGGAAAGTGGGGCAACACATTCAGAGAGGGGAGGAATGAGAAAAAGAAAAAGCCTTTATAAATAGTGGAATTTAACTTCTGGGAGGAGAGAGAGAATTGATGTTTGCTTAGGCATTTGCCCAGGGGGAATGTTTACTCATGGTTTAATGGCCAGAATGAGCTTAGTATTAAAGTAGAAATGAAGGGGCGCCTGGGTGGCTCAGTCGTTAAGCGTCTGCCTTCGGCTCAGGTCACGATCCCAGGGTCCTGGGATCGAGCCCCGCGTCGGGCTCCCTGCTGAGCGGGGAGCCCGCTCCTCCCTCTCCCTCGCTCCCCCTGCTTGTGTTCCTGCTCTCGCTATCTCTCTCTCTCTGTCAAATAAATGAATAAAATCTTTAAAAAAATAAAGTAGAAATGAAGTAATATTCCAGAACGGAGGTGGGCATGATAGTGTCATGCCGGGTGTGTGCTGAGAATGTGTGTCTTAGACAAATCATAATACCACATATGTGAAGAGGAGGCTCTGGACACATGAGCTTTGATGTCTGACGGCAGATTTGTCCCAAGCCATGCTGTCCCACTTTCTTGATCCTTGTTTTTGAGATGGCTGGTTTGGGGTGGGGTGTTCCCTGTGGCCACGGAAAAAGTGAATCTTATTGGTTCGCTTATGACTAGACTCAGTGTGGTTTGGATGCTATCCCATGTCTTGGACCTATGCTGGGTTAGGCTTCTAGCAAGTTAGATCATAGATTGGGAAGCTAAACACACACACACACACATACACGTGCACACATCCTTAGAAAGAGATGCAGCTAGGACAAGCCAGGCTCTTTCCTGCCACAGGGTCCTTGAGCTTGCTCTTCCTTCTGCCTGAAACTCTTATTCCTATTCTCTGTAAGCCTTCCTTTTTCTTATCCTTTACACATCACCTCTTAAGAGAAGTCGTCCGTAACCATCCTATCTCAGATAGGCACCCCACCCCCACCCCCCGCATTCCCTCTCTCGGCACCTTCTCAGACACGAGTTCTTTTTATATGCTTATTAACTTGTTTTGTTGTCTCTTCCTCTACATCCCTCTAACTCTGAAAAAGGAGGAACCACGTCTCTCTGGTTCACCCATTGCTTCCCCTACTCTTAACACAGGGTCTGATTCATAAATGGGACCCAACGTTTGTCAGGTGACCAAATCAATACATTAACTGCTATGAATTCATATCCTGGATCTTTAACAGATAAAAACTTGACACTACCGTATTGGGATATAATTGTTTTAGAATAAGATTTCAAACTGTTTGGCTATTAACGAGGGCTCCTGCTCTTGCTTTTCCTTCAAAATATCCTGAAGTGGATGGAAGAGCTCGGGATGTTGCACATTGTGTATTGATTTTTGATCCTTTGGGAAAGGGAGAAGAGTCCTCATTTGAAGAATGAGTCTGTCTGTAAAGTCTCTGGAGACCCTTTACATTTTCTCTTGTTTTAGTCTTTGTGCCAATGGTGCATGCTCCCAGTCCAGTGACAAGCAATTTGGTACAAATAATGGGAACTATTTGAGGCAAGACACCATAGCCATCCAAAGGCTAAAGTCCCTGCTGTCAGAGACATGTGCCTTTAGGGAGAGAAAATGTTGTCACAGTCACCTCCTGGGTCAAGTTGACTACAGCAGCCCTCTTCTTTAAAAAGAGTTGTATGTTTTTGTTTTTTTCCTGTGCTGTGTTTTACATACATTCACTCAAGGTGGGAGCGTGGCAGCCCTACCTCTCAGTACGAGGACTGCAGTTGGTTATTTGTGTTCTATCTATTTATACCCAACCCAATTTACAGAAAAAATTGAAATAGTTTATATATTCTTTTTCTGTTACTGCATAACAAATCTACTACTGCATAACTGCCTATTTCTATTTCTGCATAACAAATTAGAGACTTAAAACAGCACAAACGTATTATGTTGCAGGAGTCTGGGCATGGTTTGGCTGGATCCTCTGCTCTGGTCTCACAAGGCTGCACTCAGGTGTTAGCCCAAACTCATTCAGATTATTGGCACAATTCATTTCCTTGCGGTGTAGGACTATGATCTCCATTTTCCTGCTAGCTGTTGGGTGGGAGCATTCTCAGCTTCTCCCCATAGGCAGTTTACAACCTAGCTGTTGGCTTTCTTCCTCTGAGGGCAGCTAGAGAAACTGTTTGTAAAGGGCTCATCTGATTAGGTCAGGCCCACCCCGGATAATCTTCCTTTTGATTCATCTAAAATGACTGATTTGTTTCCCTATCATGTTGCCCCGCCCAGGTTCAGACTGCCCTCTCAGCTGGCTTTCAGCAGGCTCCTCACTGACTCAGTCTTGCTCTTACTGCAGCCAGCTCTTAAGGCTGCAGCCAGGGTGATAAATTCTAAATCTAATCCTGCCACTCCCTGAGAGGAACCCTTCAATGCCTCCTTGTTCTTCCTAGGATAAAGTCCAAACTGTGATATGGTTCAAAGTCCTTCATGATCTGTCCCTCCCCACCCCACTGGCCTGGGCTTTCGGCTTTCAGCTCCTCACTCAGTCCCCCACCCTGCCCCCTTACTTGCTTCCCATTTCTTTCCCCCTGGTCAATGCCTCTTTACCTGACCTTATTACATCTCACCGTAGACATCACTAGCTCCGGGATGCCTTTCCTGCCTGATTGTCCCAAGACCATAGTAGGGACCTTCCCACAGGCTCCCCACCCCAGAGTTTACTGAATCAGCAATCATCACAATGCAGTGTAATGTATTGTCTTCCCAACTAGATTGTAGCTGCCGAAGGTCACGAGCTGTATCTTATATTTTTTGTATTCTCTGCATTGAGCAAGGACTCATACATGTCCCCTGAATGAATGAATGAATGAATGAGTGAATGAATGATGGAAGGATGAATGAGGGGAAAAACCATGACTATACTTTTCGAATATCAGCTCTGCTAAGTGACTACATACCGGGGAACCTGAAAACAAAGCAAGTGATATTCTGGGAAATCTGGGAAACCCGAGTAGCATATGGCAACCTCAGGCATAAAATTCCACTGAGCCCTCTCAAGAAGCTGCTGCTTTCTAAAAACAAAAGGAGAACCAAGGAATATGGGATTTAAATTGGGAAGAAAGGAAAAATGCAGAGAAAGCATTAATCACCTGAGGAGAAAATTCCCTTTTTAAATGGGAAAAGATATGTTCTCTTCTGTTTTCCTTTTGACCACAGATTGAGAGATTGATAAAGTCACAGCAAAATAAATCATGTTAATTGTAGTCTTGACTGGCCTCCTGAAGAGGGTGGGTTGTCACAGTTAAGCACCTTTTGTTTTCTGATGGGTGTGGGAATACTTCTTGAAAGGAGCAAAATTACTCAACGTTAGTTAGTTAGTTAGTTAGTTAGTTAGTTAGTTAGTTAGTTAGAGGCTGGGGTGGGGGAGGTTGACAGAGTGGGGGGATGTGGAACAAGTGGAGGAAACAAGCCTGCCCTGTCTCCCTGAGGCTGGGCTCCAAAACGCGTGTCTGGGAAAGAACCCTCACCAAGCCCCGAGGACAGGGGACTCCGGAACCCCAACATACCCGATGGGAGTTTGTGAACTTGTGTGCTTGTGACTCCACATCTCCTCAAAATCTTTACTAACATCTCCTTCCTCAGTAACACGTGTAGTACAGACGGGTCCTGGGGAACTCAGCAAAGTGGGCAGTGCCGGGCCGTCCGGCACAGGGACAGGACAGTCATTCCATAGCAGCATCTACATTACACTTCACCCAGAAAATGTTTTGAAAGATGCATGTTGTGTAAAATGCCCATGTACGAAAATGAGGAGCAGTATCTAGGTACTCGTGTGTGAAATCCTTGTCTTATTAAGAAAATATTGGCTGTTGTTGAAATAGTCCTCCGCGATTTCAGAAGACTTGGTCACCTGGCCTCGCTATGGGAACAACATCAGTGATGAATCATCTCAGCCTTTGAGCCATTCATTCAGAAATCTCCCTTGCGTGCCTGCTGTGCTGCAGGCTCGGGGCTAGATTCTGGAGGTAGAGTGGCCAACCAGCGGGAACTGGTCTCCAGATGCCGCGTGGACCGACGTGGCGCCTTCTGGATCCAAACCATAGCCCCAGAATCGGAAAATCTTACTGAATACTGCTG
The DNA here is from genome assembly GCF_054177405.1 of Leptonychotes weddellii. Taxonomy (NCBI): domain Eukaryota; kingdom Metazoa; phylum Chordata; class Mammalia; order Carnivora; family Phocidae; genus Leptonychotes; species Leptonychotes weddellii. The sequence goes on along the minus strand of NC_138374.1, from coordinate 25,874,275 downwards.
GATGGATGCACTGCCACATCAGAGGATCTAACTCCGGGAACAGAGACCATTCTGAGTTGTTCTGAATGTGTTTATGTTTACATATGTCCCAGATAATAAAATAGAAAGATAGCTTCATCTGATGGGAAAGCAGGAGCAAGCCTTTCTAACAAGCAGGCCCAGCACTGTGGATCTCAGGCAGGAGCGCTCTGGGGCGCGTCATCTCCACCTCCTCCTTCCTAGCTGGCCTGGGGCTACACTGGCTTTGGTACTCTGTCTCCAGGTCCTGAGTTGGGAACTCGCCTCGTTGGGGTTGCTTGAGGGACGCTTCTCTTGAGAAGGAAGTTAACCTGGAAGAAAAAAAGCAGCAGCTAGGAGAGTAGAGGAGTCAGTTTTCTATTTCCTGGAATTGAAATTGGGGAAGACCTCTTTGGACCTGGTTTCACCACAGTTCCAGGTCCCGAGGGCAGGGGACTAAGGAACATTATTACTGTAGCCCTGGTGGTGTCACACTTGGCTAATAGTCCCAAGAAGTGGTACATAATCGCTGGTGATACATAGGATATACCTGGATGAACTAAATATACATTTATTTTATAAGTATTAGAAGAAAATTACATCTATATCTCAAACAATTTCACTAATAGTGTCGCTTAGGACAGGAGCTATGATTGATGGTGCCCTAATAATCCCCTTTATGCCAATGTGTGAATCACAGGTGCTGTGCTCAGGCATGCCAACGAATACCTCAGACCTTCAGATCGAAACTTGCTGCCATAATTGCTTGAAATTATAGATAGTAGAGATGATACAGATTATTACATGGATTCTTAAATTCCAAATTTCCACATGCAAGGAATGCATCCTTTCCAGCAATACATTGAAACTTGCCCTCTGGCCATGGCATGCAGACGTAAAGATGCTTCTGACTGACAAGTGTAGGATCTGCTGGCTGTGGAACCATCCTAGCGAGAGGGAGTGGCACAGTGTTCTAACCACACTCCCCTGAGGGATCCTTGGCTTTCAGGCCCTTGGAACAGTTGGAGCTGCTGAAGCCAGCTGAGAGTTGAACAACAGAAAAGAGAGCTCTCCATGGGGTTATTTTCTGCCTCTTCCACAAAAATCCACAGCCAGCTTTTCTGCTAGTTCCTCAAAGTAGAGGAAACCAGAGCTAACTGTACTGTATCATTACCATTTCATATATATAGTAATTCAGAGATCTGGGAGAGAGAGAGAGAGAAAAGGCAACAAAATGAGGGAAGGACAGAGAAGAAGGAAAGGAGCCTGATGTCTGGCCAGATGTGGAGAAAAGCAAAGAGGACACTGGACGACTCTGGGAAATATTTGAAAGAGTCTTAACTGTAACATGAAAACCCTCTAGTAAATAATTTTTTTCCCTTTTTTTCTTCCCCCAGCCAGATGGATCTCTGCTTTAAAATGAAAAGAGAGATAGGTTCTAATGGATTCTTAGCTGGTTTTCTCTCTGGGAATTATATCCAAAAGATAATTTTTTTCTTTCTGTTATATTTGACATAATGATAGGTTATGTTAATTTATTTAAAGCCTATAGCACAAAGGAAGTGAAATCTTTTGCAGTAGAGTACATAACTTCAGCGGGTATGCCGTTGCTCAAATCTGACAATGAAGAGCACTTTTAAGGCAGGGCTCATGCACGCAGCTGTCAATCAGTCATTGGATTTTAGGGTAGAACGAGTAAAAGGGATGGGAGAAGATATTCGCAAATGTCTTATCAGACAAAGGGCTAGTATCTAAAATCTATAAAGAATTTATCAAACTCAACACCCAAAGAACAAATAATCCAGTCAAGAAATGGGCAGAAGACATGAACAGACATTTCTGCAAAGAAGACATCCAAATGGCCAACAGACACATGAAAAAAATGCCCTACATCACTCAGCATCAGAGAAATACAGATCAAAACCACAATGAGATATACCTCACACCAGTCAAAATGGCTGAAATTAACAAGTCAGGAAATGACAGATGGTGGCGGGGATGCGGAGAAAGGGGGGACCCTCCTACACTGTTGGTGGGAATGCAAGCTGGTGCAGCCACTCTGGAAAGCAATATGGAGGCTCCTCAAAAAGTTGAAAATAGAGCTACCCTACGACCCAGCAATTGCACTCCTAGGTATTTATCCAAAGGATACTAACATAGTGATCCAAAGGGGCACGTGCACCCCAATATTTATAGCAGCAATGTCCACAACAGCCAAACTATGGAAAGAGCCCAGATGTCCATCGACAGATGAATGGATAAAGAAGATGTGGCATATATATACAATGGAATATTATGCAGCCATCAGAAAGAATGAACTCTTGCCATTTGCAATGACGTGGATAGAACTAGAGGGTATTATGCTAAGCAAAATAAGTCAGTCAGAGAAAGACAAATATCATATTATTTCACTCATATGTGGAATTTAAAAGACAAAACAGATGAACATAGAAGAAGGGAAGGAAAAATAAGACAAAATCAGAGGGGGAGACAAACCATAAGACTCTTAACTATTGGAAACAAATTGAAGGTTGCTGGAGGGGAGTGGGCTGGAGGGATGGGGTAATTGGGTGATGGGCATTAAGGAGGGCACGGGATGTAATGAACACTGGGTGTTTATGCAACGGATGAATTACTAAATTCTACCTACCCCTGAAACTAATAATACACTATATTTTAACTAAATTAATTTTAAATTAAGAAAAAGGGGTGGGGGGAGAGAAAGTTAGTTGGGAAACTGGAACCAGATAATAGGCTGCGATGGCAGAGTTAGTCTTTGCTTCCTGCACCTGCAAGTAGATGTGGTTTATAACGTGCAGGAGCTAGGAATAGAAGGAGAAGAGGGTAAAGGGGGAACTATCTAGAAATTTCAGAGGACTTTTCAGAGGATGTAAAGAATTCTTTATTCGGATCCCTGTGTTAAAATAAGGGGTTATGAACACAGGTTGTAAGCTTAGCATGAGGCCCTGTAACATGCTGGCTAAGAAGCAGCCCTGAAGGCCCAAGAGAGGTTGCAATGGCGGCTCCACTTACTGCTGTGTGACGCTGCACATGCTTCTTACCTTCTCTGAGTTTCCTTGGCCATCAATGGGAATACTTAGATGTCCCTGACAGAGTTGTTGTTAAGGTTAAATGAGATCGTTCTGGAAAGCTCTCCTATCGTGTCTCATACATAGTAACCATTCAGTAAATGGTATCTGTAACTGTATTTGAAAAAAAACAAGCTCCTTGACTGCACAGAGTTAACAGGGAAAGGGGCGAGCGGGTCGGCTAAGCTCTAGGGTTGTATAGAGAAGGAACTGGACAGAGTGAAGAGGCCCTAGGGAAGAGCGGACTTGTGGGACACAAGGTCTATAGGTGCTCATTAAATAGGACTGTCTTATTACCTTTTCCCTATTTTGAGAAATCTGAAGTTTAGTGTCCGTGACTTCTGAGCTTTTTTAGCTCCGAGATCCTAATCTAAGATGACCAAAGCTGAAAAGGTCCAGCTGGTAGGTCAAAAAAGTTCCTTGCTTCTGGTTCTACCTGTAAGAGACAGCTGTGGAGAGGTGAATCCTGGAGAGCCGCGGGCTCTTTTGCTGAGGTGAGTGGCCAGCAAGACCGTCTGGCACACAGGGCACCAGGAGGGGGCAGAGCACCATCTGGTGGTAGTCCCAGCTGATGGCGCAGAAGCATGCCACCCAAGGGAGTCTGTGTATCTGGGCAAGGTCTCTGGGACTTACAAACTAGCATTTGTTGAGCACTTTCGATATATAGGTCACTGTACTAAATGCTTTATATGCACTTTCTCATTCCAACCTCTTATAAAGGAGGTGCTTTTATCAGCAATTTACAGAGGAAGAAACTAAGGAAGACTGATTAGGTAATTTGTCCAAGGTCTGTGGACAAATGAGCCAGATTTAGAAGATAGTGCTCCTCATCATTGTGCTGTGTTAAACAGAAGAAAGAGAAAAAACCAAAAGGAAATGGGAAGGATATAATAGAATGAAAGGAGAAAATTAAGCATATGAGAGCAATGATTTTTTTTTTTTTAAGTGAAAGAAGGAAGCTCGGCAGAGACTAGAACCATGCAATAGGTTGTAAGTGATCTTTACAGTGTTCTGTGAATGTCAGCCTAACTCACCAGTTTGGGTTCCCCTGGGCCCACGGTCACAGTCACTGTCTCTGGGTCAAACCCAGGTGCTGTGGCAGTGACAATGTAGGTACCTGGAAGCAACAGCCGGAAGTAATCGCCATGGTCACCTAAAAGTTACAAGAACATAACTCAGTCTGCTGATTAGAAATTTGCCATTTGGGGCCTTGATCTGAAAAATGATCTGAGGATTTTAGCTGACCACAGCTTGATTTTTTAAAATAGCATGATGAAATTGGTTAAGATCTAAAACTATCTTAGGTTATTTTATTTATTAAGGAGCATGGGTTTCCCCACTCATGGGGAGTAGAAGTTTCTATACTGAGAGTATTGCATTTAATTCTATACCATGTATTTTAAAACAAACTCATGTCCAGGAAAGGGTCACTTGGAGAAAAGCTGAAAGATATATGAATGTTTTGTATGGTAAAGAAACTACATGAGACTTCTGTTTCAATGTTTGAAAAGCCACTGTGAAGAAATGACATCTACCTAAAAAAATAAGAATGAGAACTATGAGTTTAAATTGTAGGAGGAAAATTTCGCTAGACAGAAGCAGAACTACTGTGACAGAGTTATCAAAAAAGAAAGGGACTGCTTCATGTAATTGTGAGCACTGAAGCAGAGAATGAATGAGTGTCCCTGGTAAAGCCACACAGTTGTGCAGTGCACAACCTGCACTGATGGACATAATGGACATGATGGCCCCGGGTTAGAAGACCAGTTGTCAGTGGTACTCTATGTGTGTAATCTTCTCTTAAGTGGGAGGGCTGGACTAAATGACCACTAAAGCTCTGATTTTGAGAATTCTATTTTTAATATTTCTTCCATCACCTTCTAAAGGGGAAAATAAAATTCAAAAGAAAGCCCATTTTTCTATGGCAGGGATACAGCATTTTGGCTAATGACTTTGTATCTCTTTAGAATCAGTTGTGACCATGCCTTTGAAATTTCTTTTAAGCAATGAATAATTGAAATAATAAATGCAATTAAGAATGGGACAGACTATAAATACTAAAGAAGTCTCTTCTCTGCCCCCTATTAAATGTAATTCCTTTTAAAATACTTTAGCAAAAGCAGTAAGTTATTATGCATATGTTGGATAGTGTAAGTTATACCCCAGGGGCCGTCATTTTCTTAATTGGGGACTTACACCCAGGAATGGTTAGGTAGCATTATATCAGAAAGGCCCAATTCCAGATACAGCTATTATAAGGGCTTCAGCTATCTTTCTCTGTAATCAGCACTAGATGCTTTTCTAAGTAACATAATGAATGTTAGCAATGAGCTTTTTCGGTGGTGAAATGAGTAATTTGTTAATTTAGCATAATGAGTGTTGAAAGTGGGTTCTTCTTGGTGGAATTAGTGGTATTCAATATATATTGATTGGCTAGAATGTTTCAGAGACATTCCCTGTCTGTGCATGAATACAGTATGAAAATCTAGTAAGCCCTGAAGTTCTGAGGGATGCCCAAGGTTTGATGGAGGTTAAATGGTCTTGGGTCCAGCCACCGGCACAGAGGCCTGATGCTTGACTATGAGGCTATAGAATTCTGCCTTTAGAATGTTGCTGCTTTTGCCTTGAATGAGCCTTTCATGTAAGATGTGTTGGGATCCACCTCCAGTAATATTAGTTATCTCCGAGATTTCATCCAGTTTAACCAGACTGTAAGTCTGAACTGTAAGATGCCTGCGTGGTATTAGGCATTGGTGTTGTAAAATGTGGCTGAGCCTTGTTTGTATAGAGGCTGTGGGAGGTAGGCAAATTTTACCCACCCCTGACCACTGGTAGCTACTGTTCTACATTAAAACCAAAACAAACATCAAGAAAAAAAAGAAAGAAAGAAAAACCTAAGAGTTGTGCATGATCAAATTTGGCTGGGGCAGTTTGCAACGTCTGCGCCATATGAGATATTCTGTACCATTCTAGGAGGTTCCAGGTTGGTTCCAAGATCTGCCTCTGCCATCACTCTTGCCCTGCAACAAGCCTATAGAATGCATCTTGCTAACTTTTCCCTGGATGGAGGTGTAGTGAAATGCCTGGGTCACGGACAAGTCTAAACGTCAGTTCTATAGTCCTTTTCTTTTCAACCCCATTTCACACCAGTATGTGAGCTACCACTACCTCAAACCCAGAAAACACCCCTAACTAAGTTGTATGAGGCAGTGACTCCTGAATGCTAAGAGAGAAGTTACATCTTCCTAGTCCTGGCCTCTTAGTTCACTGTCCCTATGTCTATCATCCTTCCTTCCTCCTGTCCCCACCCCCAATGTCTTTGACACCTCTGTTAGTCTCGCTGGCTTACAAACTGGCCTCCCAATCACGCTGAAAAAAGGTGAGGACGTGAAGGCTTCCTTCTCACCCCACTAAGCATGGCCACCTACCTGAAGTGACATCATGGTTAATCCCACTAACAGAAATGATAGCCTCCGCAAGGTTATTATAATTCTCATCACGCACCATTCCCTTGATGCCCTGGTGTACCTGCGGGAGAGTTTACAGTGCACGGTTATGACCATGAGACATGTGTTCAATGTTTGGGAGTCCTCAAAGCCCTTTCTCATATGTTTTTACAAGTGATCTTTGCAAAGATTATGGTAATAGCCCCTTAATTAGCTGGTCTCTCCGTCCTCCTGTTCCTCGACAATCTCTTCTCAACAGCATGCTCAAAGCGATCCTGTGAAAATCTAAGGTAAATCATGACATTAGTCTACTCTCTGTCTCTATGGATTTGACTACTCATATAAATAAAATTATACAACATTTGTCTTTTATGACTGGGTTATTTTTCTTTGCATACTGTCCTCAGAGTTCATCCATGTTGCAGCACGTCTCGGAATTCCCTTTTTTTTTTAAGGCTGAAGACTATTCCATTGTATGTCCCAACCGCATTTCATTTATCCACTCATCCATCAGTGGATGCTTGGGTCGCAACTTGGGTCATGGTTACCTTTCAGCTACTGTGAATAATGCTGCTATTAGCATCAGTGTACAAGTATCTCGTTGAGATCCTGCTTTCAGTTCTTTTGGATCTATACCCAGGAGTGGGATTGCTGGATCAAGTAGGCTATTCTATGTTTAATTTTTGAGGAACCACATACTGTTTTTCATAATGGCTGCATCATTTCACATTCCCAGCAATAATACACAAGGGTTCTAATTCTCCACATCCTTGCCAATGCTTGCTACTGTCTGTCTTTTACGGTAATTTTTTTATAGAAGCCATCCTAATGAGTGTGTATTTGATTTGCATTTCCCTAATGACTGCTTGTTGCAGGCCTTGCATTTCCTGTCGTGTCCTCATCAAGGAGTCCCTGTCCCCCTAGAAAGCTGTATGATTCTCTCCCTCATGTCCTTTAAGTCTGTTTAAATGTCATTTTCTCTGTAAGGTCTTCTACATCGGATTTTGCATCTAACATGTTATAAAATTCACTTTATTATTTTGTTTAGTGTCTGTCTCTCCTCCCTGGAATACAAGCTTTACATGGGCAGGGATATTTGTTTGCCCATAACCCCCAGCATACGGTACCATTTCTGACAGATAACTGTGCTCAATGATGTTGAATGACTAAATCTGATGGGTAGAAGAAGCCCAGATGTATGGTAGGGAGTCAAAGTCAAAGTCAGAACTGAGCCTCACAAAAACCCTTGCTACCATCGGAAAACACTTCTCTTTCTGTAACCAGGAAAGTTCAAGAATGGGATTTTACCTGTTCCAAGAATTGGATGAGGGCTTCCCGATTACCCAGCCACTCACGCTGTAATTCCTCTTGGCGAGGAAACTTGTCACAACTCAGTTCCAGCGTGATCTCAAAACAGTTGGAATGGAGATAGTTAAAGTCTTGCATTCCTAAGGGGAAGAGGGCAGCGGCAGATCTGTATAACCAGGATCCCACCAATGCTCCCGCTCAACTCTCCAAAACCATGATTTCTCTGTGCCCCCCATGACCTTCTATTCTACCTCTCAGTCTCCACTTATTTGTCTCTTCCATAAAACCTTTCCCCAACTTCCCAGTTTTCTCTCTTTATAAATGCCCATTTTGTCACCCCCATCCTCTCCTCCCCATTTCATCCCTTAAATTCACTTCTTGACCCTTGGCATTTCCAAAGTCTGCTGGTTAGTGGTGCCTTGACATTAGACTCTGCCCCTTTACTGCCTCCAAGGGGACAGACCTTCTCTTTGGGTGATGATACTCTTCAGACCTTGGAGGTTCGAGATAAGATGAGTATCTTGCTTTCACATCCCTCCTCCTATCTGAGAACACAGCACTAACCTGAGAATGGTTAATCCAGAAAAACAGGCCCCTGAAAAAGCAGAAGGCAGCTGTACTTTTCTTCAGTGGAATGCTCCTCTGCTTTTATCTTCTGTATTCTCCAATTGAATCAATGATTTTTTAATATGCTCCTGATTTATTAGAGTGGTGTTTATATCACAAGGGTATTTGGGTTAAAAACTATTCATCTAGTCAACTTCACCTGCTCTAAGCTGAGGAGCATAAGTGGCTGTTATAGAGAGAATGGGGAAAGTTAGAGAACTGTGCCTCTTTCACTGGATCACTCTCTGCATCAGAATAATGGAGAAAGCTGTGCCTTCCAGCCAAATACAGGTTGCTGGGCCTTAACTAGGGTTTCAGTAGGTATGGGGTGAGCCCCCCTCCCAATTTGCAGTCTAACAAGTTCCCAGGTGATGCTAATGATGCTGGTCCAGAGATCACACTGTGGAACCAATCATTGTAATGAGCTGAATAATCCTGGAATTGTATCAGCTTATTTTAGGGCAATGATTTTCACTGGAAGCATGGACCATGCTTTCCCAGATGATGGGAAGGGGGAGGGAGAAACAAGTACAATTTGAAAAAATACATTTCATATTTTAAATTGGGGGGAGGATGACCTATTGGTTTCCTAATGCAAACTAAAAAAAATAATAATAATAAAGTTCAACAAAATCTTCTCACCTTGTGTTCAAGCAAGTTTTTAGCCACAAGAAGTCTATCACCTCCCGGTACTTGGTGACTCCCTAACCTTCTTCCTCTCTACTTTCCACAGAACCAGCTATCAGCTCAGCTCTTATCAGTGCGTTTTCTGTTACCTGGGCTCTGTCCAGGTCAGATGTGAAAGTATGGATAGCTGCTAAAACATGATGCCTAAAAGAACCTGGCTTCCTGCTTCAGCCTCTTCCCTATCTTTATGTTCCCTATCTACCGAAGGTTCATAAACAGAGGTTCTATCTTAACCCTTGGTGTTGGGGAAGGCCCAAGGAATAGAGAGAGAAGCCTCTTGCTGGAGGTTTCTGCTATGCCATCCAATAGCCAATGTCCATGGCAAACACTTGTGATGGGCAGGCAGGGTACAGAGAGCACATAGCAGAGGAACTGTGGGTGTCCAGGCCAGCTCCTTTGTTCATCTGTTGCTATGTAAGGCATAGTTCCATGCTACTCAGAAAAGACACGTAATAGGGATGCCTGGGTGGCTCAGTCGGTTAAGCTTCTGCCTTCGACTCAGGTCATGAAGCCCAGGGTCCTGGGATCGAGCCCTGTGTCAGACTCCCTGCTCAGTGGGGAGTCTGCTTCTCCTTCTCCCTTGGACCTTCTCCCCTGCTTGTGTTCTAGCTTTTGCACTCTCTCTCTCTCAAATGAATAAATAAATAAATCTTAAAAAAAAAAAAAAAGACCCTAACATTTAGGACACCTGGGTGGCTCAGTAAAGCATCTGACTCTTGATTTTGGCTCAGGTCATGATCTCAGGGTTGTGAGATCAAGCCCCAGGTTGGGCTCTGTGCTCAGTGAGGAGTCTGCTTGAGATTTACTCTCCCTCTCCATCTCTCCCTCTCCCCCTTCCTTGTGCTCTCTCTCTTTCTCTCTCTCTCTAACAAATAAATAAATCTTAAAGAAAAAAAAGAAGACCCTAACATTTATAAGCAAGCCAGGCATTTCCAAATGCTTTATGCACATTATTTTACTTAATATTCACATCAAAATTACAATGCAAGTATTATTCTTTCTTTCTTTCTTTCTTTTTTTGAGAGACAGCATGGCAGGGAGGGGCAGAGGGAGAGGGAAAGAGAAAATCTTAAACAGGCTGCACACCCAGCATGCAGCCCAACGTGGGGCTCAATCTCACGACACTGAGATCATGACCTGAACCAAAATCAAGAGTCAGATGCTTAACCGATTGAGCCACCCAGGCGCCTGGCAAGTATTGTTAAAGTACAGGTGAGAAATCAAAGCACAGAGAGGTTAAGTAATTACCCTGAAGCCACATAACTGGTAAATGGGCAAGCCGGGTTTCAACCCAATGTACTCTTACACCCACACTCTCAACCACTTGACTTCATTATATTCCTCCTATGCCCTGATCTACTGTGTAAACCACCAGTTTTAAAGGACCACAAGGTGTCTCTACCTTTGTTTTAAAGAATCACAAAATGACACTGAATGCCAACTTAAGACTTCTCCATTTCTCAGATCTCTACTTGAATGTAAAATTCTATGGTATTCCTGTTGTTTCCCTGAGAAAAAATGATAATTTAGAAAGAGAGATGAGCCCTATTCCACTTCGGCTTGCAGCACTGTTGTACCCAGGACTCTTCTTACCCTTGCTGAGAGAATACCAGGAAGCCCCATTAGTGATGCCATCTGGGAAGTAATCCCCACAGTTCCAACCTTGGTGCATCCATCCATGTGCATACGAGTAGACCTTGGCCAGCTGTAGGTATAGCAGGTGGAAAATGACCTGAGTATTCCCAACTCATTCAGCAATGCTCATACTCAGAAGTAGGGTGACACCACAAAACCCCACTATGTATAAACAACTGATTACTTGCTTTAGTGAAAGAAAATACCAGCAGGCGTAGGAAGATGGTGTGTGTGCGTGTGTGTGCCTGCATGTGGTGGACTAGAGTTAGAAGAGCTGTATTCTGATTTTTCCACTATCTTGGGGATAAGCTTCTTCAAGTGCAAAGTGAGCGGTGACACTAGATGATATATAAACTCCTTTCTAGGTGTACCATTTTCTAGCTGAGTTTTATGAAAGAAAACAAGGAGCAAGTAAGATAAACCTTGGCCATGAAGAGAATTACAGTAGTCCTCCCTCCCCCGTGGTTTTGCTTTCTGTGGTTTCGGTTACTCGTAGACAACTGCGGTCTGGAAGCCGATGATCCTCCTTCTGACAATATGTCAGAAGGTCAGTAGTAGCCTAACGCTAGGTCACAATGCCTACGTCATTCAGCTCATTTCATCTCACCATGTAGGCATTTTATCATCTTGCATCATCACAAGAAGGGTGAGTGCAGTACAGTAAGATTTTTTTTTAAAGATTTGTTTATTTATTTGAGAGAGAGTGAGAGAGCGAGCACTCCCACAAACAAGGGGAGGGGCAGAGGGAGAGGGAGGGAGAGAATCTTCAGACTAGCTGCTGAGCACAGAACCCAACGTGGTGCTTGATCCTAGGACCCTGAGATCATGGCCTGAGCTGAAACCAAAAGTTGGCTGCTTAACTGACTGAGCCACCCAGGTGCACCTACAGAAGATATTTTGAGAGAAAGGCTACATTCACGTAACTTTTATTATAGTATATTGTTATAATTGCTCTATTTTATTATTAGTTATTATTGCTAATCTCTTATCATGCCTAATTAATAAATTAAATTTTATCATTGGTATGTATAGGAAAAAATTATATATAGGGTTCAGTACTATTTGCAGTTTCAGACATCCACTGGGGGTCTTGGTATGTATCCCCCAAGGATAAAGGGGGGACTCCTGTATGTATTGGGGGTGAGAGGTGTGTTGGAGGGAGAGGAATATATGTGGAATCTCTATAATTCTCTTTCATTACTACTTCATAACAGTGGGGAAAAATGAGATTACTGGAAGAAAAAATATAATAATATATTTGCTTTGCAAAGCAATAACTGGTGTAATTCTCTATGGAATTCATTCATCAATGAATTAATAATTAATGTTAATTATATTAATCGTACTTACTAATAATATATTAACTATAAAATAATTAATCCATTTTTTTATTCTCCTGCTGTTTTGAACTATTATGTGAATATTTTTTCATGCACATGGTCTATTTTTTCATTAATGTAGCCATATCACCATAACCTTGCACATTAGCCCCCCCTAGATACTTTCCTGAGCCCCAAGTGCCTCTGGCCAGACGAGCTGCCATGCTGCATACCTTCTGGAAAAGCTTGTCGTCGGGCGTGGGGGTATCGGCAGTGTGGCGGAACCCTCGGACCCGATGCTCAAGGGATTTGTCATACGGGTAATTGGCCACCACTGCCCCTCCATGGAGATTGGCCGAAAGAACGAAGTTGAAGGAGCGGATCCACTGGATCACAGCCTGGGTCTCGGGTTCCACCTGTGGAGAGATGAGGGCCTGGCGGTGAAGCTGTAGCCGGAGGTGCCAAATGGCCATGCAAATCAGTCTGTCAGCTAGTGGCCCGAGAAGACGGCATGTCTGAATACAACAAAGAGCAGCCTCCTGGATATGAGAAGTATAGATGGGGAAATTTTGGTCTTTTGCCCGATGGTTTAAAAAATTAAGTAGATGGACTCTTTTTCAAAATGAAATTGCATGTGGAATCCCAATATACAAAATAGCTAAAAGGAGAGCATTTAAGGCAGTGAAACCATTGTGTATGAGACTATAGCAGTGGACAGATGCCATGATCCACTGGTCAAAACCCATAGAATGTACAACATGAAGAGTGAACGCTAATGTAAACTAGGGACTTGGGTGATGATGATGAGTCGGTGTAGTTCTTCAATTGTAACAAATTACCACTCTGGTGGGGGAGGTTGATCATGGGAAGCTGGGAACTCTGTACTTCCCCCTCAATTTTGCTGTGAATCTAAAACTGCTCTATAAAAAATAAAGTCTATTACCGAGGACTTATCTCAGCACGTGCAACTAGCAGCTGCTGAGAAATTCAAAGTTCAAGGTGAAGCCATCTCAAACATTCAAGAAAACACACGGACTCCAATTGTACACGAGGAGAGTGAAGAGGAAGAGGTTGATCAAACAGGTGTAGAGGGGGCGCCTGGGTGGCTCAGTCGTTAAGCGTCTGCCTTCGGCTCAGGTCATGATCCCAGGGTCCTGGGATCGAGCCCCGCATCGGGCTCCCTGCTCTGCGGGAAGCCTGCTTCTCCCTCTCCCACTCCTCCTGCTTGTGTTCCCTCTCTCGCTGTGTCTCTCTCTGTCAAATAAATAAAATCTTAAAAAAACAAAAAACAAAACAAACAGGTGTAGAGGTTAAGGACATAGAATTGGTCACGTCATGAGCAAATGTGTCAGGAGCAGAGGCAGTCCAAGCCTGAAGAACAGCAGTAAAGCTATTACATAATAAACAATGTAACCATTGGAAAATGGAGGACCTGGTTTTTTGGTGTTTCAAAAGAATAACTGTAGCTTGGTTTGAAATTTGTACTGTTTTTATTATTCATAAAGTTGTGGCTTCTTGTTGGATGAAAAAAAAATAAAGTCTATTAAAAAAAGGGAGAGAGAGAGATTGGTTTGAAGAGGGGTAGCAGGGTTGGAGAGCTCAGAGCTCCCTGAATCTCCTTCTATAGCTAATTGTTGGTGAGCGCACAGTGCATCACACGTAAGAGAGATTTCTCTATAGAATGCTAGAGTCCTCTGTCGACAGTATAGTGCAATAGAAAGAATATTGGCTTAGGAGTCAAAAGACCTGGGGTTTAATCCTGAGTCCATCAATTATTAGCTGTGTGAGTTGTAAAACAAGGATGGATGACTGCTCCACGCATTCACCCCACAGTGTTACAACGATCAACTGAAACACTAAGGAATAATTTTGTACAACTGTAAAGTACCGTGCAGCTGTAGGATAGCGCTTTCCCTTCACTACCATGGCCACTAACATCAAACAGCATGTGCTCCGTGAGGGGCCCTCTGCTGGGGTTGCTGGGGGCAGAGAATGGATACAAAGAGCGGAAGATACCGTTCCTACTGCTCTGGACAGATTAACACCGAGTTGATGGCTTAATTCTTGTTTGTTTAATTGATGTGAAGACTGCTAGAAATTCCAGATGCTGATTTACCTGCTTCTGCACGCAAATTTCATCCCCTACCTGACTTTTCCAGTTGTCTGGAAGGGGCAAGTGGTGGTTAGGGCCTCCGTGTTTCTCATTGTAGTAGATGTAGGTGTTGAGATCGGGGAAGTTGCGGTTCAAGTCCACTCCATTTGCATTGTTCCTGCCAACCAGATACCCAGAGCTGTCTGCGCCCTAGTGGGAAAATGAAGAAATGAAAAAGGAAGGTTTCAGGCTGAATCCTATAGTTGGAGAATACTATGTGGCATAGTATTTGGGGCATTAGCTTAATCTATCAAATGACGTAGCATTTTCTTCTTTAATCTATCCAAAGTCCCAGTGGTATGGTTTAAGTTTCCCTGTAGACCACATGCTGATGGTAGAGATCCCAGGAGAAGCTCTAACAAGAGTAGGGTGTTTCAGGATAATGGGAACCCTTATTTTTTTAAAATATAGCTTTATTGAGATATAATTTACATACCATAGAAGGTACGATTTACACACCATTTTAAGTGTACAACTCAATGAATTATTAGTCCCTGCTGACAGAGTCATGTGAGCATCAGCACAATCTAACTTACGAAGATTTCCAACACCCTGAAAGGAAACCTTATGCCCATCCAGTCATTCCTCATTTTTAGTCCAGCGCTGGGACATCACTTTCTCTCTCCATAGATTTGCCTTTTTTGGCCATGTCAGTAAGAGGGATCACACATTACGTGTTTGGCTTTTATCACTGGGCATAATATTTTTGAGGTTTCTCCATGTTGTAGCATGTAACAGTACTTCATTCCTTTTTGTGGCTGATTAATATTCCATTCTATGGATTTACTATACTTCATCTATTCACCAATTAATAGATTATTATACAGCCCTAGATCCTAGGGCTGCTGTAAGCTGTAACAAATTACATAAACTAGGTGGCTTATCACAACAGAAATGTATTCTCTCACAGTTCTGGAGGCTGGAAGTTTGAAATCAATATGTCAGCAGGGTCATATGCTCCAAAAGCTCTAGAGGAGCTCCTTCTTTGTCTCTTCCAACCTCTGGTGGCTGGTGGCCATCCTTGGCATTCCTTGGCTGTAGATGCATTGCTCCAATTTCTACTCCCATCTTCACAGGCCTCCCCTGTGTGTGTCTATCTCTGTACAGATTTTTTTCTTCTTATAAGGACACCAGTCATATATGAGTTAGTCACCCCAATCCAGTATGATTTCACCTTAACTTGACTGCATATGTAAAGACTCTATTTCCTAATAAGGTCACAGCCAGAGGTTCAGGTAGACATGAATTTGGGAGGGGGAGATACTATTTAACACCACACATGGACATTTGGATTATTTCCACTTTTTGGCTATTGTGAAAATGTTGCTATGAGCATTCCCGTACAAGTCTTTGTATGGATGTATGTTTTCACTTCTCTTGGGTAGATACCTACTAGCAGAACGGCTGGGTTATAATTTAAGTCTATATTTAACTTTTTCAGAAACTGCTAAACTGTTTCCAAAGCAACTGCACCATGGAAATCACCCCCAACCCCTTTATTTTTTACACTTAGGATCCTTGTTTATTCTTCTTCTTAGCAGTATCAACTTTCTGGATCGCTTAATTTCTCTGCTCACACTTCAAATTGTATCATTTATTTGGTCATGTATTCACTCATTCATTCATCCTTTTAGCCCATCAATATTCACTTAAGTGCATCTCTACTCAAAGCCCCCTGAAAGACACTAGGAAAAGAGATAATGAAACATTACGCCAGCCTTCTAGAAACTCATAATATATACAGGGAGATAGATATATATGTAAATGATTAAGATATATCAAGTAGTAAAATAGAGATATGTTCAAAGGCCCTTACAAAACTGAAATTCCATTTAATGTTTTGTATGGCATTGGAGAAGGGGAACAGTGTTCACTGGACCCCTGTGGACTGAGAGTAGAGCCCAAATTGGTGGCCGTTCCTGGAAGTGGGGTGAATGGATGGACGTTGGGCAGCTAAAAACTCACAGATGTAATACCACTTTCGTATTTTTAAAAAAAATCCTTATTGTTCTTAGATTTCTCTATTTTTCATGGCATTCTGCTCACATTTTATTCTTATATCTCATTGAGAACTTATTTCTTTAAGTTACCTTAAGTTCCCTACATTAATTCTGTTCAGGGGGAAATATTTATGTAATTTTTCAATCGGGAGTTTGATTTTTCACTTCCACGAGATAATGATTTTCATTACATTTCCAGGAGTTTTTCACTACTTGTGCATTCATATCGATGTAGCTCCTAACTGTCCATATTAACAGCTATGTTAATTTACTTCTCAGTTGATTTACCACTCACACCAGGTCATTAGGCTAGCAGGTGAGGAGTTTCCTTAACAGAAAGTTCCCATAAGCAGGGTAGGTGGTATATTCATTCATTCCCTACTCCTTCCGTAACAAATTACCACATACATAGTGGCTTAAAAAACACAAGCTTATTACAGTTTTGGAAGTCAGAAGACTGAAATGGGTTTCACAAGACTAAAATCAAGGTGTCAGGAGGGCTATGTTCCTTCTGAGGTCTCTAAGAATCTGTTTCCAGCTTTTCCCAGCTTCTAGAGGCCACCCACATTCCTTGGCTCATGTCCCTTCTTTCCTCTTCGAGACCAACAGCACGACATCTTCAAATCTCTCTGACTGTGACCTTCTGTTTTCCTCTTCCACATTTGAAGGATCCCTGTGATTACACTGGACCCATCCAAATAATCCAGGATATTTTAAGGTCAGATGATTAGCAACCTTAATTACATCTGCAACTTTAATTCTCCCTCACCATGTAACATAACACATGCACAGGTTCTAGGGATTAAGATTTGGAAATCTTTGGTGGGATGGGGAAAGGGGAGATTATTCTGTTTTATCTACAGGTAGCTTTAAAGTTTGGTGACTAGGCAGGTCTCCCCTGTGTAGCCATGCAGACAGGTTTTCTCTGGGTATGGCAGGTAGCTCTGCAAGTTTGAGAACCTGATGGGGCCTCTCCTGGGCTCAGGTTCAAGATCTGCTCACTCTGAACAAGTACACAGCAGGTGAGCAAAGGTGACTGGCTCCCCAGAGATGGCTCTAGGATTTAGGGGGCTGGCAGGGGTTTTCCCCACTTTCTGCCACCCCACCTCATTCCCCAGAAGATGTGGGCAAGTCTGACATTCTCCAGCTTCCCCACTGCAGTAGTGGGAAGGGCCAATAGAAGGAGAGCAGCCAGGCTGGAGGTCTCCCCACCACATCTCTTTCAAATATTCCTGCTACTTTGGAAACTCAGGTCTCGAGATGTTAATGTGCACCTTTCTGATTTTCCAGTGGGGGAACAAAGCTTTCTTTTCTCATTTGTTGAGTTGTGTTGGCAGGAAGCTGTGAGATTGCAAGGGGCAAATTTATGTTTTGTGGCTCCATTCCCCTCCCTGACTCTACTTACCGCCCCCCCCCCAGCCCTATCCTCAAGTAGGTTTAAAATGGGATGGGCCAAAAGGACAGATGCTGCCTTGTTCCACTTGTATGAGACAGAGTGGTCGGATTCATGGAATCAGGGAGTGGAGGGTGGTTGCCAGGGGCTGGGAGGAGGGGGAACTGGGGAGTTACTAATGAAGGTACATAAAGTTTTGGTTGAGCAGGATAGCTAAGTTCTGGAGATAACATTGTACCTATAGT
>NC_138374.1:25811757-25856298 GCF_054177405.1 Leptonychotes weddellii | reverse complement strand
AAATAGACATATTTTTAAATTGGAAAAAAAGCCTCTTTAATTTATAACCCCCCACCCCCTCGTCCAAAATCCCAAACAAACCAGGTTTAGACACAGCTTTTAAAGGAACATATCCATTGTGTAAGGCAGATGCCTGGCTTCACCCTGGAAAAATTCTAATTCAGTATATGGGGGGGGGGGCGTGCAGCTAGGAATATGTATTTCAAAAAATCTTCACCTATGATTCTGATGCACAGCCACACACACACACAAAATCATTGATTTAAAGTTAGGCACACTGACATTTTGAATTTATGCCAGAAGATGAAGTAAAAGCCCATAGACCCCTGCACAATGTAATTCTAGAATAATTTAAAGGTTGAGTACTATACTAGTAGAGGAAAAAGCCGTGTAGAAATATGGTATTCACCTAGCAAAATACACAAACGTCCAATCACTATGTTGTATACCAAAAACTAATATAATATTGTATGTCAATTATACCTCAATAAAAAAAAAAAGAAATATAACCCATAGCATGAAGAATCTAGAATTAGCCCCCTACCGCACAATTCTCGGACAAGCTATTCTATTCCCCCCCAAATGCAAATGGGAGTGTAACGTGGGAGGGAGAAGAGTATGCAGGGTTCGAAGCTAAAAATCGAGGGAAGGAGGTCTGTTTTGCAAGAGCCCTTCACACCTGTTTAATATTTTCCAGTTTAGGAAGCACTGTCACAGACCCTGCCTCACTGATCCGCACAATAAAACTGGGAGGTCCGCGGGGAAAGGCGTTGAGAGAACGGAACTCGGAGGGAGCCCACGTTCACCGCCTAGGCTGCCACAGGGCTGAACCCGGTCTCCACACTGTGTCGTAGATCCACCGGCCTTCTCTCGATGACACGGTGGCCCTGGCAGTGGGACCCGGAGGACTGTGCGCAGGGCCCCGCCCTGGGGCTCGGTACCTGGGCGGCGGCCACCTCGTAGCCGTCGGGGTTCATGGACGGCAGGATGTGCACGCGGGTGCCCTCCACCAGCCGCACGATGCGCTGGTTCCCGTTCCGGAACTCCTCGCACAGGAACTCGGCCAGCTGCAGCAGCAACTCGCGGCCCAGCACCTCGTTGCCGTGCATGTTTCCCACGTACTTGACCTCCGGCTCCACTGCAAGCGCGAGAAGAAGATGCAGGAAGAGAGAAGATGGAGAAAGCTTGCAAGTGCCAAGGATTCCTCACCATGCAGAGGGACCTTTTCCCTCTTTCCCCATAATGAATAAATGAAAATCTTACGCTTCTGCTGGGTCTTTTCCAGTGATTCCTGAGGCCCTTTTGGACAAATTGCAATGATAAATGCTACAGAAACCCATGCCCTCGAACCCCTACTGTGTTCATTACTTCTAATCTTCACAGAAAACCCGTGAAGAAGGCATGATTAGCCTCAGGAAGAGGGAGGAATGGAAGCAGCTGAGTAACTTGTAGGTCACCTAGTTAATTAATAAGATGGAGGCCCTAAGCAAGGTGACATCTAGAGTAGCTTGGTACTTCTCAGAAACAACTCTTTTCAGGGTAAAAATGGTGTTTTCCCAAGACCTGCTTGTATAAAGTCTAGGTTATGGCATAACAATTCCAAACATCCCAGTTGAAAACTTAATTTGCCTGGTACCAAGACAACTAAAATACATCTGAGAATGCCATGTCTTGAGGCACAGAGGAGGAAGGAGTGATTCTAGGCCTTCTCTTTGGCTATGCTAACTGTTCAACTGCAGGAAGAATTGAGGGCATGAAAAGAGCCTCTAGAACCACTTAAAGAAAATCATGCTTGCCTCCTTTTAAAAAGAACAGCTCTTGCCACTTGATTTCTCCTCCGCCCCACACTCTCCTGCTTCCATGACTTTTCTGATTCTGGACCTCTTCATCTCCACATTTCCAAATCCTCCTCACTGTCTTTCTAGGCTCAGTTCAAATGTCACTCACTCAGAGAAGGCATCTTGGGTTCTCCCTGCTGGGAGTGAACTTGTTATTGAACTTCCCTTTACTACTTAACATTTTCTACTCTGAGTTTTACCTAATTTTGCACATCTCCTGTTTCCTTTGCTAGACCTGGCCTTCGCAATGTATGCACATTTTCATTTTCCTTAGGATACAATCCACTGTATTTATCTTAGTATACCTACAGGAGTCTTTCCCAAAGGAATGTTTATAACCCACAAGGGTTGTGTAGTGAATTTTCTATAATGTGTATTTTTAAATCTTAGGGTATTTCTTTAATCTTAGATTATGTCTTTCTTACTTTTCTTGGCATTAAAATATCCCTTCTTTTAGGAAAGGATGGTGATAGCAGATGGCAGATAGTATTCTTCAACATCCTTGTTCAGCAAAATAAAACCTGGAAAATCTATGTTTGTCCCTTCCAATCTCTCTTATTTATTAAAACAATTTTTTTTAAAACTTAGGTGAAATCCAGGGGCGCCTGGGTGGTACAGTCGGTTAAGCGTCTGCCTTCGACTCAGGTCATGATTCCAGGGTCCTGGGATCAAGTCCAGCATTGGGCTCCCTGCTCCGTGGGGAGTCTGCTTCTCCCTCTACCTTTCCCCCCTGCTCGTGATCTCTCTCTCTCCCGGATAAATAAATAAAATCTTAAAAAAAAAAAAAAAAAAAAGGAGCCCTGATCCAATCAACCTTCTTAAAAACAAAACAAACAAACAAAAATCTTAGGTGAAATTCAAAAGTCTGGGAACCACTGCCCTATAGAACCCAGCATAATGTCTTGTACTTAAAGGTGCTTGGTATAAAATTCTTTGTCCCCACTTTCCATTTATCCAGAATAAAACCAATTCTCATAACAACCCCTGCTATCATTTTGGTTCAAGCCCCATATGCTGACACCTGGTTTATTACAGGAAATCTCCTTCTCGAACCCCTTGCATCTGCCCGCCTGTAAAATCTATTCTCCTGAGTCACTGGTCAGCAAGCTTTTTCTGTGCAGGGCCAGATTGTAAATACTTTGGGATCATGGGCTATATTGTCTCTGTCTAGCTACTCGACTCTTCCAGCAACAGCAGACAGTCAATACAAAAACAAATGGGCAGGGGTCTCTGGCTGGCTCAGTCAGTAGGGCATGCGATTCTTGATCTTGGGGCCATGAGTCCGAGCCCCACGTTGGTGTAGAGTTTACTTTAAAAAAAAAGAAAATGGGCATGGCTGTGTTTCAGTGAAACTTTATTTACCTAAACAGGGGGCTGGCCCTCAGGCTACAGTTTGCTGACCCCTGTTCTGAGTGGTCTTTTACAAATGTATCCCTATTCTGAGTGGTCTTTTAAAAATCCTAAGTCAGATCATGTCATTCTTCTGCATAAGACCCTCCAGCGGCTTCTCACTTTACTCTAAAAGCCAAAATCTTTACAAAGGCTTAAAAGGCACCACATGATCTCTTGCCCAGTAGCCCTATTCCCAACCATACAGCTCTGACCTTGCTTTCCTGTTGTTCACCTTGCTGGAGCCATGGGGGCTTCCTTGCTGTTCCTCACCATGCCAAGCACACTCCTGCTCTTCCCTCTGTCTGCAAACATTTTCCTCCCCAATGATAGTACAGCATGCTCCATCACATCACCTCAAATGAGAAGCTTTTCCTAAACAGCAATAACCCCCTCCCCAGCATTGGCATTCTCTCTCTTTTCAAGGTTATTTTTCTCTATAGCACGTTTTTCCATCTGATTCAATATATATTCACTTAGTTACCCACTTGTTGCCAGTCTTACACTGATAGAATTAAGTCCCCTGAGGGAGGGGTCTTTGTTTTATTCTCTGTTTGTTGTATATTCAGAGTCTACAAAAGTGCTTGCAGATAGCGGCATCATCGGCAATATTTGTGGAATGAATAATGAATGTGTGAATGGATGAACAGCTAAAGTATAGGGCATCAGAGAAAAGAGAGATTAGTGAGGACTAGAATAGGATGAGAAAGCCTCAAGGAGGCCTTGAATGCTAGGCAGTGGAAGGGGGCATGGGAGTGAGGGCCTAACCCATATTGTTCACTAGCACCCACAAGTATCCACAATGAACATACACCCCCAAAAGCATGGTGCTTTCAATGCAAGAGTGGCTTCAAAGCAAAGTCCTTATCCTCATTTAATGGCATAGATTTCCTTAAGCCAGCTCCGCCCATCCTTGCCCTCCCCGCTGGCCATGTAACATTCTGAAGCTGTCAGGGACAGAATCCACTGGGTGTGAGGTTGTCACTGAAGGATTTTAAGGAGGGCAGTGAGAGGACTATATCAGTATTTGGGAAAAGTATTCTGGCATCTGTGTGCTAAATGGAAGGGTTAGAGAGTGGTGGCAGGTAGGAGTTACGAGAGTCAGGAGCCTAGTGCAATGTTTTAGGCAGGTTGTAATGGTGTTTGGCTAGTGTGGGGGATGTGGAAGTGGAAAGGAAGAGAGAGATTTGAAGCTGACAAGGTGAAGGAGGAACTGATATAATTTGGATGTCACAATTGCTGTAAGTAAAGAAGTGAGAAATTAGAAATAACTTAAATGTCTATAAATCAATGAAGAGTTACCTACAACCATGCAATGGAATATTATGCAGCCCCAAAATATGTTGTAGATGTACATTTATGGACACGGATACTATTTATAAAAGATGATGAGATGAGAAAAGCAGTTCTAGTATGATTCCATTTTTATTTAAAAAATATGTGTGTTGTGGGGTTGTTAAACATGCATACAAAAAAGTCTGGAAGGATATGCATCACTATGTTTAACAATGATCATCTGTGAGTGGTGGGATTATGCGTGAGTTTTGTTCTTGTTTCTTTATCTAATTTTTATTTCAATCTAAACACAGATTGCTTTTATAATAGAAACAAACTAACAAAAAGTAATCCAATGAATAAAACTAATACCCAAGACCTCAAGCTCTCTCCAGGTTCCCATACACTATCACGCTGTCATTCCCCAGAAAGATATCCCTAAACCTTTTGAGGTTTCCTGGCAGAACGAGAAGAGCTAATTGTTTCTGCTTGTGTCTCCTGAAGCACTGAATAAAGATAGCAAAATAGCACAGAAGAAAGAAGAGTTATGGGAGGGAAGGCAGGGGGATGGGGTGGGAGCAGGGAAGAAGACTCACCTTTTACCATGAAGGTCTTGAGCAAACAAAACCTCAAAAAGAAGAACAGACTAGAGCCTGAATTAGGGCTGCAGCTCCCCCAAAGCAGGGGCAATTTGAGGGCTAAGGAGGGAAAGACTTAGCACAGCTGGAGGAAGAGGTGATATTTTATAGGTGGAGGGGTCCATGGACTTCCTCAGAAACCACCCCAATTACTGGATTTGTAAGGGAAGGGTCCTGCCCCATCCACTCCAACAACTGCTCAGGGCTTACAGGGCTCGTGGATCCCAGGGTAGTCGCTGAATTCCAGCACGTAGAGGTGTCTCCCCTTCACACTGCGCCCGATGCTGTACACTCGCGTGACATAGGGGCATTCGTTGTGCACCTTGTACAGCGTCCGCACAAGCTGGTCATAGTGGTGGTGGCGGAAGGTCACCGGGGCAACCAACTTGAAGAGAAGGAGAAGATGGAAGGAGACTGAGAGCAGGCCTGGCATCTTGCTGGGCTTTTTCAAAGAGACCTACTAAAATGGGCTCCACCTCTCCCAACAACTGTCAAAATCCAAGGGCCAAGAACCAGCTCTTCCTAGTTTCCCGCCAGTAAACACCAGTCTGACAGAACCTGGCAAGGAAATGCAGAATTGTCCCGTTCAGAGGGGAAATTATTTATGTAGCTCTGAAGCAGCCACTCATCTCTCCTCCCCCATCACTCGGCTTCTCCTCATCCAGGGAAACCTTTTGAAAGGTTTTGTACTCCCCCAGAATGGGTAGTTTCACTGATTCTGGCTTACTGATTAACTGGACTGTAAACAAGCTTCAATAAATAGTTGCTTATAACCCTTTGATTCCCAGAGAATTTTGAGAAACTTGGCCTGTGCTTATTCCTTATATTACAATTTAAGGAGATGTATTAATGAGAATTCTCTGTCCATTTCAATCAATCCCACACACAGCTGCCAGACTCTGAAGCATATCTCAGAGTCTTGTCCCTTTTCCCTCTCAAACATCTTTCGACAGATACCATTGAGAAAATGAAAAGATAAGCCACTGGCGGGGAGAAAACAATTGCAGTTCATAAATCTGATACTATATCCAAACACATCAAGGACTCTTACAACACAATAATAAAACAAGCAACCCATTTCAAAAATGGGCAAAAGATTTGAATAGACATTTCACCAAAGTAGATATATGAATAGCTAATAAGCACATTTAAAGATGGTCACCATTATTGGTCAAAAGGAAATACAACATAAAACCACAATGAGAAATCACTTCATATCCACTAGAATGGCTACAATCAAAAAGTCACAATAACAAGTTTTGGTGAGAATAGGGAGAAACTGGAACCCTCCAATGGGAAAATGTTGCAGCCATTAGGGAAAACAGTTTTCTTGCAGTTTCCTAAAAGGTTAAATATATACTTACTACATGACCCAGTAATTTCATCCCTATGTATCTACCCAAGAGAAATGAAAACATACATCCACACAAAAACCTGTACATGAATGTTCGTAGCAATATTATTCAAAATAGACAAAGTGGAAACATCCATATGTCCATTAACTGGTGAATGGAGAAATAAAATACGGCATAGCTGTAGAATGAAATATCATTTGACAATAAAAAGGAGTGGCATACTGATATATTGTGTAACATGGATGAACCTTAAAAGTATTATGCTCAGTGAAAGAAGTCAGATACAAATGGCCACATATTACATGATCCAATTCATATAAAATGTTTCTAAGAGGCAAATGTATAGAGACACAGAGTAAATAAGAGGTTGCCTGGAGCTGGAAGCAGAAATGTAGTGACTCTAAGTGGGTAGAAGTTGTCTTTTTAAGGTGCTAGAAGTGTTCTAAAATTAGACTGTACAACTCTGTAAATACACTAATTTACAGATTCATTGAATTGTATACATAAAGCAGGTGAATTTTTTGGTATATAAATTATATCTCAATAAAGCTGCTTTAAAAAAAAGAAATAAAAATAATGAAGTAAGCCCCTCCTCCCAAAGTTAACTATAAATTTACCATACAACCCAACAATTCCACTCTGGGTACCTAGCCAAGAGAACAAAGACTTGCACGTGAGAATATTTATGCAGCCTATTCATAATAGCCAAAAGGTAGAAACTACCCAAATGTGCATCAGCTGGTGAATAGAGAAATCAAATGTGGTATATCCATATAATTGAACACTGCAGCATGGATGGGCTCCAAAGACACTATGCTAAGTGAAAGAAACCAACACGAAAAACCACATATAAAATGATTCTATTTCCATGAAACGTCCTGCAAAAGTAAACCTACAGAGACAGAAAGCAAACTAGTGATTGCGTGGGGTTGGGGATGGGAACGGGGATTCACTGTAAACAGGCATGAGGCATCTTGTTGGAGTGATGAGGAGGTCCTAAACTGGATGATGGTGATGATCACACAACTCAGTAAGTTTACTAGACATCACTGAGTTGTACATTTAAAACGGGCGAATTTTATGGCATATAAATTACACCTGTTTTCAAAGAACAAAGTTTCAGTGGATCTTCATATGGTATAGTGTAAAGTACAAATGCCTCAGCTTGGTTTTCAAGTCCTTCCTACCAGGCCCGGCTGTGACTTGCCATCCTGCCTCTCACCCCAGTGCAGCCTCACCACATGGTCTACTGTCTTCTGAGCATGCCCTCATTGCCTGCCTTCCTGCTTTAGCTCGTGCTGTTTCCCCAGGTAACTCAACCCAGCTCCCAATCCTGGGTCTTTCTCACCTCCCCTTGCAATTGCTACTATAATCAGTCTTTATATTTCCAATCCTTATTGCTTTGCCTATTATGCACTTATCACTGTGCTAGGTGTTAGGATATACGGCAGCCCCACTGACACCCTGCTCCTGTTCTCTAGGATGGTTGTCAGCCTCTAACACAGAGCCTGGCACAGGTGCACACTTGTTAACTGAACGAACGAACAAACCCAATATTGACTTTTCCGCTTGCATCCTGCTGCTCTATCTCTAGCAAACTTTCCCAAGAAAATCTTATGCTTATCTAACCTGTCAGTAAAGACCACTATTTCCTCTTAGATATGTTGGGTGAACACTATCTAGATAGGCCAATCTAGCTCACACATAGTCCAGAGGGTTGGCCCAAGGTAAGTACCAAGTTCTTAGTATCACAGGGCTGCTGCCTTACACTCACTGCTAAAATCCTTAATAATTCTGACGAGATCCTGACACCCCAGGTCGTGAATCAAGAGAGAAGGCTGTGAAGGCATTACTAATGCTTTCACACATTAGGCCCTTTTTCTAGGACAATATCTACTGTGATTACTGGAGGCTTGGCTTGGCGGCCCTCAGAGAAGCCCAAATTGTTCCTCTGCAGAAGAATTGCCACTTCTCTGGCAAATGTGCCTTGAGTTATTATGGGGACCTCACTCATGTTAAACAGATGACCCCCATTCTCTAGCAGAGGGATGTACCCGCCCCACCTGTTTGAACTTTGGGTTGTGGTAAACAGGGAATACCCCCTATATATCAGAGCTGGGGTTGACACTCCTTCCCTGGAATTCCACTTTGATACCCGAACATGTGCCCTAAAGCCAGAGTGCATGCAATGCCTCTCGAAATAACTAGAAGTGGAAGGAGCCTGTGTGTCAGGGGGATATGATATTTAAAAGCTTCCAGCTTTAATGAGATATAACTAACATAACATTGTGTGCATTTAAGATGTACAACGGAATGATTGGATACATGTATATGTTGCAAAATGATTACCACAATAGGGTCAGTTAACACTTCTGTCACCTCACTTAGTTATCTGTGTGTGTGCATGTAGTGAGAATATTTAAGATCTACTCTCTTTTCAAGTATATAATATAGTGTTGTTAACTACAGTCACCGTGCTGTACATTGGATCTCCCAAATTTATTCATCTTACAGCTGGGAGTTTGCATCCTTTGACCAATATCTCATTTCACCCGTCCTCCAACCACTAGCAACCACCCTTCTACTTTCTGTTTCTATGAGTTTGGCTTTTTTAGGTTCCACATATAAGTGAGATCTACAGTATTTGTCTTTCTCTGTCTGACTTATTTCACTTAGCATAATGCATAAGGATATGATTTTTAAAAAAAGTTCAACTCCCTCTTAGGCCATTTGACCTTGGGCAAATTAATTAACTTCTCTAAACTTCAGTTTCCTTCTGTATAGGATGGAGAAGAAAAAGTTCCTTTCTCATGAGTTGGGTGGATCAGCTAAGATGATGCATGCAAGGCCTTTTGTACAGTACCTGGCACACTGCAAGGGCTCAGGGCATATTATTAGCAGTATTAATAGTAGTAGCAGCAGCATGAAGCATGTGTTCTGTGCTAGAGACCATGCTAGATGATGGCAGTATAATCCATTCATTCAACAAATATATACATAAGGTCTTTACTATTAAAGGCTAACAGCTTTACTATTATTATTTTTGATCTATTATTTTGATCTAGAATAAAACCAACCAAGACTCCTGCCCGTGGGGCGCTTACATTCTGGTGAAGTGACAATCAAGAGTGAAAAAGGCAGTCTCTATCCTCAAAGCTACAGATGAAAAAGCACAACACTGGGGGAAAGTGATGGATGTAACCACTGGAGACCATTAAGCAGGATCACCTAACTTAGCTTGGGAGGGTCAGGGACAGCATGTGGGAGTTGAACTAGATCAGAGGGTCCTGTCTCCCCCTGAGGTAGGTGTAATAATGGCCCCCAAAGAGGTCCACATCCAAATCCCTGGGACCTGTGAGTATGTGATGTTATGTGGCAAGGCGCAATGAAGTTTACAGATGGAATTCAGATTGTTTATCGGCTGATCTTGAGATAGAGGGATTACCCAGGTAAAAGAGGAGGGCAGGAGCGTCAGAGCCATGGTGATGAGATGTGAGAAAAAGGGCGAATTTTAGGCATTTCCTTCTTCTGGGTTCTCAGTATCCTCAAAGCCGCCCCTGTCCGGACCAAGAAGTCTCCACTATTTTACAATTCTCCATTGCCCTACAGGGTACCAACTCGTTCCTTATATTTTCCCCACAAAAGTCTGGGGAGGAGGGTGCAGTAATTCCCATTTCAGAGGAGGGATTTGCCCAGAGTTACATAACTAACTAGTGGGGGAGGGTCTGGACTCCACAACCCCTTGGCAGTGAGCCCAACATTCTACTCAACCAATTCCAGTGGATACAGATATGCAGGAGAAGTAAGTTCCCACCAGGGAAATGTGAGCAAAGAAAGGAGTACATGAAAACTTGCAAAGGAGCGGGAAGAGGTAGAAGGATATTCACATCAAGTAGGGAGGTGGGAAGCAGTCATCCTTCTTCCTTATGTCACTCCTCCCTAGACCCTACACAAAGGAGAGAGGGAGTGGGGAAACGGGGGAAGAGAGAGAGAGAGAAGGGGGAGGTTGTGGGTTCCCAACCCACACCTCCAGGTATCTTAGTTTTAAATTTTCTTTCTATCATGCAGCAGTAACTCTGAGTTTCTGCAGAGCAATCTCATCATTTAACCCTGCTAAATAAATATTAGTGGGCTGGACCTATAGATGAACCACATGTCCAGCTCCATTCACATCAGCAACCACCCTCAGACATTTGGGTTTTAAGTGTTATGAGAGAGCAGGGTGAAGAGAACCTGGCCAAGGGTGGAGAGTAAGGGAAGGCGATCCTCAGGAGAGACCAAGCCCCTTCCAATTCTCCTTGCTGGAATGTTCTTGCAGCTTGTCACCTGGGGACCTTCCCCTGATCATCTCATCTAAATAGGCCTCCCCTGGTTATACTTGGTCTTACTGCCCGTTTATTTTAATCAGAGAATTTCATTTGTCTGTCTGTAATTATCTTGCTTATTTCTTTTCTTGTTTATTTATTTATTGGCTGTCTCCCCCAGTAGAAGGCAAACTCAGTGAAGGCCAAGACTAACTTATTTTACTGTTCACCATGTAATCCCTGGACAACGTGTTAGATAAATTAAAGAATGAAGGAAGTCAATAATGTATGAACTAAGATCTGAGATCTGAATGAGCAGATGTTGACCCAGTAAAAATGGTGGAGTGTTTGGGGATGTTTTTGAGAGGGAAGAGCCTGTTATTTCCTTTTCATCCCAACCATGTGGAGTCTGCTAGGGTCTGTTCCTGGATTTCTTTTCTTTACCTGTGCTTACTCCCAGATGATCTCAGCCACAAATCCCAATATAAGCTGATGATTCTCACATTTAGGTCTCTTGCTCCTACTTCTCTGAACTCCAGAACTGTATTTCCAACTGTCCACTTCCCATCTCCACTAGGATTTCTACTAGGCATTCCTGCCAAATAGCACCCACCCCCTCCAGTCTCTGAAGCCAGAGCAGAGCCTTACAGATACAAACTGTGTCTACAAATGCCTCCAAATGATGGTGGGTCAACTGGATGAGGAGAAACCAGTCCTCTCCCCCAGAACTCCCTTTCATCTTGCCCTGCTTAATATTTCCCCAAAGCACTTATTAACATCTGGCATACTGTATATTTTTCTGTTTATTGTCTTCTCTCCCTGTAAGAATATAAATGCTTCATGGGTAGAGAATCGATCTCTTTTATTTTCTGATGTGTCTCTAACAACTAGAGCAGGGTCTGGATGTAGTAGGTTCCCCATAAATACTCACTGAGTGAATGAATGATGGAATGATTCAATGTTCTTACTCACATAACCCCATCTGATCTTTACCTGAATCTTTCTTGGGGGACCATTATATCCCATTTACATATATCCCTAACATTTAAATGATTTTCCCAGATCATATAACTTATATTTGGCAAATCTGGAGATTAAATTAGCTTTCGGACTCCAGAGCTTTCTACAATGCCAGAACTATCACATTGGCCTGGTTATATTATGAAATGGCCTCCAATTTGGCTTCCTGTTCTTAAGGGTCCTTGAAAAGAATTCTCTTTTGAAATGAATTTATATGCTTATGTAAAAAGGAGATATACTTGTTATAAAAATGTAGAAAACATAGAAAAGAATAAGGGTAAAAATAAGATGCTACCCCCAAACCCCAACAACTAGGAATAACCACTGTTGGTGACAGTCAGTCCTATTGGGATGACTCAAAATCTGTTCCTTCTCTCCTCTGCCTCCTCCAACTGTCATATATTACCACGATTGACCCAATTTCTCAGGCCAAAACTTAGGACTCATCCATAATCCTTCTTTTTATCTCACTCCTCATGTCACCAAGTAATATGGACTCTGCTTTGAAATATATCTGGAAACTACTTCTCTCACCTTGACCACCATCATCCTAGGCTAGGCAACCATATATTTCTTGCTTGAATGATGACAATAGCTTCACCCTGTGTTTCTTGTTTGGATAATGACAATAGTCTCCTCGAATATTCTTCTTGTTTCTATTTTTGCCCCACTAGTTTTATTAAATATACCATAGCCAGAGTTTGGGAAACATAAATCAAATTACTTTCTAACTCAAAACATTTCAGTGATTTCCCACTGTACTTAACATAAAAAATTTGTACATGCCTAGTCAGCAACAGTAACAATGTCCTTTATATTCCTTGGACATACTAAGCTTATTTCTGCCCCAGGGCTTTTATACTTGCTGTTTTCCCTGCCTGGAATTCTCTTCTTCTACATCTTTGTGTGGCTTCTCCCTTTACATCATTTAAGTTCACGCTCAAATACCACCACTTTAGAGAGGCTGGCCCTGATCTTCCTACCTACCTAAACTAGTCCCTGGCCGCTTTGGAGTCAGAAGAAAAGAATTTCTTCTTTGTAATACTTTCATTACCTAAAGGCATATTATGTAATTAGTTGTTCCTTTTTTTGTTTGTTGTATGTACTACTAAGATGTAAGTTGTGTGAAGTCAGGATTACTGTCTTGTTTGTTTCCCTGCTTTTCCTCAATGCTTAGAATGATGCTTAGCACATACTAGGTGCTCAATAAATGTTTGTTAAATGAATTTGAAAATAGAAGGATAGATCGGTAATTTTATAAAAAAGGGGTTATAGACTTTATGCTTTTAAAAATAAAAATTACTATATTGAATATTTCTTATACTTAACAGAAAAAAAAAAGTTGAAATAAAGCCAAAGGAATTGCTTACCTTTCAAAAAATGTCTCTTCATAAAATGAAATAATAGTTGCCAAACAATGGCTCTACAGAAAAAGAAAAGCATAGAAATCATTAAGGGATGGTGATTGTTATGCTGTTAGGTTTTTCAACCACATGTTTCACTTTCAGGTGGTACCTATTTAATCCATGCTGTGATAAATCTTTTTGTTTGTTCATTTATTCATTCAACAAAAATATATTGAATACTTCGTGTCAAGCTCTGGTATGGGGCTAGATAGTAAGACAGGCAAGATCCCAGTCTCATGGTCAGTGTGCGTGTGTGTGTGTGTGTGTGTGTGTATAAGAGGCAGAAAATAAACAGTGAATACCTAATGACTGAGACATTTTCAGGTTCTATTTATGAAGAAATAAACCAGTATGTGGTGATAGAGTCTGGCCCAAGGTAGGTTAGGGTGGGTTGGGGTGGCTGATTTGGATTGGGGGTCAGACATGGCCTGTCTTGTGCAAGTGACAAAGAGTGCTGTAGAGTGCTATGTATACATTGGCTGTATTTGAGTTCTGCATCAGCAAAGGAGTCAGGGGAATCTCTGGGAACAGAGAGCAAGCAGTCAGTCAGATGCAGTGCCAGCTGGCTGGTCTGGGGACTGGAGAGCCAGCCAGTGCAGGAGCTTGGAGACCAAAGAGGCCACACACGTCCGAGAGGAGGGTAGGGAGGTGGCGCATGCCTCGTTCATTTGGCAAGTAGTTCAGATTTTATTCCAAGAATAAGGACAAGCTTTAAACAGAAGGATGGCATGAAGTGAGCGCTCCCTTCTCCTAAAAGCTCCTTTGCAGTCCAATGGCTCCAGATTTTTGTTAGTCACATTACTTGATGCTGTAAGATTTATATTCAGTTCTGTGTTCAATTCTCACAAGTGTTGAGCTGTCTTTTAGATTTAAAGTGGTATAGTGTTGGGGTGCCTGGGTGGCTCAGTTGGTTAAGCGACTGCCTTCGGCTCAGGTCATGATCCTGGAGTCCCCGGGATCGAGTCCCGCATCGGGCTCCCTGCTCAGTAGGGGGTCTGCTTCTCCCTCTGCCCTCTTCCCTCTCATGCTTTCTGTCTCTCATTCTCTCTCTCTCAAATAAATAAATAAAATCTTTAAAAAAAAGTGGTATAGTGTTTATCATCATTGTTTAAAAACTGTGTCTTCTCTTTCTCACTTCCTCCTCCCTTGGTTTTCTTTCAGAAAAAAAATAATTTTATTGTTTCCTATCATTACATATTAAAGAGCAAATTTGTAGAGACGAGAAAAGACCTCAACAGAAATATAATTTAAACATGAAAAAAGTTCTTTTTTCCAAGGTATTAGGTTGATACCTTTTCAAAGTGCATTTGTCTGGCCTTTGCAGTAACTTTTGTTTACTTGTCAAAGCCTGCCATAAAATCAAGCCTGTCGGTGTCTTGTCTATTCTACCATTCTTGCAATAGAGTCCTCATAAAAAGCCATGTACTCTTGGTGCTTCAAGGCTGTGCTGAGCTCTTTGTAATGGCTTTATTTTTCTCTCTTATTTTTCTTCTATAGTTCTTCCTTCAGCCACCTCCCTGATATTCTGCCTTCCTGAATGCTTTTCTTTATATTCTGATTTTCCAGGAGTGTTCTCTGCCCCTCAACTCCCTATAGCCATTAGGATTAGATAGAAAAGTCCAACTGATTGTAACTTTACTTCTTTCTCAAGTGAATGGAGTTTGGAAGCAAGCAGTTCAAGACCATTGCGATCATCAAATGGCCCAGGCCCCTTCTAGTTTGTTGCTCTAGCAATCTTACTTAACAGACATGCACCTTATGTGTGGACAGATGTTCCAACCCCACCATCATGTTTACATTCCAGCCACTAGGAAGGAAACCACCTTCTTCCTTGAAAAGCAAACTTCCCACCCTCACACACTGCTGGTGGAAACAGATAAATGGGATGTGGTGTATACATATTCAGCAAAAAAAATAATGAAGTACTAATACATGCTATAACATGGATGAACCTTGGAAACATTATGCTAAATGAAAGAAGCCAGTCACAGAAAACCTACATATTACATCATTCCATTTGTATGTGGTGTATGCATTATATCTCAATAAAACTGCTGAAAAAAATAAAAACAAAAGCAAACTTCCCAGTTTTACACATGGCTTCCACTTCCATCTCACAGGCTAGAAGGTAGTCACATGGTCATGCCTATATGCAAGGGAAGCTGGTAAATGTAGTCTTTATCCCAGACAGCCATGAGCCCAGCTAAAACCCAAAAGTTCTGTTCCAATAAAAAGAGAGGACAGAGACTGCAGAACACTGATCATCTCTGACCCACCTTAGTCAGACCTTAGACCTTGTCAGTCTACTCACAGAGGGTCACTGGATGTACTTTCCAGGAACATGACACTTAATTTTAAGTAAATTGATCACTTTTCCAGAGTCTATGTAGGGATGTGTTGGCTTTGTGTGCTCACATATTTTAGATCAAAATTAATTTCATTTGGCAGTCATTCTTTATAGTTTTGTTTTATAACATTTTCCTTGTTTATTGAAAATGGAAGGTGTTTTTAACTTTTTGCTTTCAGTTGGTTTCAAAAGGTTGGAAGTGAATTCAAAATGCCCCTTTCCTACTATTTTTAACTCCAGTTTTTCAGGATAAATACTCTTGAATACATTTTTTTCTAAATGCAGCTCTTCTGGGATTTTGTAGAAGCTAAAGTCCTTCTGGGGTTTCCTCTACTTTTTGAATCCAGCCCAGCCCCCAGTGTTGGACTTTCAGTGCTCTCTAGAGACAGGCTGTTCTCCAGATACACTCCCCTCCCACCTCACCTGCCACCCCCCACACACTGCTTGTCGGGTCTCACTTTTCAATAAAGGTTCTGTATAAGCTGTAGAGTGCTATGTATACATTGGCTGTATTTATTAATTTCTTACTGTCTGGATTAGAATGCTTTTCCCTTTTGCCTGTTCCTCAGGGACCTCAAATGCAACCCCTTTGAATCTAAACACAGCATTTCTTATCCCTTAGCCGCTCTTCTTGGGAAATGGCACCACCTGTTGCCCAAGTCGAAAACATGGGAGCTGTTCTGAATGCTCCCTTCTTACCCATTTCCCAAACGTACTCACTCACTGAGGCCTCTCCACTCTCTTTCTTGATGATCCTCACCACTGCCCTTGCTCTTCACCTCCACGGCCACCGCCTCGGTTCTGTTCTCAATCATCCTGGACTGGATCTGCCTTCCTGCCTGGGATTCAAACCCCTCTGGCTGCACATGTCACACAGCAGCCAGCATCATTTTTCTTCCGTGCAAACCACACCTAGTCTCCTGCTCGCCCCTCCCGTCACTGTTCAGATCCTTTATTGGTTCTCCACTCTCCTCAGTTAAGTTCAAACCTCTTTGCCTGGCAACAAGGCCCTCCAAGGCCTGGTGTTTACTGCCTGTCCCACATCAGATCGTCTCTCTTCCCCAATGTCTCTCCTTCCTGCTAACCATACCAAGCAACCCACAATCTTGCAAAAGCCTCTGCGGTATTGCCCCCAATCTTTAAAAATTATGGTAAAATACACCAACAGAAAAGAGGTTGGGATCTCCTCTCTCTCCATCTGGAAGCTGACTCCTATTTGTGTTTCAAAACTAAGTTCAGGCATCATTTTCTCTAAACCTTTCCTTTCACGTACCCCTGGTCTGATTTCAGTGTCCTTCCTTTGTGTTTCCATAAAACTCTGTGCATACTTCTCTACAAACATAGCATGATGCCATAATTGTTGGCTTATTTGTTTGTTTTCCCTTAAGTCCATGGACAATATCTCATTTCTGGATTCCCAGTCCCACGCCTATACTTGAATTATATAACAGAATTAAACAAATGTTGAAAAGCAATAACTAATAATGAACTATCTCCCCTGCATTTACATTTTGTTGACTTTAGAACAGGGCAGGAAATGACTAAGTGGAATTCCAGAAACCCAGGCTCTTCCATATGCCCCCACTAACCCTACTCCCAATAGGGCAATCATTGGTTCAGTGACATGTTGACTCAGACTGCCCTCCAGCCAGTGGAAAGCAGGCATAGCAAGGACTCTGAATCCGTTCTGTGTACCAGTATTGCCCAATTTGTCAACAGCCTGTACCTGTGTAATCCTCCTTGTTGGAGTAGAGTGGTTCTTTCTGAGTTTGAAAAAAACTAATGTAATGTGTGTTTACTGATATGACATCATATTAGGTATCAGGGTATTAGACAGAAGGTTAACTGAAAAAGAGGAGCCTGACTCTGAGTGATCTGGTCAACTGGGATGAAGGGACTAATGTATGTCAAACTTTGAGCAGCCTGCTAACTGGGCCAGTAACGGACCATGGGTCCAAATGTAGTAGGGGGCAACTATATTTTATTGATTATAAGGTGCTCTTATTTCACATTTTAATGTCTCTGAAACTGGAATGTATTTAAATTCAGAGAAACATAATATTATAATAAGAAGTATAAGAGAAATCCAATGTCACTATTATACCAGAGAAATATAATAACAAATATTAATTGATTGAATAGTGCCTAAGCCTGGAATTTCATACATTAATCCAGGAAACAGAGTGGGAAAAAACAATGAGTGGCTTACAAAGAATGTCTAAAAACTTAAATTTGCATTGACTATGGGAGATTTTTCAGTGACCTGAGAGTAAAAACCATCACTTATGAGCTCCTTCTAATTGTCAGAGAAAATACATACATTTCACTCATCCTCAACCTCCTAATCTTGGAAGGTAGGCGTTATTAATTCTACTTTTTGGTGAAGATTGAGAAAGTCTGGTCCTGCCCAAAGTCACATGGCTAGAATATGTCACAAACGACCAGATTTCAAAATCTGTTAGCTTTGTTTTATTGTATGGTCCCTCCTGAAGCAAGCACTAACCCTAAAGATAAAAATAATCGTTATCTAAGACTGGAAGAAAATTTTTTTCAGTTTGAGTAATTGGATCATCATTGAAGATCAAACCTATCCCTTCCATGTTAGAAACTAACAGAGAAGGTAGATAGGAAAGAGGCCTGAGCAAGCTTCTTGAGTTTGGCTTATAGGAGCCCTGAGAATGGAAATCCATGAGGGTTATTTCATCCCAAACAACCATAAATACGATGTTGAGTCCAGCTTCATGAAAAAAATCAGAACTAGAACTGCCTACTCTGAATACAACGTTGGTACCAATTATGTAAAGGTCTGGAGACTTAAACTTTGACATCACTGAGACCAAAGGTATTTTGCCCTAAATCTTTCTCACTGTGATTGCAAATTTGTAGAATTACCTACTGTTTACCTGACAGGACCTATGCCTGGTATCATATTTTTCTCTTATATCAACATCACTTCAGTCCAGCCAGAGTTCACCAACCCCCCTTGGAAACTCTAGATTAGACTGACTCCCCAAAAGTGGCCCAATTCGTTTCAGTTCTGGTTGTGCCCGGTACTGGGATTTTTCCCTTCTCCTTATTGGCCTGTTCCAATTCTGTACTTCTGATATTCCAGCATGCCTTCTGCTGGGATATTGTCTTGAACCTGAGTCTTGACACTGCATGCCCTGAGGCAGGGTTTAGAAAATTACCTATGAAAGCCATGAAGTACTTACTAGACATCATGCTTCTATTTTATCAGGACAATTTGTGCTAATTATTATTTTGCGCTTGTATATATATTCTTTTTTTAAAGAAGTTTTATTAAGATATAATTCACATACTATAAAATTCACCCATTTAAGTGTACAGTTCAGTGGTTTTTAGAAAACGAGTCGTACAGTCATCACTGCAATCTAATTTTAGAATATTATCATCACTCTGTTCCCCTCCAACCGCCCCCCCCACCCCGCCGCCCCGGAGAAAACACTATGCTCATTTGCCATCACTTTCCAGCCCTAAGCAACCATGAATCCACTTTCTGTCTCTATAGATTTGCCTGTTATGGACATTTTACATAAATGGAATCATACAATATGTGATCTTTTGTGTCTGGCTTCTTTCATTTAGCATAATGTTTTTGAGGTTCATCCACATTGTAGCGTGTATCTGTACTTCTTTCCCTTTTAATGGCCAGATAATATTCCATTGTATGGCTCTTTTACATTTTGTTTATCCATTCACCAATAGATAATAAACATTTGGGTTGTTTCCACTTTTTGGTTATTATGAATAACGCTATTATGAATACTCTTGTACAAGTTCTTGTGTGGACGTGTTTTATTTGTCCCGGGTATACACCTTGGAGTGAAATTGTTAGTCATATGGTAATTCTACACTTAGCACTTTGAGGAACTGCCAAACAGTTTTCCAAAGTGGCTGTACCATTTTACATTCCTAGCAGAAATTTATGAAGATTCTAACTTCTCCCTATTTTTGTAAGTACCTGTTCGTATCTTTATTTTAGCCATCCAAGTGGGTGTGAAGTGGTATCTCATTGTGGCTTTGATTTGCATTTCTCTGGTAACTAACGATCTTGAGAATCTTTTCATTTGTTTATTGGATATTTGTATATCATCTTTGGAGAAATGTCTATTCAAGCCCTTTGCCCATTTTTAAATTGGTTGTCTTTAATTACTGAGTTACCAGAGTTCTTTATATATTCTGGTACAAATCCCATATTGTATATGGTTTGCAAATATCTTTTCCCATTCTGAGGGTTGTCTCTTCACTTTTTTGATATTGTCCTTTGAAGCACAAAAGTTTAAAATTTTGATGAAATCTAATTTATGTTTTTGTTGTTGTTGTTGTTACTTGTGTTTTTGGTGTCATTTCAAGATCCTACTGCCTAACTCAAGGTCATGAAGATTTACTCCTATTTTTTCTTCTAAGAGTTTTATAGTTTTAACTCTCACATTTAGGTCTATGAGCCACTTGGAGTTAATTTTTGTGTATGGTTTAAGGAAGAGGTCCAACTTCATTCTTTTGCATGTGAATATCCAGTTGTCCCAGCCCCATTTGTGGAAAAGACTATTCTTTCCCTATTAAGTTGTCTTGATACCCTTGTTGAAAATCAATTGACCATAAGTGTGAGGTTTTATTTCTGGATCTTCAACCTATATGTCTATCTATACACCAGTGTCATGCAGTGTTAATTACTGTAGTTTTGTAGTTTGTTTTTTCTCCAACTACAATTTTTTTTTAATAAAGAGAATTATAAAACATGGAAAAATCAGTTCAGAAAGTCCACTTACTTCTTTAGTAGATCATTTTTTGACACAGTAACATCAATTTTAAATACTATTACATAAAGCATGATGGAGAAAAGAAATTTTGCTTTATAATTAGAAAAGTCACAATAAAACTTGCCAAGAAAAACAAAAACAAAAACAATCCATTTTGAAAATAAACACAGTCCATGCCAAACTAGTATAAGATGAAGCCAGGAGTCTTCAAAAGGAAAAAACTTTCTTCCCAATATTTTCTCTCCTTTTTATGGTTTCTGAAATTGGGAGACTGTCAAATTCAAAGGTTGCTGAGCTGTTCTGATTTGGCTCTTTTGGTATCTGTTTTTTCACCACGCTTGTCCTTGGATTTATCTTCTTCCTTAACATCTACTTTTTTTGTCCTCAGTTTCCTTCCTGTCTTCTTCAGTTCTAGTTTTCTTTGCACTTTCCTATGATAGCCATATTTCTATGACCTCCTTTTCCTTCATCCTCAGAATCTGATAAGCCCTTATCACAAGCTATCTGTTTATCTGGTATTCAAACAGAAATTCTCTTGTCTGAATCTTCTCCATCATTATCTCCACTGTCTTCATGAACAGCATCTTCTGGAGTAGTTTGCATCTGGATGCCAGGTGCATGAGGTAGCATGTGTAAATATTCAAAAAAATGCTGTTTTATCTTTTCCATATATTCCATAGTGTTCTGGTTTGTCATGTTTGAAGGGCTAATATGCAGTTTGTAGTCTGGTCCAAAATACTAAAAGTAATCATTATATGGCCATTCACTGGGAACACCTCACAATTGAGGGCAACTGCAGTATTACATGTCCAATATCGAGCAACATTACATATTGTCTACCCACCTCCCCCAAGCATCAGTAATGGCATATGGAAAGTTTTTACCACTTCTACACATTTAGCATGACCTTTGACTGTCAGCTTGAAGCAACCAAGTCTATCACCAGTGAGTCTGCACCACACTATGACACCCCAGCCCTAAGTTGATACATCTCTATCACTTTTAGGATAATAGGCTTACATAACTTCCCATGACTCATCATCTATACCATCTCTCACTGGAAAGTTGAAAGCAGAGTATTTGCCTTTTTCTGTACCAATATCCCTAGAGTCTCCTGTTCCAGGTAAGTATTCCCCATATTTATGGAATAGTAGTCATTAAATGATCTGCTGCTTAAAAGCTTCTTGAGTACCATCACCATGATGAATATCAATAATAATATGTAAGACTCTCTGAGGATACTTCAGTAATTCAAGGATGGCAAGTACAGTATCATTAACACAACAGAATCCTATTCTTCTGATTTCTTAGTATGATGTAATCCTCCAGCCCAGTTAACAGCCATGTTGGTTTGTTGTTGGTTTAACCTCACAGCCCCAAGCACCAGTTGAGAGCTTATAGAACTCAGTCCATCAGACTCTGGACAATCATCTCCAACACTAAATTTCTGCATCTGCTTACTATACTCAGACATGTTATCTGGTCTTACTGAATGTAAACATTTGATGTATTCATCACTGTAGTATTTTGTCATTTCTTCAGCAGTGGTCTTATGGGACTGTATATTTCCATTTTTCTATATAAGCCATAATTTAGCAGCAAGTTACAGGACATGAGGATTCTGAGGTTTCATGGGCTGACCCCGTCCATAATAATTTCCAGTATCACCATCATAGTAGTAGCTGACTTTCTTCTTGCCACCTCCCTAACACTAGGCCATGGACTCCCAGACCACAGCCAGCTCCCAGCTCTGGCTCCTTCTGCTCCTGCTGCTGGGCCTCAATCCAACTTGGGGGTGGCAGTGCCATAGAGAAGGGCAGGCTGGCAGATGGAGAGAAAAGGGTGATGGGAGGGCTCAAGAGCACCTAGTGTATACAGTAAAATATTGACAGTGATTATCTCTGTAGGGTAACATTTTCATTTTTTTGCTTTTTGCTTTTCTGCATTTTCCACTTTTTATGTTGAACACCTACTATCATTGTAATTAGAAGCAAAACATATCAACTGTTATTTTTGAAAATACTAATCAAATGATTGGGTAAGATAATAAGGGGGAAAAAATGTGTGCTGACCAATCCTGTTATTTTTATGAACTTATGGAAAATAGTAACTGGGAGCCAACCATCTCCTGCACAGAGGCAAGGGTATATGGAGTTCTGAATTTCAGAGAGGAAGAAAGAAGATAAAATGGCCAAGGTCTTTTTGATGGCCCCTGGTTCTAAGAATTAGAAAATTAATAATGGTTAATAGTTTACAAAAAAGAAAGGAACTTGTACCTTTTGTTTTGGAAAAGTATTACAAAGGGGAGATCAACAAAAGTTTGCAAAAGCAAATTCTTTTGTCATCTGGTAATACATGATATCTGATTTGGATTGACTTTCTTTGGTTTCTTTAAAAACCTGCATTGTACTCAATTACCAAACAAAATAGTTCCTGGATGACTTACCTGATCTTACTGGTGTACAGATTTAATCGTTTCATTCAGATTTGGAGAGTTCTAACAATTTGATTTGATTGACTTTGCTATCACCAGTGGATAATTTAGTTACGCCATAAATTCAGTGAAGCTAAAAATTGTCCAGAATGTGCACGTGTATGACTTCGGTGGATTTATTTGTATTTACCATTGAAAAAAGGCACAAAGCATTCTGTTTACCTGAAGCTGCTATTTTTATCCAAAAAGTGTCCTGGATCAAACTTCTCTAGATTGGGAAACTCCTTGCAATTGAAAAAAACAGACAGTAATGCAATAGAGTAGTGCCCTGGAACCAAGAAATGGAGAGTAGAATGTTACTTTATCACACTTACCCTTGGTTCTTTAAAAAAAAAAAAACAAAAACCTAACACTCTTAATTATAGTGGATTGAATAGGACTGAGCACTCTTAAACTAGCCTCATGAGTGGTTGTCTAGTTATGGCTATTTTACACACACTCTCATACATTACCTTTTACTGAATAATAAGATGGTTGTCAGTGGGAAGAACAATATTATGGTCAATGTGCAATAATCAATTGTTGAAAAACTAGGGTTTGCAACCTATATTGTCTAGACAATGAACTTTACTGGAATTGCTGCCTCAAATCGGGAGCTTACATCTCACAATTTTTTTCTTTCTGAATCCAGATGTGAATGAGAAAATGAGATACAAAATTGCTGAATCAAACCCTACTTCCCTCACTTATAAAATGGGGTGGGGGTAACCAAAACAGGCTTTCTTCTTTTTTTCCCAAAAGATCGTGAGGATTAAATGATAAAATAATAACGATAACCACAATTTATATTGGGGCCTTCACATTTACCTGATACTGCACTTAGTTTTTTAGAAATCTCATTTAATCTTCACTTCAACCACATCCAGTAGGCTCTCTCTTTGTTCATATGGTATAAACAAGGAAACTGACATTCAGAAAGAAGAAATAATTTGAAGTTAGACTTTTAGCAAGTGGCATAAACCCGAACCAGGTTCTGATTATAAAGCATCCCTACTATTTAAGTGAAAGCTTCCTTTTTCATTTTTACTTTATTTTGCATTTCCTTAAACATTATTTTACAATAACTGGAGTAGATAATACATGCACATGGTATAAAATATAAAAAAATGTACAAAAATGTGGAAAGTGAAAATGAATCTCTTCTTTTCCTATACTCTTTTGGTTTCCTTCTTGATGTAATCACTGTTACCCACTTATGATATATCCTTTGGGAGATAGCTTACAGATTTAAAAAAAAAAGACACATATATACATCCCCCACTATTTTCACACAAACAGCAGTATCCTATGGTTTTCTGTCACTTGCTTCGTATTCCACTTTATTGAAATAAGGGAATTTTAAAAATTCTTTGGAAATGAACATTCAGGGATCTTCCAGTCTTTAAATATCAAAAATACTGCTATGATGCATATTCTTACTTTGGGGGAGGTATTCATGAAGGATAAATTCCTAGTAGTGAAAGTGCTTTTTAAATTATGTTTTGAATTTTGATGAATACTGCCACATTGCCTTCCATAGAGGTATTTTACACTTTACAGTTTAACATTCTCTGTGCATATATTTGAGCCACCACGAATAAATTTTCGTGTAAGATGTGAGCTAGGGATATATATTTTTCCAACTCCCCCAGAGTTTTCCGAACTCTATCAAATAATCCATATTTTCCCTCTGGGTTACAAGGAAAAACGCACCTTTATCATGTACTAAGTTTCCATATAAAGTTCATTTTATTTTTATACTTTAATTGATCTATTAAAGCTATA
Source organism: Leptonychotes weddellii (assembly GCF_054177405.1). NCBI lineage: Eukaryota > Metazoa > Chordata > Mammalia > Carnivora > Phocidae > Leptonychotes > Leptonychotes weddellii. The sequence goes on along the minus strand of NC_138374.1, from coordinate 25,831,687 downwards.
GTACTCAGCTTCAATAACTGTGATTTTAAGATTTTATTTGAGAGACAGAGTGAGCGGGGGGGGGGAGCAGAGGGAGAGGGACAAGCAGACTCCGCACTGAGCATGAAGATGGATGTGGGGCTTGATTCCACGACCCTGAGATCACGACCTGAGCAGAAATCACTACAAAAAACTTACTACATCCTCAATGCGCATGAGTCGGACACTTAACCAACTGAGCCACCCAGGTGCTCCAATAACTGTGACTTTATATTTTAACATTAGGTAGGGCTATTGTGACTATTCTTTTAAAATTTTCCCTATCAAATTTGGGATGTTAGTTTAGTTCCAAAAAATACCTGGTTGATATTTTTGAGATTTCATAAACGTATAGATTGATTTTGGGATAACTGCTCTCTCTTCCTTCAAATAGAAAAAGTTAATTTATTAAAAACCTTACATCCTCTAACAGCTTGAAGTTTTTTCTATAGATCTTGAAATTTCTTGTTTATTCCCAAGTATTTTATCCTGGTTTTTATTATCAAAAACTTGTCTTCATTATATTTTTTATTTTATATAGGGTAGCAATTGATTGTTTTAAAATAATAAATTTGTGGGGCACCTGGGTGTTGTTTAAGCATCTGACTCGATTTCAGCTCAGGTCATGACCTCAGGGTCGTGAGATCGAGCCCCATGTTGGGCTCCTTGCTCTGCTTGGAGTCTGCTTGAGATTCTCTCCTTCTCTGCCCCTCTCCGCGCTCACGCTGTCTCTAAAGTAAATAAATAAAATCTTTAATAAATTTGTACCTAACCAGTGAATAATTCTATTTTTGCAATCTCGTTCAGGAAATTTTCTTGTACTTTACAGGTACAATTGTTTCATCTACAAATTTGCCTTCTTTAAAATTTTTTCTTATCTCATTCCCTTTTCTAATTCTAGTAATGGTAGATAGACTTTATTCCTGGTATTAATGGGGATCCTTTTAGTCTTTTATCAATTAGCCTGATTTGAGAAATGTTTTCTCTAAGGAGCTAGTCATCCATTCCCATTTTATTAAGGGTTTAACAAACTAAAAATGGATGTTAATTATCAAAACCATTTTCTATACAAACGAGACATCATGTGATTGCTCCCTAAATTCTATTTACACAGTGAATTTTTTTTTTATTTTTATTTTTTAGAGAGAGAGTGAGCTCAAGCATGTGCAAGCAGGGGCGGGGAGAGGCAGCAGGAGAGGGAGACAGAGAATCTTAAGCAGGCTCCATACCCAGTGCAGTGCCCGACAGCAGGCTCTATCTCATGACGCTGAGATCATGACCTGAGCTGAAATGAAGAGACAGACGCTTAACTGACTGAGCCACCCAGGCACCCCACATGGTTAATTTTACTAGATTTCCTAGTGTTAGACCATTCCTGTGTTCCTGATTATCTTCACTTGGTGGTGGTGTAGTATTTTTAATGTGATGCTAGGCCATGTGTTAGTAGACTTTTGCACTGATATTTTTAAGATTGGTAGCTATTTGTTTTGTAGTGTTTTGGTCAGGTTTGGCACCTTTTCTTCCTCTTCTATTCTTTATAACTGTTTAAATGTAAAACCCAACCCCTTAATCACTACAAAAAACTGACTACATCCTCAGTGCACATGTCAATGTTTTGGTAAATGCAAAGCGCTCTACAAATATTAACTGTTAGAAGCAGCAATATCTCAAATGTCATGGTATGTGAGGTCCTGGAAGATAATTTGGGTTAAAGGTTGACTGACACTTGATTACCTTATAGCTGCAGACACATTTTCTATCTCTTCCTCCTTTTTAAAATCCATAATGAAAAATAAGATTTCATGAGATTCTCATTACTGGAAATCACTGCCCCCTTTACACATTCTGAGAGTGGGAAGGGGCCTTGGAACCCTAGATCAGCCTCCCCCACTCTAGGGAGGCAGAAATGCACCCCAACAATCACCAGGCAGAAATCATTATACTAAGTGCATAAAAATATGTTGCTGAACCCACTGAAGAGCCCCGTGAGGATGTGTAAACAAGTTCAGAGATGTTAGGTAACTTCCCATGGTTACACATTAAGTCCTCACACAGACACTCTACCCTAACTTCTATGTCCTTTTTTCCCCACTACTCACTTTCCTGCATTTCACATTCATCCTTTTGTTCTTTCATGCAACAAAACTGACCAAAAACTCATATGGGCCAGGCATGAGCAATAGATACCAGCCCAAGAAAGAGCAGAATCACAGTCCCTACCCCTGGAGAGCTGAACATTTGTGAGGAAAGACATTAAATAGGTAAAGTGAGGTGTGTGAAATGTTCCAAGGCAGAAATGTGGAGTGCTCACCTGAGCCAACAGTTTAGGGTGACCTGTTTGAAGAAGTGAAGACTCATCAGGAGTTAGCAAAGGAAAGATGAAGTTATAAGGGGAAAAAAATTAGCCAGCTCAATGGAACAATATATGTTAAGGGACACAGAGAAGGTACATTCAAGGACCCAGGCTGTAGAGGTCAGTGGGGGCCAGATCACAAAGAGCCTTCTATGCACACATCTGGGGCTTAATCACAAAGCAACCAGAGATCACAACTTCTAATTCACAAAATTCCTTTTTCACAGCAAGAGGCAGAAATGACTTAGTTCTAAATCACTTCATTTTAATACCCACCCAGACCTACAGGATAATTGGTTTGAATTAGTTAAATTTCCTTGGTCTGCAGCAGCAGACATAGAATACTATGGGGTTGGAGCCCATAGGAACCCAGTAAAGGGCTGCTTTCCCCAAAACTCCCAATTACCAAGCCCTGCTGTCCAACATCACTGTGAAATTGTTCCCCAGGAAAGAAAGGTTGAGAGCTGAGGAGAGCAGGTCCAGCCCTGGCTCTTGGACTAACATCTGAATTAGAAAAGTTAGTTACATCATACCACTGCCAGTTATAATTTGTACAATTTGTCCCTTCCCTCTGCCTCAGTAAAACCGCCCCACCTCCTCCCTTCTTAGACAGCCTCTGAAGGGCACAATGCTCCAGCCTCCCTCTTTCCTCCTCTGCTGCTGACCACATCCCACCAAGAATCAGAACATACCCTGTTAAATTCTGTGAGTCAGAAAGTGTTAACCCTGCTTTCAAAATTCTTATACCTGGGAAGCAGTATTCTGAGAAGAGCGTAAGATAAGCCTCTACAGTTGAGTTAAACTAGTAAAATAAACTGGTTACCTAGTTGAAATGGGCAAGACAGCCTTAGGAACATGTTAAGACAACAGAAAATAATGGAGACATAAGGAAAAAATACAAATCACTGATAGTAAAATAATTTTATTTGGTTTCTTTTTTTAAAAAAAGGTAGCAATTCACATATAAATTTAGACTTCAAGATTACAGTGTATATTTGCCAAAAGGAACATCCCTGCAGGAGGGATAGACTTAGAGCCTGAGCGAGCACTGGGAAGCACACTCCAAGGAGAGTTTAAGTGGAAGTAGTTTCTATACAACTTCACAACACCACTTCCCTGTTCCTCAACTCTGCCACCAGCGGGCTTGTAAGAAAACCCACATCCATCACTTTGGGGCACCAGCTTTTAGCTCATGGGAATAGGAAACATCTCTAGGTATGAAAGCACAAAGGTCAATGACCCAAATTTCCCACAACAATCATTATCTATCTGCAGCAACAATATATGACAGATGAATAGTTTATTCTTATAGTTCAAAGGTTCTTTAAAGGAGGGCTAGGGAACACAAGATCCATTCATAAAGAGAGTGTACACAATAAGCAAAAATTAAAAAAGGATTTTCTCCATTATTACAAATGCCTCTCTAGTATAAGGCCCAGGGAAAAGACCCACTCAAATTTGGGATTCCTTCCCCATAGAAAGTGTTTGGCACAACCCGCAAGCTGTCATGAGACTGACAGGACTGACAGCGGAAAGGTTTCTGGAAGTGGTCCCATGACTTCTCTGTCTGGCTTGACCATAGTATACATGAAAAGTGTCTTAAAAAGCTGCACACACTCAGGCCTAACTATGGGGCACACTGTTTCAGGAAAGCTAATCCGAAGGGAAAAAAGACCCAGATGAAATAGGTGTCCCATAGCCACAGGCTAACTCATAACTCACTCTGTCATCCTCTCATGGGAGATTAAATCCCCTGGCTGCCCAGGAAGTCAGTGGAATCCTGACTTCCTAGGGAAGGTGAAAGCTGGAGAACAACTTTGATTTCAGCATCTCAGAGCCAGATTAAAAAAAAAAGAAAGAAACAAAGATGACCAAAGATGCTGTTACTCTGTTCCACACTATGTAGGCTCCAGAAGAACAATATTGAGGAGAATCAGTGTGCTAGTAACCATGGCAGCCCTAGGACTTGGCCTTCAGGCAGAGGTACTGGGGCAAATAAATGTACCCCAAATCCAGTTTTAAAAATGAAAACTTCCTGCAATTATGATATAATACTGTGCAGTGAACAGCTGGGAAATTATATGCTGCTCCTCATTCTGGTTAAAGCCCTGCCCCGCTCTTGGCCAGCCAGAGCTGAGAGGTGACATATAAGGAACTGTCTGTGGCTAAAAACCAGGCACCTTCGTTATGAATGGCCTGGGGCAGTGACGCAGATAGTCATCATCCAGTGGAGGGGAATGCAGGGCCCCAGAGCTTTGGTTCAAAGCAAAGGTTTCATCTCACCCAGAACTTCAAGCCAAGCTCTATCTCTGAGCCTACTAATGCAATAACTAGTGATTAGGAATCCCTGGTTGGGTGGCAAGGTACATATCCCAGCAGGCCACCAACTTGACTACAGGAAAACAAAAAGGTGCAAATAGTATCAAGTAAATGGTTGCTCAAGTGGAAGATCATTTCCTGGAGAACTTCAGTGGACTAGATGCTAATCACATGGATGAACGCTGGGACTGGACCCCAAAGAGAGAGCCTGGGCCCCAGGCGTAATCGGTCTTCTTTACACTTACCGCATCCTGGCCATCTTCTCTGACCTCCTATGTCTTGAATGGCTGAGCACACATTTCCCCGGGGACCAATGTAAACATTATTCAATAGATCTCAGCTTAGAAAAACACAGTTTGTTATATACTTAATGTCTCACATTCCAGTGCAGGCAGTATCTTAGCATCAGACTTTCCCTCATTCATGAGTACCAGTTCAGAAAGGAAGACACAGAGGATACTTGATAAAACTGTGGCTGAAAAGACATTTGGGTGCCAGACAACTGGCTCTATCTTGCAATCGGCTGATAAACCAGGGCTACCACAGGAGAGGCAGAACAGACGGAGCACAGGTTCTCTGTGAATCTGAGGAGTCATATAACCATTGTTCCCACTTAACCCCTTGGGCCACATTCTGATACGGGAATACATTTCCACCACTTGCATCAACCTGTGCTCTCCTTGTTTTGGATGGGGCTCTCTCCAGAGGGTTCAAGAGTCTCCTTAGAGAGGAGAGAGCTTTTTCTTCCAGTCCTAACATCTGAATATTTTGAAGCACAAGAGGAGTCCATGAACATGCTAGGGATGTTGCTGCCAAAGTAGATCTTACTGTTAGAAGCAATGGCCTGGTACCTTTTGAGCTCCAGATATTCCGGGGTCAATTTGTGCTGTGTGGGGGGGGCAAACAAGAGCAAAGGAATCAGGACACTTTGGTCCAACAGTCATCTCTCTCTTTCCTTACACACATTTTTCCTACTGCTCTTCTGAATCATTACTCAACTCTGAGTCATTGCCAATGACCTTCTCTCACTTTGACGTGTGGCTCTTACATTCACAGCTGTATTTTAGACTTGAAGTTCCTTAAACAAGCTCAGGTCTTAATGCAGGGAGAAGCGTTCATTTTTTAATAAAAAAAGGATTGAGGAGGTGGGTTTTTGGGAACAATGATAACAACTAACATTTCTATAGTGACTTGGAGCCTATAAAATGCTGTCATATCTACTTTCTTATTTCATCTAGCTGAGTTCAACCTGGAATCAGCCTGGAATCTCTGCAGGTTCTCTTAAGAGGTAAACAGGTCAATAGATTAGAGTGGCAGAGCTTCATAGGCGTTGGGCTCATAACCATCAACCATCTGTTATTCTGCTTCTCTTGACCACATTCTAAAAGTGGAAAATGATCTCAAGAAATCACCTGGTCTGGCCTCATGCCTCTACCTAGAAGCTGGATGTGTAAACTGACTGTGATGGACACATGTTTGACAATCAAACAGTTCTTTCTCCCTGTCACAGTTTTGAAATTTTTTTTTTGTTTTTTTTTTTAATTTAAATCATGGTGCCATGATACATCCAACCAAAATCTCTCTAGGCTTGATCAAAATTTATTTCTAATATTCCCTGGAACTTACTTCCCCCAAAGCCTCTTGGAACCTTCCCTAGTAATCCTTTCCTCATCTCAAGTCCCCGGCCTGTCCTCTAGGCCCTTCATAGCACCCCCAACACCTTCTACTCCCTGGGTCTACACTCTCTCTGCTGAAACACTGCCATCAAATCTGGTCACAGTGCATAACCAAATTACTTTCTAATGCCTTACTAATATAGGTCATGATCTGAATAGCATTTTTCAAAATGGCATAAAACTGCTGTCCCTTTCAGCATAAGGCTAACCTCAATGACAAAGTCTTGATACTTGTGCCTACCCAGCTTCTCCCATGACAGATTTGGATTGCTAGTTTTATACACAAGTTTCTCAACTTGTCTCCATCTTGACCAAATTCCATTCTGTTTCTATAGAGCTGTGTCTCTTGCAATATGCTAGATTTACTTCTAAATTTATATTGGATTTCAAAGTACTGACAATTCTCATTATATAAACCTATCATGTCTTATTATTTCTTCTGAACCCACAGTATGTTGTTCCTTTTGAAACTGAAAGAATTTAAGACCTGTCTATACCTTAAATCTTGACTCTAATCCTTTAAATCGCACCAAACACTGGCAACCTCTTTCTCAACTCTTTCAATGTTGTGATCTACTCTACAATTAATAACTTTATAAACCTTGGTCATATCCTTCCCTTCTCAGAATACCACAGGGGTTCTAGCTGCCTCTTCCTAATTCCTGCTAAGTAGGCCTACATTCTCTAAACCTAGATTGACCCGAGTCCCTATACAAACACTGTTCACCTGCATCACCCAACCTCCTTTCTCAAATTATCACACATAAAATTCCACACAACTAGAATATTTTTAAATCCAGTAAACAAGCAGTACTCAGGGGCATTTGAAAACATGTGTGTTGTGGGGAGCACTACTGATGCTTAGCAGGCAAGGGTCAGGGATGCAAAATAGCCCATAATGCATGGGACAGTCTTCAACAATGAAAAAGTATCCCATCTCATAATGGCAAGAAAGTTGCTGATGAGAAACACTAAATAAACTTAGCATTTATACAAAAAATTTACCTTACCTGGGAAGCAACTCTAAATGGACTTTACTCTTCTCCTGTTACTCCTGTCATTCCATGAGAAGACCCTCACCTTTCCTGATTTATGGTATCTGACTTGTGTTTATATATCTCCATGCCTTTGTCCTAGCTCCCCACTTTTACAAGGAACTATACAAAGTTCTCTTCCCAATGAGTGTGCAATACATCTTGATAAGTGATTGGCTATTTCCAGAGAGTGTGATGTCAACTACCCTTCCTTGACACTGGACAGATCACCACTATCATATTAGAGCCCCAGCCTCAACTCCAGCCCCAAAGAAAAGCAAAATCCCAAACACTATATTATAAGGAGTGGGTGAGAGCCAGTCACCTTGTTTGAGGTGGCATACTTGTGTGCAGCATAAAACTCAGCATCTGCCTTTGCCTTCTCTCGGGCCAGGAATGCGGCATCTAGCAAACAAAATAGAGTCAGGGTGTTTAAAACAAAGGAAAGTTGTAATCTATTTCCTCAGCTGCGTTAAGAGTTCAGATTTTATGTTAAGTAGGGGTCTCTTTCTCCACTAATATTTTAATCACTTTATTTTTTTAAAGATTTTATTCTTTTTAAGTAATCTCTACACCCAATATGGGGCTCGAACTTACAACCTCGAGATCAAGTCACATGCTCCACTGACTGAGCCAGCCAGGCACTTCTCAATCACTTAAAGGCATTTAACAACATTAGCAGTTTTCAAATCCCAGTCCCCAGATAGACTCTTCTCAAAGGGGAATACTCTTGTCAACGTCAAAGAACTCTCAGCTCATTTTCCACCTAATGCTGATCCTTCTTTCCTCTATCCCTCATCACTCAAAAAGCCTCACACCCTACCCAGGCTCTGGATTCAAGTAAAATAATGAAGTCTAGATATGAAAGCTCTGCTCTATTTATTGCACTGTCCCCACCCCCTCCAAATTTGATCCAGAATCAGTTAATGCAGAATGATAGGAAGCAGCAGTATACAAGCAAGAGGTTGAATGTCTGGTCTTCAAGACTGTGAGCCTAGAACATCAACATCTCACTATATGAAATCAAGAAGTCTGAGAGCCTCTATGAAAATTGGGGCTTTTTTTCCCCAGCTAATTTTTTTATTTTTTTGGTTGCCAGGTAGAAAAGAAACTGGTAGTGGTGGGGTTTTTTTATCTTATTCGTTCTTTACAACTGGTTGTGAGTAATTCTCATATTTTGTCTGCCTGAGAACAAAGTGGTAGCTAATAAGCCACAACTTTAGGACAAAAAATGAAAGGATGAGATACCTATAATCACAAACCAAACCAAGAGCTGAACATGTATTGACAATTTTTTAAAAATTTGTCTAGGGTCTGAGGGCAGCCACCTCCTCCAGACCAGATTATTCTGACTATGGCCCTCCCGCCTACCACAATCAAGAGCCTGATCTCTGAAGCAGACAGACAGTTTGGGATAGTCAGAGCCTCTTTTCTCCCTGATGTACCTTCAATTTCAGAAATGCGCTTTTCAGTTTCTTTCTCCATCACCTTCTGCTGAAACCGAATTTTTGCCACCTGTGCAATCTTCTCCGCTTCTATAATTATACACAAAAGAAGACACATTCAAAAATATTTCTCGAGTTCCAGAAATACTTAGAATTAGCAGCACATTGTCTTAACATTTAATTATTTAGGTTTTTATGTGTTGTTTCATTAAGTTTTATCCACCCAGACTGTAAACTACTCAACAGAAAAAAGGGAATTTATTTCCTATTTCACTGTTCTGTTGACAGTGCTAGTTTTGTGGGAAAGGGAAATACAAAAGGTTCCATTCGTTCATAGGATTACACAGCAACGGTCCACAAGCTAATGGGAAAAATGATATTTCATGAAAGTACTCAGAACAAAAATAGAGCAACATAAATGCATAGTAACACAGAACAATCTTATAAAATGGCAGGAGAAAGAAAGAACAGGGAAGGTAAGTTAAACCAAGAAAGGCCTTCTGGAAGTAATCCTAAAGAAAGTAATGGACATGACATAGGAGGATATGGCAGAAAGCATAAAGACAAGAAGAATGAATGAAGTCACAATGAAAAGGTTGATTATGGAGGCAGGTGACAAGAGAAGACCACAAATAATTAGAATAGAAAGAAGGCTAGGGGCGCCTGGGTGGCTCAGATGGTTAAGCGTCTGCCTTCGGCTCAGGTCATGATCCTGGAGTGCCGGGATCGAGTCCCGCATCGGGCTCCCTGCTCGGCGGGGAGTCTGCTTCTCCTCCCTCTGGCCCTCCTCCCTCTCCTGCTCTCTGTCTCTCGTTCTCTCTCTCTCAAATAAATAAATAAAAACTTAAAAAAAAAAAAAAAAAGAAAAGAAAGAAGGCTAGATGACTCCCATCTTCAGTAACAGGCTAAAGAATTTTATATACTCAGGATCAACTTGGTTGATGGTTAAGTTACCATCAGGGAAATAACAAGATGAAAATAATATCAGAGAAGTATAATTCTGACTGCTGTTGAACATAAAAGAGAAAGTTGGCTAATTCTTCTGGCACTGTAAAAACAAGTGTTGGGGATGAACAAGTTACCTGCAGCAGGAAAAACCAAACACCCTCAAGTAAACCAGTGGCCTAACCAAAGGATCCAGGACCAGGGAAGAAAGACTCTAATTATACTTTGAATTCAATCATTGCAATTCTTGAAGAACTTCCTCAATTCTCCTTTTCAGCCAAAGAGGGTTAGTATTTTAAGACATCTTATCTCTGACCCTTGGGGGAAGTGCACAGTAGAAAAAAAATTTCCAAGTGGCTTCTTATTTCCAGAAGATCCAGTATCCTTTAGCAACAACTCCGGCACATACTTTCCTATTTCCTCATTAGCATAAAATCAACCTATATCACACCACCCTCCAAATATACTACAATGTTCAACTGGACTAGAAACTTACCTATAAGCAACAACTCAAGATAAAACTTGAATAACAGGTAAGGCATCTGGAGCCTACAGCTAGGACCCAGAGAATGGTGTCTCAACATAGAGAAACTGTTGCGGTCATCCCATTTAACACTGCTCTCTGACGTACAGGGATAAACCAATAAAGAGCATGAGTAGACTTACAGTTCTAGAAAAATGATGGAGAAGGCTGAGAAAACCCTTCAGCTAACAACACCTTAGAGTGCTAGACAAAATATAACTTTTTTTTTTTTTTAATGCATGGCTAAGATCGTAAGAAAGGAGGAGAGCTCCTCAAGAGACATAAGCAAAGGGAGAGCTGAGAGCCAGTACAGTGGTGGCCTTGGTGGTGATTATTAGACAAGTGAGGGAGAGGGACTTGTATTATTGCCCATGCAGGGCCAGGAGATGAGGCCTTGAGATGTTAGAACCGAGACTCCCGTATAAAATCGAGACCACTAGAGGGCTTCAACTCCAGGGAGGCTAAAAAACTCTACCCATCAGCCCAATGAGAAGTACGCTTTTCTCTACCTAGACACGTCACAGTGAAATCGAAACACCCAAAAACATAGAGAAAAATCATAAAAGCAAAAAGAAGAGGAAGCCAAACAAAAATTAAATAATACTGCCACAGGACAAAGAAAAGTAAGTTTCGTTGGGCTTAGAACTGTAGGCTAGATTACCATTCAAGAATGAAATAAAACCATTTCAGACCGAAGAAGAATGATTAAGTATGTACTCCTTAGCCTTCACTGAAAAAACAAAACAAAACAAAACAACAACAACAAACTAGCAGAAAAAAAAGAATGAATTGCCAAAAACAATGGAGAGGAAAAAATTAAGTAACACCTTATAAATCAAAATAGATGTTTACTCTAAGAATTGATGATAATAATCGGGGAATAAAAAGAACATAAAACCAGAATATGAGGCAACAATATGTAAAACTGGGGGACAGTGATAAGAATTAAGGCCCTCTAAGGTTTTTATTTAAGAGGATAGAAAGAATGATTAGCTTTAGACTTTGTCAAGTCAGGTATGCTTATTAACATTTTATAGGTATGACTGTACATTCTAGAAACAATATAAATCTTCTAATCAAGTAAAAGGAAGAAAAGAATAAAGAAAATCCAAACAATTCAATACCAATCAGAAAAGAGAAAAAAGAAGCAGAGGAAAAAATGCATGGTAAATAGCACAAAATTAAATGATACAAACAAATCCAAATATAGCGGTAACCACAATAAATATAAAGAGACTAAACTCACCAGTTAAAAGACAGATTCTCACATTGGATAAGATAACAAAATCCAGCTATATGCTGTTTACAAGAGACACACCTAAAACATAATGACATAGAAAAGTTGAAAGTAAAAGGATGGGAAAAGATACATCAAGAAAATAACTAACCAAGAGAAATCTGGCATAGCTATAATATCATTAGACAAAACAGATCTTAAGCCAAAAAGTGTGTCTGGAATAAAGAGGGTTATTACATAATAGGAGCAATTCTCCAGGGAGATATAACAATCCTGAATCTCTTAATGATATAGCCCTAAAATATATAAAGAAAAAAAATTACAAGTCAACAAATCCACAGTCATAGTGGGAGATTTTAATTTTAACACACCTCTCTCAGTAGCTGATAGCTCAAGAAGGCAAAAATTAGAATACAGAAGATGTAAACAACACAATTCATAAGCCTGACCTAATGGATATATATAGAGAGAAAACTGCATCCGACAAATAAAGAAAACACATTCAGTCTTTTCAAGCATACACAGAACATTTACCAAAAAAGTACCATGTATTGACAGGCCACAAAGCAAATTTCAACAAATACTTAAGAATCCACGTAATAGATCATATTTTCTGACTATCATGCAATATTAGAAATCAACAATAAAGTGGTAGCCCCCTAAAAAACCATTCAATCTGAAAAAAATACTTTTTTTTTTTTAAAGATTTATTTATTTATTTATTTATTTGAGAGAGAGCACAAGAGGGGGGAGCGGGAGAGGGAGAAGCAGACTCCAGGCCAAGCAGGGAGCCTGATGCAGGACTCGATCCAGGGACTCCAGGATCATGACCTGAGCCAAAGGCAGTCGCTTAACCAACTGAGCCACCCAGGCGCCCTGAAAAAAATACTTTTAATACTTGATAAGTGAAAGGAGAAATCATAATGGGAATGTTTTCTAAAAACTAAAAGTGAAAGGAGAAATCATAATGGGAATGTTTTCTAAAAACTAAAACTGAACACCAATAAACTACATTTCGAAACTTGTGAGATGTACCTAAGGCAGAACTTAGATGAAAATTTATAATCTTACATGTTTCCATCAGAAAAGACTGAAAACTAAAGAATTAAGTAACTCAAGAAGTTAGAAAAGAACCAATGAGAAAACTCAAAAAAGGCAGGAGAGAATAGTAAGTGTGAATAATATAACTGAAAAGTAAGTGATAATAGAATCAACGAAATCAAAATGCAGTTTTGTGAAAAGAAAGTATAACAGACCTCTGGCAAAACTGATCCAGGAAAAGAGAAGGCACAAATAAACAATACTAGGAATGAAAAGGGGGCATGCATATTTGGTAGAGAGTTTTAAAAATCAGAAGAAAATTCTGCAAATTTATGCTCCCAAATCTGACATTTCAGATGACAATTTTCTAGAAAAATATAACTGCCCAAACTTAAACAAATACCTGAAACTGACCTACAGTTGGTATAGAAATTAAATCAGCAGGCTAAATGTTACCACAAAAAACAAACAAGCATACAAAAAAAGCACAAACCCCACTAGACCAAGATGGTTTTTACAAGTGAGTTCCACCAAACCTACAAAGAGGAGATAATAGCATATTTTATACAAAATGTTCCAGAACACAGAAAAAGAAGAAATGCTCTCCGACTCATTTTGAGGCTAGTATAACTGTGAAAAAACTAACAGTAACAGTACAATAAAAAAAACTGTAAGCTGAAATGTATGAAATAAAAGTAAAAAAATAAAATAAAAGTAAAAATTTTAAAGAAATTATCAGCAAGACATAAAAAGAAATGTATTGAGGTGAATCTCCTACATCATGTTCAAGTGGGTTCATCCCAAGAAGGCAAAATAATTCAGTAAGAGAATCTATTAATATAATTCACCACATTAACAGCTTCAAAAAGAAAAATTAGGGCGCCTGGGTGGCTCAGTTGGTTAAGCGACTGCCTTCGGCTCAGGTCATGATCCTGGAGTGCCGGGATCGAGTCCCGCATCGGGCTCCCTGCTCGGCAGGGAGTCTGCTTCTCCCGCTGACCCTCCCCCCTCTCATGTGCTCTCTCTCATTCTCTCTCAAATAAATAAATAAAATCTTAAAAAAAAAACAAAAAGAAAAATTATATGGTCATCTCAACAGATACAGAAAAAATTCTCAAAGTTTTAACAGCCATTCATGATAAAAACTCCCAGCAAGCAAGAAACAGAAAGAAACTTCATTAACCCAATAAAAATTAAGTACAGCAAACATCACTGGGACTATTTAAAGTTAGGAACGAGACAAGAATACCTGTCGCCATCTTTCTTTTCAACACTGCACTGTAAATCAGAGCCTAAACCAGTAAGGTAAGAAGACTAAAAAGACGTGGAACTACAAAGAAAAAATCAGAACTGTCCTGATCTGAAGACAATTTGACTGCTCACACATGGGAAATTGGAGACTATCAGAAATAGCATTTTCAGCAAGACTGCTAAACAAACAAAATTAACAGCACACCTCTACAAAAGCAAAAACCAGTCAGAAAATGTGCCTTCAAAAAAGAGACTATTTGGTGCAGCTGGGTAGCTCAATCAGTTGAGCGTCTGTCTGACTCTTGGTTTCTGCTCAGGACGTGATCTTGTGATCTCAGGGTCATGGGGTTGACGCCTGTTTGGGACTCTGTGCTCAGCAGAGTCTGCTTGTGCCTCTTCCTCCCTCTCTGCCCCTTCCCCCGTGCTCGTGCATGCACTCTCTTACTTTGTCTCTCTCTCTCGAATAAATGAATAAAATCTTTAAAAAAATAACCTATTTATAATAGCAAAAAACTTGAGGAATATATAGGAATAGAACTCTAAGAAAGAAAGTGCCAGAACTTTAAGAAGAAAATTTTAACACTTTTTTGAAAGGCATTTCTCATAAACAGAAATATAAACAGATTTATAAGTTTCAGTATCACAAATATTGTAATTCTCTCCAAATTGACATGTACAGATAATGTAATTCTAATCAAAACCTCACCACAGCATTTTATAGAACTTGAGCTGATTCTAAAATTTATATGGAGGGATGAAGAGCCTAGGATAGTCCAAGACAATTTTAGGAATAGTTAGGATTCGTTAAGAGGAATAATTAAGGAGAAACTTGCTCTCCCAGATAGCAAGATTTAACATAAAAAGTGACAGTAATTGAAACAAGGTAATTCTAGAGAAGGACAGACCAAGAAATTAAAACAGAGACCCTAGCAACAGAACAATTTATATACAGTATCCTGTTATAAGAAAGATGTGGCATTAGAAATAAACAGAGGAAATAATGAACTTTTCAGTAGTCTAAAATAATTGGCTTGCTACTTGGAAAAAATAAGCTAAATTCCAATGTCACACTAAACCCTAAAATAAATTCCAAATGGATTCAATATCTAAATATGACAAGCAAAACTGTAAAACTTTTAGAATAAAATTATTACTTTGAGGTTGGGAAAAAACTCTTAAATGGGATAGAAAAAGCACAAATCAGAATGGAAAAGACTGATGAATATGATTACATGAAAATTAAATATATATGAATGTCAAAGACATCATAAAGTTCAAAGACAGGCCACAAAGTGAGAGAAGATATTGTAATGCATAAATCTGGGAAAGGATTAATATCCAGAAGATATAAAGAACTACAAATCAGCTCAAAAAAAGTAACTGAACAATGGGCTAACAGTATATTAACAGGCAATTCACATACAGAAAAAGAGAAACCTGAATGACCAATAAACAATACTGAACTTTCCTAGTAATCAGAGAAATACAAACTGAAATTATGTGATATGTGTCCACCATCACACTGACATAAATTTTAAAAGGTCTAATAACTCTAAGAATTGAGGAGGATATGCAGAAATGGGAATTCAATAAGGCAACAAAGGAATGGGAACGCAGACCCTACTGAAGAGAAGGTAAGATGGTAGAATCACTTTGCAGAGCAATTTGGCAATACTGAATGTTATAAATTTGAAGATGTATGTACCCTATGACCCAGCAATTCTACTTTGAGATACGTATTCCAGAGCAATGCTTCTCAAACTACCTATGGGAAAGCAACCTCTCCCCTTATTTGTATTTCAGTCTGTTAAGAAGCAATATTTTATAAATTATAATAAAAATTACTAGGAAAAATATTAGAAACAAAAACAGGCTCCAGTTTTTTATTATTAGACTCAACAGACATAAAATTACTGTGCAATACTGTAAAAACTTCTAAGCACTCATTCTCAATTTCTGTAGTCACCTCATTATGGATCAGAAACAAAAAGCTGGTGATACAGGGCACTGACTGACACTACATGCTGAGTAGCACTACCACAGAAAACTCTGAATGTGTGTACAAAGAGACATGGATACACAGCACTGTTCATAATATGGAAAAACTAGAAACTACCTAACTCCTCAACAGTAATCTATCGGAATGAACTGAGGTTCACTCACAGAATGAATGCACAGCAGTTAAAAATTAACTAAATCTACACATTATCAGTATGAATAAAACTCAAACAATGTTGGTAAAATAAAGGCAAGTTGTGGAATAAAAGGTAAGAGTCTGGTATCATTTTTATGGTTTAAGACAATTCTATGAATTGTTTATTGTTACATATTTACAGTTATGGTATAAAAGTATGGACAGAAAGATCTGCATAAAAACTTTAAAATAGAAGCTACTCAGAGAAAGGAGGTCAAGAAATAGGACCAGGTAAGGGTATACAGGAGGCTTCAAATGGATAAATCTATTCTTAAAAGAAAATATGATCTGAAGGAATGTGGCAAATATTAAGCCTTAATTTTACTATTCTCTGTGCATTCCTGCATATTTGAAATAGTCAATGAAGCACTTCTTAAATTTTCAGCACCCCAAGGAACAAATGATTGAGAGCCTAAGAGGGCAGTCCAATATACAGTATCCTGGAATGTTAGGGAAATCACTGTGATTCAAAATAAGCTGTAAGCAATCCTACCCTACTGTCGGAGAGGACATCTATCCATCCAGATAAAACTTGGTGCATGTCAACAGCAAGGATGCATACTATAATCCTGAGCTTTGGCCAAAAAACTTCCCTATTCTTAAACTGTATGAACAAAACTCTACTACACAGAGGCTAGAGTTGCCCAAAAACCCTATCCATTTTCTTGTCCTTGAAAAAGCAGTAGCGGCCAAAGACATGGTGGAGAGCCAAAGCACTTCATTAAATGAGTACTGGCACCATCTAGTTTTAAAGGCTGTAGGACATCTGAATATACAAGAGTTTCTAGAATTCTCCACCATGTATGATACAATCTTATTTGATCCCATCAATCCAGAGTCAGACTGACAAAGAACAGGACAAACTCATAACACATGTACTTAGAGACATCCATTTCAGAAAGATATCCAAGTACCTATAACAGCCTTTTTCCTCTCTGTCTCAGCTTCTTTCTCCACAACCTTTTGTTTCTGTGCAGCTATAAGAAGTTTTGTCTTTTCAGCCTCCCTGTGAAGCAAAATATTATAAAAATTAGAAATGATGTGCAGTCACAGGCAGTAAATCTAACTCTATGGTGGGTCAAAGAACCGTTTGCAACACATTAAGGTCTGATCCATTAAGGTACCTAGAGAGGTGTTACCCCATTTTACTTATAATGAATCTGAGGCTGAAAGGTTAAATGATTTGCCCAAAGTCACCCAGATATAGGAATCAATTTATACACTTGAATTTCAGTCTGACCTTTTCCTCTAATTGTATCATGGAAAGGCCTGTGATCTGCAAGTACCTAGAGTATATAAATGCTTCCTTTGTTGTTAGGCTTCCAGCTAGCCCATATAGCACCTCTGGGCCAATTAGCAAAATGCAACACCCTCTGGGCAGATGCAATCCCTCAGGTGCATAGCCTGGTAAGAAGAATGGAGCTAGATTTCAGCCCCTCCTCAGGCAGACACTCTTGTGCAGTTACCCTATTTGTTGTATGGGAGATATAATTAGGTGGCAGTTATTAGGTGGTGAACTGGGGCTCAATGTAAGGAAGAAATTTTCTAAGAATCTGAGCTTTCTAATAATGGAAATGGCTGGCCTATCACTAAGCATGTACAAGTGGTTACTGGGCAACCACAGGGCAGAAAAGGTATAAAAAAAGATTACTATTATGTGGGTGGGAGGTTAGACCTCAAGGTGGCTTTTAAATTTGGGATTCCAATAGTCTACAAAATTAGGAAAGATCCAGATTTATCTGAAAAGTAACTCCAACAGTTCCCCCAAAACATTTCCCCCCAAAGATCTCTCCTTTCTTCCTGCCAAAATTGGTAAAGACACAAAATGGCATTCTGGATACTAGGAGTTATTTGAGGGCAGAGAACATATAGTCTTCATGTTTCCATCACTAGAAGCTATCATATTGAAAGCCTAAGACATCTTGAGCCTTCAATCAAAAAATGTTTTTATACAAATGGATCAGATCCATGATCTATCCAGCCTGGCACTCTATGCTGTAGTTTTAAAAGAGGAGTTCCTCTTCTACAAATGAAAAGGGAAAATAAAATTCTGCATAACAGAAGATAGAGACGGGAACAGTAAGGATTCAGCAGTAAATCACCCCAGGAAGAAGTATTATTATTTCTTGGACCCCCTATACTTATACAATCTGTTGTATTCCTGACTTTTGCTAAGTTATTTTTCCAGCATTTCATATTTTTCCACTTAAAATACTAGCCAAATTTCCTAAAGACTTTTGTTTCTTTTCAGTACCTGTCATACAAGAATACTGCCATTTCAACCTCAGTAGGTAGTCCCCTAACCCATGTTCTTCAGAACACTAAGAAATTAATTTCATGTCAAGCAAGTAACTTCTCATTCCCAGTCAGCCCTGGACCCAAAAAAGAGAAGACTACCAGGAGTCAATTCAGGCAAAGCTTCCCAGAAGCAAATTATAAAGATCCAGGTGTAATTTTAGAGTCACTCAGATATAATGGAAAACCAAACTTCATACGAGTAAGGTGTCTATTCTTACCATTCTAACACAGTGACACAATATAGGCACTCTCTTCAAACTTAGCAGCTAGTACTCCCTCCTCTATTCATATTTAATTCAAGATATTCATGTCCAAATTATAGCTCCTTAGCCTTCCAACAACAGTTCTACAGCAAATTGCATCCTTAGCCACTAACACTGCTCCTGAAATGTTCATATATAAAGGAAAACATAAGAATAATCTAGTGAATTAAAACACAAGAAGAGATAAATTATCAGAATTAAAGTATGGAAAATAGATATAAACCCCACCCCAGAGTGTAACATCTCACATATAAGTTTCCTCTACACTGGTATATTAATATGTAGACAGCCCTAAATAAAAATTTTGGGATCCCAAGCATATTACTCACATTAACTCAAAATTTCTTCTTATGGCTTCTGGGATTTTAGGTTTTGTAACACGCACAGCCTGAAAAATAAAAGTGAAAAGCCAAAATATATTTGAAAAATAAATCTTCAAACTAAATCTTCTACAGAAAAGCTCCTCAAATGAAACTAATGAAACAACTATGACATAGCTGCCTACTAACATGTGTGGAGATTCCACTAGAAAATCTATTCTTCATGCCATCACACCAAGAATCAAATATACGCTGCTTCTTGTTTCCTTAAAAAATGCTTGCCTAGGGGAAAAAAAATCACCCTATCCCCTATGGAAATAAACTCCTTTAGGGAAAAGGTTCTCCCTTAAAAGACCTCTACAAAGCTCTTCAGTTGGATACTTTTGTTTCCTTTTCAAGCCTGCAAACCAAAGAAACAGAAGGAAGGCAAAATTCCAAGATTTAAAATTGTAAAGTAGGAAACAGTAAAAACAAAAATAAAAGCAAACAAAGTTCAGGTCAGTATATGCAACTTAATACAATAAATGTATTTACTACTTCCTAAACCTGCAATCACTCAGTACTGACTATACATAAACAGCCCAAAGTTTAAGGAAAACAAATACCAGTTAACAGATTACATTCTTTCTTCCTAGAATCTCACTTAGAACAAAGTCTACTAGTCTTTGTAGATACTGTTTACTAGATACTTTGTTTCCCTAACCATAGTGTACTTTGACATTAATTAAGATTATCTACTTGGGAAGTGGAGCCTTTTGAAGGCTGACTTTTCTACATCAGGCAACTGATCTCTCAAAAGCTTTTGATTTAACTAGTTAAACATCACTCACCCCCGACCTATACTGCAAACACACACAAAACACTGCTGATCTGAAGAGTTTTCTCTTCAAAAATTGGCTAAACTTTTAAGCAACAAAGCCTTTAAGCACATAACCTTTTTATTTAATTCAATTAACATACACTATATTAGTTTCAGAAGCAGAGTGCAGTGATTCCTCAGTCTATATAATACA
>NC_138374.1:25777318-25811257 GCF_054177405.1 Leptonychotes weddellii | reverse complement strand
GAGCCTCCATTTTTGATTGCACCTCATTAATAGCCTTTTTGATTTCGACTTTGTTAGATTTTAGTTCTTTTATTTCTCCAGAAAGGGTTTCTCTAATAACTTCCATGTTTTTTTCAAGCCCAGCTAGTATCTTTAAAATCATCATTCTGAACTCTAGTTCTGACATCGTACTAATGTCTGTATTAATTAGGTCCCTGGCAGTTGGTACTGCCTCTTGTTCTTTTTGTTGAGGTGATTTTTTCCATCTTGTCATTTTGTCCAGAGGAGAATAGATGAATGAAAGAACAAAATGCTAACAGGGTAACAACGTCCCCAGAAAATATACACTAAACAAATCAGAAAAGACCTGAAACAGAGGGAAAAGAAAGGGAAAGAAAGAAAAAAGAAAAACAAAACAAAACAAAAACAGGATATGATCAAATATGATCAGGCTGGTGCATAGATCTGTGTCACACACTAGATTTTGGATGTATTTTGGTCTTTTAGAAGAAAGTTTCTCCCAAAATTTTAAAGAAAGAAAAACTTATATATGTACAAAAATAAGGGTTAATATGATGAAGGGATGGACTATGACTGTAAAGATGAAAATTATAAAAGATTTTATAAAAGGAATTGATAAGAATTGGTTGAAAAAAGAAAGAAGAGGATTTAAAAAAAAAAGGGAGAGAATGTGATCAGGCAGGAGACTAGAACAAAGCCATACACTAGAGATTTAGGGTATATTTTGATCTGTTAGAAGAAACTGTATCTCAAAATTTTAAAGAGAGAACAACTTATGTATATATATACACCAAAAATAAGGGTAACTACTGTGAAGGGATTGAATATGACTCTAAACGTGAAAAATAAAAAATAATTTTTGAAAAAGGGAAAAAGAAAAATTAAAAAAAAAAAGTTAAAAAAAAAGTAACTTTGAAAGACTAAAGAATCATGGGGAAAAAGCCGTGGATTCTATGTGCAGTATTCCCCTAGCGCTGGAGTTCTGCCGTTCTCATTGATTGGTAAACTTGGTCTTGGCTGGCTGTTCTCGCTGATCTTCTGGGGGAGGGGCCTGTTGCTGTGGTTTCCAAATGTCTTTGCCGGAGGCTGAATTGCCCCGCCCTTGCCGGTCTGGGCTAAGTAATCTGCTGGGATTTGCTCTTGGGAGCTTTTGTTCCCTGCAAGCTTTCTGCACGGCTTTGGGGGATGAGAGTGAAAATGGTGGCCTCCCAATCTCCGCCCCAAGGAGCCGAGAACTTGGGGCCCCGCTCCTCAGTGCGCCCCCAGAGAAAAGCAGTCAGTCCCTCCCGTCTCCCCAGTCTCTGGCCGCACTCCGTGCTCGCCCGGCCTGTGACCGAGCGTTTCTATCTCTGGCACATGACCCCCGTGTGGAGTCTCCAAACCCCGCAGATCTCTGTGGTGCGCTCCCACGCCGCTCCTCCTGGGGGAGGAAGGGGAGTCTCCCCAGATCTGCCGCTTGTTGGGTCCCTGCTGGAGGAGCAGTGGCCCGACTGTGCCGCAGATCACGGTTTATGGCAACCCCGAGCTGAGAGCCCACGCCTCGGCTCCATCTCTGCAGCCGGCTTCCTGGCTCCGATACCTGGGAGCTCTGCTGCACTCAGGCACCCCCGTCCTTCTGTGACCCCGCGGGTCCTGAGACCACACTGTCCCAGCGAGGGTTCCACCCCCTGCTTAGCCACTGGGGTGACGTCTCTTAGCGGAGCAGCTTCTAAAAGTTCCGATTTTGTGCTCCCGGGTTCTATCACTTGCCAGTAGAGGCTGATGGAGGCCCCCTCCCCCACCGTCTATCCTCCCGAATATCGTCTTGGATTCACTTCTCCGCACATCCTACCTTACAGAAAGTGGTCGCTTTTCTGTTCAGAGAGTTGTTGCTATTCTTTTCTTCCGTCTCCTGTTGAGTTTGTAGGTGTTCAGAATGGTTTGATCCCTATCCAGCTGAATTCCTGGGACCAGACGAAATCCAGGTCTACTGCACCTCCGCCATCTTGCTCTGCCCCTGTTCTTACTACTTTTTTTTTTTAAAGATTTTATTTATCTATGAGAGAGAGAGAGAGAGCACATGAGTGGGGGAGGGTCAGAGGGAGAAGCAGACTCCCTGCCGAGCAGGGAGCCCGATGCGGAACTCGATCCAGGGACTCCAGGATCATGACCTGAGCCGAAGGCAGTCGCTTAATCAACTGAGCCACCCAGGCACCCTGTTCTTACTACTTTTATTAACAGTCACTCACCCTACCACCATGCTATCCCTACCCCCGTGTTCTGTACAAAGGAGGCCATGTATCAGGTTCTCAGTAAATATTCATTGGTATGAATGAGAGGCTCTATATTAGTATACCCAGAAACAACTCTCATCTGAAGTCTTTCCATAGTTACTGATTGGGTAGTAGTAGATAGGGTTTCTAAAATTGGAACAATCTGCGGTGAGGGCTCGGTGGTGAGCATCCAAGGCCGTCCTGAAGGCAGGAGGAGGTTCAGGAGGAGGCTAGTTGGGGGTGGGGCTACATTTTATTTTCCGGAAAAAAAAAATTGAAATGAGAAGTTATAATCATGTAAGGTTTTACTGTAATCTTGTCATAGCTTATTAAATAGGAACTTGGGGCCACGTTGATGTCATTCTTGGCTAATGCTGAAAAGTTATCTGGCTTCTTGATTTGGTTTTCTTCTGTTGTGCCAAGGAATAAATCATTCCTTAGTGTGTTAGACCAGCAGGACTTGGTGACACCTTTTAGTTTTTTGTTGTCCCTGAAAATTTTTGTCTTTTATCCCAGATTTTTTTCAGGCTTGTCATGGTGATCGTAGCATCATTTCCACCCTGTGGGGTCTGTGGACATGTGCTTGTTATAGAGCATAGGGAAAGAGTCCTCCTTATATGTTTTGTGGTCTGTAGACTTCAGTTTGCAGAACCACTATTTACCTGTCTGTGAATCTGGGGCAAATATCTGTCTATCGATCTGTCTATCTCTTTTTAGCTCAGGTACAGTAATAATCTTCTTTAAAGGCTCAATATTATTGGGAGCTTGTACAGGATAAGGTATGTGTAGGGTACCATTCATAGTAACTCGGGGATGCTTCTGAGACATGATAATAGGACTGAATTTTGAAAGATAAGAATTAATCGGGAATGGGTAGGGGGAAAGACTTACAGACAGGGGAATATCAATAACACAGGAACATGAACTGCAAAACAGTTTGTATTGTAGGACGTTTTCTAAGGTGCTTATTATATTGTTCCAAGAAGGAATGATGTCTGTTTGATTTTCATTTAAAAAAGAAATCAACAAAACGGCTACTAGAATACTTCTTTTTAAAAAGATTAAAATCTGATTGCATGATTTTCCAACAATATGTTATGAAAAACTTTAAATGTATAGGAAAGCTGAGAAAAGTATACTGAACTTGCCACTGAAGATGATGGTGAAACAAAGTATTTAATTATTCCTTCTTTGCCACCTTTTTCATGCTCCTAAATGTTACTATACCCTAAGTGTCTCTCCTTGGTTTTCCCTTTTTCCATATTACTTTTTCTTCCTTTCCTTTATAATCTTTAGTTGTAGAACTTTACCTATAAACTGAATACGGATAACTTGCAAATTTATTTCTTCGGTTGTCACTTTTCTGCAGGGTGTTTATAACTGCTATATAACTATAGTTGATAGTCTCACTGGCACCCCAAAACTTATTTTATTAAAAACTGAACACATTTGCTCCATTAAATCTCTCCTACAGCCTTTCCTATGCCTCTTGCACTGTCATCTTTCCAGCTACCTAAGTGGGATGGCTCGTCTGACTATTCCTTCTCTTCCAGTGGCATATCCAATTACTTGGATTTATCTTTTGATAAAAGATAAAAGATTTATCTTTTGAATGTTTTAACAATTCTGAGCTTGTCAGGTTCTCAGTTTAGAAAGCCTTCCTCCATAGTTCCTCTTTGCTTATTGAATAAAGTCCAAATCTTTACATTTAGTATTCAGTATCTGTCTTGGTCTCCTTTCATCCTATACTTGCAGCCTTATCTCCTATTATACCCTAAGGGGCCATCATTTTAGGTACATTTGAACTGGATTATTTATACTTTTTTTTTTTTTTAAGATTTATTTATATGAGAGGGGTGCCTGGGTGGCTCAGTCGTTAAGCGTCGACCTTCAGCTCAGGTCATGATCCCAGGGTCCTGGGATTGAGCCCCGCATCGGGCTCCCTGCTCCGTGGGAAGCCTGCTTCTCCCTCTCCCACTCCTCCTGCTTGTGTTCCCTCTCTCACTGTCTCTCTCTCTGTCAAATAAATAAATAAAATCTTTAAAAAAATATATATATGAGAGAGAGAGAGCGAGCGAGCAGGGGGAGGGGCAGAGAGAGAATCTCCAGCAGACTCCCTGAGCTCAACACGGGGAGCATGGAGCCCAATGCAGGGCTCATATCATGACCTGAGCCAAAATCAAGAGACGGGTGCTCAACTGACTGAGACACCCAGTCAGGTGTCTGGATTATTTATATTCTTTGATTATGCTCATCCCTTTTTACCTTTCTGCCTCTGCCTACCTTGTTTTCTACCTAGAAGAACCTTTCTTCTTTAATCTTTCCTTGTTCTAATCTTCCTTCCTTTCCAAAGTTTAGCTCATAGTGCCTCTCTTATAAAGTGTCCCTTTCCTCCCACCAAGTAAACTCCATTGGAACCTGCACAATACTTTACATTATTATAGTACATGTGGCATTTTGCCTTGTATTTTAGTTCTCTTAATGTTTCTTAATATCTTCTATTTGGCCATTATCCTGTGGAGGGCAAGGATCATAAGTTACTCAATTTGCATATCCACTACCACCACAACACACTTAATAGTATTTACCATAGTAGTCACTCATTAAATACTTGAGGAACAAAAGGATAAATGTAAGTTATATTTCCTCTCTCTTTCTTTTGCTCTCTTATGGTTCGGCTTTGGTTGTAGGATTCCATGATTACTTACCTAGTTTGACATAAACCCTGTGTAAAAGTATATATCCACCTTAGGATATCCATCCTGAATTTCTGCTTTTGCTATTAGTGGCAGCTGTCATAAAATCTGCTTAGGATGGGAAGGAATGGGAGGTCTCAGTTGGGATACTGGTTCTGTAAATCCATGTCAACTTTGACAATTCCCTTCTCTTCCTCTCACCTTTTTCAAACATAAAGGTTATTCTAAAAGGAAAGTTAATGCTTTACCTCGGTAATAAGCATTTCTAGCAGAAATAATTTTAATCTAACAATACACTGTATGTTAATTGAATTTAAAGAAAAATATTTTAATCATTTGCATATACTAGTCAATATAATGCACTGGAGAAACATAGGTATTTGTATGGCTTATCTAAGGACAATAGAAGGAAGAGGATTTAAAATCATGTTGTTTTCAAAAGACTTCTCAGGGCTCTGGTTTCTCTCTGCCAAAATGGAGCTTAGAAGATGTAATTAACAGGATGTTATGTGAAAGCACTTAACTCTGTGGTTGGCATCTATTAGGGACTTCATAAATGTGAATATTTCCTTCCAGGTCTACGATAAGTTTCTGAGAATAAATAAGTGTTGCCTTTTTATTTTTTATTTTTTATTTTTTATTTTTTAAATTTTTTAAAATTAATTAATTTTTTTTAGAGAGGGAGAGAGAATCCCAAGCAGGCTCCATGCAGGGCTTGATCTCACAACCCTGAGATCATGACTGGAGCTGAAATCAAGAGTTGGATGATTAACTGACTGAGCCACCCAGGCACCCCTAAGTGTTGCCTTTTAAAATTGGGGTTTTCATCTCTAGATTTTGTACATCCCTATAATTTTGAAACTTTATTCTTTGGATCTAACATCTGCTATAGGAAAGTAAACTCTACTGTTCAGTTTTCATAATTATGGAAGGAGATCTCATTTTGGAAAATGATTGAACCTTGTTTAGTATAGAGATAATGCCTTTTGCTCATATTCCCTTTAGTATCTAGCAGTGAATCTTTTATGTAGTAAATGATCAATAATCATTTTTTTCTTATTTATACAGATAGTACACATCCTAAATATGACTTCTGCAAAGATAATTTCTTTTTTGTTACCACCTGATGAAAGTCTTCATTCACTACAGTCTCGTATTGAGCGTGAAACTGGAATAAATACTGGTTCTCAAGAGCTTCTTTCAGAGACAGGAATTTCTCTGGATCCTCGGAAACCAGCCTCTCAATGTGTTCTAGATGGAGTCGTAAGAGAATTCTAATATACCTAGAGTATAAGAAATCTTTTAGCATAAAGGGATTGCATGGCCTGCATTTTTTTGATGCTTAGTCGGAATCTCCTTGGGGGGGGTGGTGCACACCTTACAATTCTTACTTTAATTTTATCCTATTCATTACTCTTATCATTGCTTTGCAAGGTGAACAAGATATGTTTTAAACTTTGTGTGACTTTCTCTTTGGTGCCAGTTTTCTCCCCTTTCTTTTTTTCCCCTTTTGTACTTAAAGCCTAGAACCTTGAAATTAGACCAGCAGTGTCGTAGATCCTGCCAGAGGATAGATGGATGGTAAAATATTGTGCTCATGACTCTTGTTGTTCTTGTCATCGTTTTACTTTATTGAGGCAAATTTTATATATCATGTAATTTACCCATTTCATGTGTACAATTCAATGATTTTTTTTTTAGTAAATTTGCCTAATTGTGCAGCCATTGCTATAAATCAGTTTTAAGAAATTTCCATATCAATAAGATCCTTCATGTCCACTGACTCTTAATCTCCATTCTGTTCACTTCAGGCAACTACTAATTTACTTTCTATCTCTATAATTTGCCTTTTCTAAACACTTCGTATAAGTGAAATCATACAGTCTGTAGTCTCTTGTGTCTGACTTCTTTCATTTAGCATTATGTTTTGGAGGTTCATTCATGTCCTAGCATGTATCAGAACTTCATTCCTTTTGATTACTGAATATTCCCATTATATGGATATATGTTGTTATGACTTTTTGCTTTTGTCCTTTTGGGTCTGGTGATTGTTTTCACTTTAGCCCATACTACAGTTATTTATTTTTCCTAAATAGTAATCTAGACCTTAAATCTGTAAGGTGTAGCTGATAAACATTGACATTATTCATTTGCATTTCACATTAGGAAATGTGTGTTTAAGTACTTAGAGAACCTAGTATTTTCAAGGATTTTTTTTTTAATTGTTTCTTTTTCAGAGAGGCTGTGATAGCTATATGGTGTATTTGTTCGATAAAAGTAAGACTGTATATGAAGGACCATTTGCTTCCAGAAGTTTATCTGACTGTGTAAATTATATTGGTAAGTATAGCTCATTTACTGACTGAGGTTTAAACCTGAAATAATATAATTTTGACTCAATATGGTTAGTAGAAATGGTCTTTTGGTGTTTCTGTTCTATATCTCATACTTTGGGTTTTTAAGTGTGGTGAAAAATGAATTTATATAGTTTGGAAGGTGAAATGGTAGATTTCAAGTCACCTCTAGATCCTCATTTGGAAGAAGACTTACTTTCCACAGGATAGGGCTCTTGCAGAAGAATGGATCTCCACTATTAATTAAGCCTACTTTCTAGTTGTTCCTTCATTATTTAAGTATGTTCATGTATTTCATTTTATCATATGAATACTGCTTAATGTTCAAATGTTTTCATTTATCCTGTGAAAATTACTTTCTTTGGAAGAAGTGATCAATTTCTGTATACCCAAAACTAAAATCAAGCATAATATTGTAAAATCAAGAACAAAACTGGGCATAGGGCTAAAAATATGTAATCTTTCCTCTGTTACCTTTTTGTTAGTTTTTTTAACAACAGTTTTAAATTTACAGCAGAATTGAATAGATAGTACAAAGTTCTCATGTTATTCCCCTTCCCAACACATATTGTTTCCCCAGTTGTTAACATCTTATATTGTATAGTACATTTGTTACAAGTAAAGAACCAATATGTAATTATTAGGTAAAGCCCATACTTTATTCATTTTTCCTTAGTTTTTATCTGGTGTCCTTTTTCTGTTCCAGGATCTCCTCCAGGACATCACATTACATGTAGTTGTCTTGTCTCTTTAGGCTCCTCTTGGCTGTGACAGTTTCTCAGACTTTTCCTTGTTTTTGATCACCTTGACAGCTTTGAGGAGTACTGGTCAAGTATTTTTTAGGATGTTCCTCTGTTGCAGTTTGATTTTTTTTTTCCCCTCTTGATTAGAGTAGGATTAGGGTTTTGAGAGAAAGATCACAGAAGCAAAGTGTCATTTTCATCACATTATATGAAGAGTACATACTTCCAGTGTGATTTATGACTCTTGGTGATGACCTTGGATCACCTGGCTGAAGTAGTGTCTCTCAGGTTTCTCCACCTTAAAGTTTAGTCTCTTCCCCCCCGTTCCATACTGTACTCTTTTGAAGGAAGTCACTATGTAGAACCCAAGGAATGGGGAGTTATGCTCCCCCTCCTTTAAGGATATAGTACATAATTTATTTGGAATTCTTTTGCATGTGACATTTGTCTCTTCTCTCCCATTTATTAATTTATTCAATCATTTATTCTATCAATATGGATACATGGATATTTATCTTATACTCTGATTATAACCCAAGACTATTTTGTTCTTCAAATTGTTGCATCTTTGGTCACTAGGAGCTCTTTCATTTGGCTTTCTCTGCCCCTTTTATTTGTGCCATCAATTAGGGTTTTTCAATTTTTTTTTTTTTAGCACTTCCTTTCTGGCACCAAAACATGTTCCAGGTCTATCTTGTGCATTTCTTGCCCCAGTCCTAGGATCAGCCATTTCTCCAAGGAGCCCTGGTTGCTTTATTTGGAGAGTAGTGTTAGAAACCAAAATCTGGACACTAGGAGTGCTTCTTGATACTGGAGTATCATTTCTTAGGCCCTTTTATTTTTTAAAATATATGATTTGTGTGTGTGTGTGAAAAGACTCCCCTCCCCTAGACTCTTTTTCTTTAAAGTGTCTGGGTTATTTTGTTTTTGTTTGGTTTGGGGTTTTTTTGTTTGTTGTAGGAAGTCTCAGGAGTAAGAATGGGTATATAAGAATAGAAGAAAGGTTACTTGAGACAATTATTAGGGGAGATAAAGATTTTTCCAGATATATGGTTTTATTTTTTTTAAGTCTGCTTCAGATAATGTGATTTTTCAGTATTAACCCAGTGTAGTATCATTTCTCTGAATGTTTTCATTGGAAAATAATAACGGAGACTATAATTGCCACCTTAAAGGATAGGACGAATCTCTCAATCTTGGAGAATTTCATAACGTTAAAATGGAATTTCAATGAACTTAACGTATATCTGCCATAGTTTTATTTTTTTACTTAATTTATTTGAGAGTGAGAGGGAGAGAGCATGAGCAGGGGGAGGGGCAGAGGAAGAAGCAGACGCCCCGCTGAGCAGGGATCCCAGCGTGGGGCTCAATCCTGGAACTCCCAGATCATGACCTGAGCCCAAGGCAGACACCCAACCAACTGCATCACCCAGGCGCCCCTCCCATGGGTGAAAGTAGCATTCCCTTTACTAAGGGCAAGAGATAACCATCAATAAATAATTTTATATATCTGGCATTGAAGAAAGCATATTTTACTAAATTGCTATTTACCCTATATGTTTTTCTCAAGTTGGGTTGGTAGTCCAGGAGATGAAATTTATTATTCAAAGGCAGGAAAGATGATGGAAAGATTGTGGAGGACATGGGACTTCATTTAGAACTTGAAAGAAATAAAGAATTCGGATTTATGGAGAAAAAAGGGAGTATTCCCTGTTAGATGCAAGGAAAAAAAAAAAAGATATAGGAATAATTGCGAGCTTTGTGATTATATAGTGATTATTCATTTTTATTTCCCCTCATACCTGGAATAGGGCTTGTGTATTGCAGGTGGTCAGTAAATATATATTGAACTGAATTAAACAGTAAGAATTTATTCTTTCTAGCATCAGGTTCTAGAATCTATGGGAATGATATTTGTATGGACAGGAAATCAGAAAGAATGATAGACAAACTCTAAAATTTTAAAAAGTAACTTCCCTCCTCTTTTTTCCATCTTTTTACATAAAGTACGGGACAGCAAAATACAGCTTCCAATTATACAGCTGCGTAAAGTATGGGCTGAAGCAGTACACTATGTGTCTGGGCTAAAAGAAGACTACAGCAGGCTCTTTCAGGGACAAAGAGCAGCAATGTAAGTGGATTCTGTTGTTTATAGGTGCAATGTCATGTGCATTAATGCTCAAGAATTAATCTTGCTGTTTTCACTAATCAGTATTCCATGCAATACTGAAATATTGGGCTAATCTGAAGTGTAATATTCTGACCAGACTTACAGAATTCCTACTAATGGTCTGAAACCATCCAGTTGCAATAGTTTGAGAGTATTTCCTGAAAGGTCCTGGTATAAGAAGATTGTGTTATCTTAGAATATCACAGGCAGGGAGTCTTTAGAGATTAGATTCTAGAGATTAACTATTTCTCAGATTGATAATAGAAACTTAGGCTTTGGATTTATGGCAATTCAAGCTATTAAATTTTTGTCCAGTGTTTCTGAAATACTGATTTTTTTTTTTGGCTGTGGTTTAGGTTAAGTCTTCTTAGATACAATGCTAACTTGACAAAAATGAAGAACACTTTGATCTCAGCATCTCAGCAACTGAAAGCTAAATTGGAGTTTTTCCACAAAAGCATTCAGCTTGACTTGGAAAGATACAGTGAGCAGATGACTTACGGGATATGTGAGTGTTCGGGTAACATGTTTGAAAGAAGTGTTGAATCTCTTGAAGCTGTCTGCTACTTTGCCTTCTTGCCTCAGAGCCCATTGTTTTACTTATATTCACATTAGAACAAGAGACAGGTTGCCTCAAGTCATCATAAACAGTGTTTGTAATGAATAGTAGCTCCTTTAACCTTTCGTTAACTTTACTTTCCCACAATTGGACTATAATTGGACTAAAATTGTTTAGCTCCAGAAAAATTCAAAAGCAATTTAAGAACTTTTGATTTTCAAGCCTCATTTTTTTTTAAATTTTATTTATTTATTTGATAGAGACGTAACGAGAGGGAACACAAGCAGGGGGAGTGGGAGAAGGAGAAGCAGGCTTCCTGCAGAGCAGGGAGCCCGATGTGGGGCTCGATCCCAGGACCCTGGGACCACGACCCAAGCCGAAGGCAGACACCTAACGACTGAGACACCCAGAAGCCCCTCAAGCCTCATTTTTAAGATAGATACAAAGTCTTGGGGTGCCTGGGTGGCGCAGTTGGTTAAGTGTCCAACTCTTGGTTTTGGCTCAGGTTATGATCTTGGGGTCCTGAGATTGAGCCCCACAATGGGCTCCATGCTCAGCATGGAGTCTGCTTAAGACTTTCTCTCCCTCTCCCTCTGCCCCTCCCCCCGTACACGCTCGCTCTCTCTCTCTCTCTCAAATAAATAAATAAATCTTTTTATTTATTTTTATTTTTTATTTTTTTTAAAGATTTTATTTATTTATTTGACAGAGACAGACACAGCAAGAGAGGGAACACAAGCAGGGGGAGTGGGAGAGGGAGAAGCAGGCTTTCCGCCGAGCAGAGAGCCCGACGCTGGGCTCGATCCCAGGACTCTGGGATCATGACCTGAGCCGAAGGCAGACGCTCAACGACTGAGCCACCCAGGCGCCCTAAATAAATCTTTTTAAAAAAATAGATACAAAGCCTGTATTGGGGTGACTCCTTAACCAGGGAAATCTTAAACTACTTATCTTTCTGTAAATAATAACACAAATAATTCCAGGAGTTTCCCCCCCAAACCACCTACTGTGGAGTCCCTTTTTTTTTTTTTTTTTAATATATTACACAGCCTCCAGCTTCTCAGTATTTGACTCCAAGCTCTCTCCCTTCAAAGGTATTAAGGAAATGTAAGATGCTGAAGGGGTCACTGCCAATATTTCTGTTTTCTGTCATAAAACAAATTCTTTTTTGGGAAACAAGTCCTGTTTGTATACTTGAGCAAGTATAGGTGCTGAATAAATGATCAGCAGTGTCCAATTGGGTGAATAAGTTTACCCACTGGAGCTGGTTCTATGATTGATGTTTTATTTCTATTTGTGTATAATAGGCATTCTGGTGAGTGACAAAACACTATAATTATTTCACCAAATTATCTTTGACTAGTCAGTTGTATATTTTATACAAGTGTTAAAAAAGAATGGCATAGACCTGTATACTGATCTTAGAAGATCACTTGGGTCTTTAATAGCAGTGATGTTTTAAGTTGGGGAAGCAAGCAAAGAAAGAAAAGCATATAAAGATGGTCTCACTTGTGAGGGAAAAGGGTATGTGTGTGGGCGCCTGGGTGGCTCAGTTGGTTAAGCGACTGCCTTTGGCTCGGGTCATGATCCTGGAGTCCCGGGATCGAGTCCTGCATTGGGCTCCCTGCTCGGCAGGGAGTCTGCTTCTCCCTCTGACCCTCCTCCCTCTCATGCTGTCTGTCTCTCATTCTTTCTGTCTCAAATAAATAAATAATAAAATCTTTAAAAAAAAAAAAGGGTATGTGTGTATGGAACAAATGATTAACAGTAAGATCCTTAGAGTGGAGAGGAGGAAGAGAGAGTCTTTTCTTTTTATATCCTTTTATAGTGTTTGATTTTTTAAAAAATCACATTCATGTATTTTTCTTTTTGTCATTTTTAAGAGAAAACCATTTATATTGGTTTCTTAGGGGTGCCATAACAAGTTACTATAAACTGGATGGCTTAAAACCACAGAAATTTACCGTCTCACAGTTCCAAAGGCTGAAAATCCAAAATCAGGGTGTTGGCAGGGTCATGATCCCCCTGAAAGCTATGGGGAAGAATACTTCCTTGCTTCTTCCTAGCTTCTCATGGTTTGCCAACAGTCCTTGGCTCCTTGGATTGCAGCTGCAGCACTGTAATCTCTGCCTCTGTTATCAAAATAGAGCTCTCCCTTCTTATGCCTGGGTCTCTGATCTCTTCTTATAAGGATATTAGTCATACTGGATTAATCAACCCTACTCTTAATTTAGCTAATTGCATCTGCAGCAATCCTATTTCCAAATAAGGTCACATTCTGAGGTACTGAATTAAGACTTCAACATACCTTTTTGGGGGACAGTTCAACCTATAACACCATTTCTGATGTTGATATGGCAAGGAGGTGGATAGATCAGTAATTAAAGCTATGCCTATTTCTGAGATAACCAATTAAGACTTTTTTTTTAGCCTCAGAAAAAATGTTAAAAGCATGGAAGGAAATGGAAGAAAAGGCTATCCACTATGCTGAGGTAAGATCACTAGTTCATTCTATATGCTTATTAATTCCTGAGGTCTCTTTTAGAAATTGTCTTTGGTTTTGGTATGTAGAATATTTTTCATGTTATTCCTGAATATCAGAAAAAATCTAGTAGATGCTTTGTGTACCATAGCTGATAAAAATAAGGGCTTTGGGCAAATGAGATAAAACTGAAACCTCACTAAACTTCAGTTTCTAGGGGTGTCTGGGTGGCTCAGTTGGTGAAGTGTCTGCCTTTGGCTCAGATCATGATCCCGGGGTCCTGGGATCGAGCCCTGCATCGGGCTCCCTGCTCAGTGGGGAGCCTGCTTCTCCCTCTCCCTCTGCCGCTCCCCCGGCCTGTGCTCGCTCTCTCTTTCAAATAAATGAATTAAAAAAACCTTCAGTTTCCATATTCTATTATGTGGACTTACCCTTTTTAGTAGGGTTATGCAGATTAAATGGGAGTAAATAATAAATGGTAGTTATTGCTGTTATTTTTATGAGTGGTTTAGATAGGATAGCTATACATCTTGGTTACCTGAAATGGTCCTACTTTATACCTGCCTTGCCATAATTATCAATAGTACTCCCTTTCACTCTCAAAATTATGCTTGTTTGGACAATAAATTATATATATGGTCATGCTAGTTTTAGCTCATTCTCTAGGAGGCATATTCCTTCCTCAGCTG
This sequence comes from Leptonychotes weddellii, assembly GCF_054177405.1. Lineage (NCBI taxonomy): Eukaryota > Metazoa > Chordata > Mammalia > Carnivora > Phocidae > Leptonychotes > Leptonychotes weddellii. The sequence goes on along the minus strand of NC_138374.1, from coordinate 25,797,312 downwards.
TTACATCTTTCCATGGTCCCACTAAATTGTTACTCTCCTGGATGCTAGTGCTTACCCCAGGGACATGTGTAAGGCAGTTGATATCCTTGGGTAGGAAACTCATTATCTTTATCTTTCTGCATTCTTATTCAAGGCAGTTGGGAACAAGAGGCAGTGAAAATCATAGAACTGAGATGCAGTGGTTTTGGTGGCCACTTTTTCTCTCTTGTTAGTGACACCTCTATCTTTTTGCTTCTCAGGAGGAGAAAGCAAATGCTAGTAGTTTACTGTTGTCAGAAGAGAAAAGAGAGAAGCATAGGTATTAAGTCTGTCTTTCCATGAAAGATTGTCGGAATCTGAAGGATAAAAAAGCTTGGACAAAATCAGTGTTTCATATTAAATCATTTAGTTCCCCTACTGTTGTAGCAAGTCATTCTCTTGAGTTCTTTTCTGTTTTGTGTGGTGGTGAGCCTGTCATTTCTTTTGTGTTTCATCATATTTTAGGTGGGTGTCATTGGTTACCTAGAGGATCAGATCATGTCCCTGCACACTGAAATCATGGAGCTGCAGAAGAGCCCTTATGGAAGACGTCAGGCAGACTTAATGGAATCTCTGTAAGTAAGGAAGTCTTGTGTTGCTGGTATTGGTGTCTATAATTTTTTGTCTCAGGTGGTTCTTTCTGTTTATATCTGGCAGATTAAGCCTGTATCTGTTCTTTTCTATAGTTTTTCTTTCTTCAAATATATTGCCATCATATTTTAAAAGGAAGTTTTTCTTAGTCACAGAAATTTTGGAAATAACTTCAGGGATGACCTTTGCTTTTTTAATCAAAGCATCTTTTCATGTGAGTGTTATAAATTTTCAAGTATTCTAAGTTACAAACTATTGTCCTATTTACCATAGTTCTGGCCCAAGTTATTGTCCATTAAATGCCCTAAATGAGGTTAACTTCCTAAGTGAACCTGGATAGAAATTTCAGATTTTTTTCCCTAATCACAGGCCTTCATCTTTGCCCATTTAAGTGTTTCTGATACAGGGATGTTGAATATGTAATGGTAGATCAGAGCAGATATGAAGTATATTAAACTTTGCATTTTTATTTATTTTTTAAACTTTTTAAAAAAGATTTTATTTTTAAGTAATGTCTACACCCAGCGTGGGGCTTGAACTCATGACCCCAAGATCAAGAGTTGCATGCTTTACTGACTGAGCCAGCCAGGTGCACCTAAACTTTGCATTTTTAGATCTTGCTTATTACTCGGTGAAATGCTCTGTAAAATGTTCATTGGCAATATGTACTTGCTTTAAAATAGGTTTATACTCTATTCAAATAATATTGTTCATTTCAAGTTGTTAATTATTAGTCATTGAATTATCTTCACTTTTGGAAGCATGTTTTCTCTTTCATAGGGAACAGCGTGCCATTGATCTGTATAAGCAGTTAAAGCACAGACCTTCAGGTAAGACACTTATCACTGTACACAAAGGCATTTTAGGAAACCATCACAAACTTAACAAATACAGGGGATTGGATTTTAAAACAAGCTGCAGAATAAATTCCAGTTTTGGTATTGCCATAGAGCTGTTTATGGTATGGCTTTTAAGTTGGTGAGAATTTGAGAGATTAGGAAGGAAAGTAACAAGAAAATTGGGATAGAAAACTTTTTAAAGGGAAGTGAAAGGAAGGAATGAAAGAGAAAAAAGGAACTCAAGGAAGAGGAAGAGGAAGCAAGAAAATGTGTGGAAAGATGGAAAAAATAAGTGCTGCTTAATATTAGAGAGGTTGGAAAGAATTTGATACGATGGATTCAGGTGTGGAATGATCAGAGGGAAGGCCCATGTGCGAGGCCAAAGCAGTGTACTTTGAAAATTATGCCTTCATCTGCACCTGGTTACTGCTTATTTCACTGGCAAAACAATTCCTGTTGAACATTTGCTGAATACAGAACATGGTCTGTTGACAAGAGCATTGGAGTGGTAATTGGAAGGCTTGGATTCTAGATTGGGTAGCTTACTGACCAAGTACCTAATTTTCTTGTAACTCATTTTCCTCTTCTGTAAAATGGGGCTGAAACCCAGCTTTCCTAACTCAGTGAGTGTGTGTAGCAATGTATGTGAGAGGGTGTTTGTGAAAATGCCTTGAGAAGTATAAAGTATTATGTATCTGCAAGATATTATCCTTCTGTTAAAAATTGATTTGTTCTGATGGGTTATGGAAGAAATAAAGGTGAAGCCTGTGCCTTAATTTGGTATATATACCTAAATTACCAATAAATAAGTAAAACAAAAGACGTGTTTTATACTTTAAAATTTACAAACGTATGCAAATTAATATCCATCCATATGAAAGTCTATCTTAACAAATAATGTGATCTCCTCTACATCGGTTTTTATTGGAGTGGAATTTGTTAAGTTTATTCCTACAGACATTTATGAGGTACATATAAATAGGCACCTAACCCTGCCTGGGGTCAGGGATGGTTAGAGATTTCTTGCAGGAGATGACATCTGAGGTAAGCCTTAAAGGATAAGTAGCAGTAGCTAGGTGAAAGGAGCTGGGCTCTTGGATATACAAGTATAGTCAGTAAAGACACGTATGTGTAACACTTAGCATGTTTGAGGAAATGCAGTGACTGGATTGTAGAGTTTTGGGAGAGAGAGGCTGGATCAGATGTGGCTGGATCATAAATGATCTGGTATGTTATGGTAGAGTTTGGATTTCATCATGATGGCAAAGAGATACCTTAAAAAATTTTAAGCAGGGGAATGGTATGACCAGATTAGCATTTCATAAATACAGCGTTGGTAGCAGTGCACATAGTGGATTAAAGTGTGGCTAGATTGAAGACAGGCATTGGTTATAAGGCTGTTGAAATAATCATAACTCAGTATAGGGTGGGCCATGAGTTAAGGCAGAGAGCCTGAACTGTGGAGATGGGGAGAGAGGAGGGTAAGGGTGAGAGAGACATTTAGGAGGTAGACCTGATAGTGTTGGGTGATGGATTGAATATGGATGGCTGGAGCTGGAGTAGGGAGTCATGATACCTCCCAAGATTCTGGCTATGGCAGCTGGGTGCATAGTCAGTAGGACCACTCACCATAATGGGAAGTATAGAAAGGATGGCAGACCTGATGGGAAAAGATGAATTCATTTTTGTACATGTTGATGTTAAGGTGTCAGTGGGATATTCAAGTAGAGATGTCTAATGAACAGTATTAAATATATATATGTAGGTATTGTATATGTATGCATGTATATATAAACACCCATACATATATACACATGTACATATGTATATGGATTTAGTAGAGAATATGGGGCTAGATATTTAGCTATTTGAGAATGATCAGCCATAAGAGTAAAGTGATCATCTTGAAAAAGTAGGTTGAGTAAGGAAGTCAAGGATGGAATCCCAGAGAATACCAACATTTAAGAAATGGCTAGAAGCAGAAGAGCCAGCAGAGAAGATGAGAAATGACCAGAATATATAGAAGGAATGATATGATAGGAACAGGACAGAGAGAGTTTCAAGAAGAAAGTGATCAGTCGGGTAAAATGCTTCAGAGGTGTGGGTAATAAAAATGATGATGTAAATATTCATTCAACTAGCAGTTTGGACATCATTGTTGATCTTGGCAAAATATGGCCTTTTGGGAATAGAACTCAGATTATAGGAGGCTGAGGGAGGAATGAGACAGGAAGAAATAGAGAAGTCAGTCTAGACCAGCAGTTCCCAAATCGTGGTTTATGAACCTCTGAGGATCAATGAGGACAAAACTATTTTCATAACCCTAAGACATTTGCCTTTTTCACTATGTTGACATTTTCACTGATGCTGTGAAAGCATTGGTAGGTAAACAGCTTATACCTTACTTAGCATGGATCATGGCACTAGTACCAAACTATGCAAGTAGTCATATACTTTTCACCACTATGCATTCACAGTTAAAAAAAAGTTTCATTTAAGTATGTCCTTGATAAAGTAATAAGAATTCTATTTAAATCTCAACCCTTGGGTACATGTCTTTTCAATATTCTGTGTGATGAAATGGGAAGTGCCCCTAGAGCACTTCTGCTCCATACTGAAGTCTGCTGTTTTTCTCAGGAAAGCCACTGTGGCAGGTGTCTTCTCAAAAGTTAATGAAGCATGGGGGCACCTGGGTGGCTCAGTCGTTAAGCATCTGCCTTCGGCTCAGGTCATGATCCCAGGGTCCTGGGATTGAGCCCCACATCGGGCTCCCTGCTCCGCGGGAAGCCTGCTTCTCCCTCTCCCACTCCCCCTGCTTGTGTTCCCTCTCTCGCTGTGTCTCTGTCAAATAAATAAATAAAATCTTTAAAAAAAAAAAAAAAGTTAATGAAGCATGACTGTCACTTTAAGGGGGAAAAAAACCAATGTTGGCAAAGATAAAATTCCATATTTCAGGCAAAAAAAATAGAATTTAGGAAAACTTGTATCCATCAACTGAAATTTGTCAGCTTCTCAGTACTTAAACTTTTTTGATGAGATCAGTGGTGATATTAAAAAGACTTGGAAAATGTAAAACAAGGCCAGTTTTCTCACTAACATTTTTTGGAAAATAGTTATTTTTAATAAAAATGTGTTAACAGGTAGTGAGTTTTTTGTTATTTTTGTTATTTTTTATTTTTTTATTAAAGATTTTATTTATTTATTTGAGAGAGAGAATGAGATAGAGCATGAAAGGGTCAGAGGGAGAAGCAGACTCCCCGCCGAGCAGGGAGCCCGACGCGGGACTCGATCCCGGGACTCCAGGATCATGACCTGAGCCGAAGGCAGTCGCTCAACCGACTGAGCCACCCAGGCGCCCATTTTTTTGTTATTTTTAAATAAATATTTTTAAACAAGAATTTTTGAGTGTATAGGGATCCTGAGACCAGTAAGTTTGAGAACTGCTTATCTAGGCTATTCTTTTCAGAAGCTTTGCTGTTAAGGAAAGAAAAGAGGTGAGGAGCTAAGTGATGTAGAATCAGGGGAGGTCAATCTTCAGAAGGTAGACTTGAGCATATTTATGTGCTTGGGGCCAAAAGCCTGTGAAGAGGGAGGTCCCTAAACAAGCTTGAGAGGCTGACTCAATTAGGCTTGCTTCCACTGATATTAGAGGGATTGACGGTGTGGATACTAACACTTTTGTGGGTGTAGGGGTTGGAAGGTGAGGCTCTTACTGTTGTGGCCTCCCATCCTGAAGTAAGAAGTGGGGTTAACTTAACAGAAGAGGTGATGGAACAGAAGAGGTGATGACTACATAGATTTAAAGAGTACGCTAAAGATTTTTAGAAGCTGGTGTGTGCAGTGGAAGATGTTGCTGACCCGGAACATTTATTAAGAATCCAGAGCAGAAGTGAAAACCTGTTAAGTAGTAGTGACAACAGAGGAAATGGTAGTATAGTTTTTTTGCTGGTGGTGTTTGGTGGCTTGCCTGAAGGAACTGACAGAGCAGATGGTTAGACTGATCCAGGCTTAGGATTTTGCAGAAAGTGATATAAGTGATAGAAGTTATGGTTAGAATAAAATAATTGAAACTTAAGATTTCAGTAGAGCAAGTCTAATTCTTTTTTTCCCTTTAATCAATGTTCATTACTCCCAGTCTTCTGGCCAATGAATTGGGTATTGCAGATAAAGATACACAAAATTCCATCCATTGGCTCAGTCAAATTAACTTCCTGTAGTCAGTGATAGCATTTGTTTGTTGTTGTCGCCTCTTCCTCCTCTCCTCCCCCTCCTCCTAATTATTATTATTATTATTATTAAGGATTTTAAGTAATCTCCACACCCAATGTGGAGCTCAAACTCACAACCCTGAGATCAAGAGTTGCACACTCCAACGACTGAGCCAGCCAGGCACCCCTGGATTATTTTTATAAAAACTTTGTAGTAGCCCTGTCAGCATACTAGCATATCATAGAGCCTAGAAAGAAATTTCCTGTCTGGGTAGCTTCTTTTGATCATTACCTTGAGTGACAAACTAGTTGTAACAAGAAGTTTTGTCTATTGTTGGAGCTTATGTAATCATAGTTGATACATGGTCTCTGGTGTCTTTTCTAGCTTAGAGTTGACTTGAGACTCTTGTTAAGCTAAAAATGGTGAAAAACAACTTTCTTCATTTTGTATGCTGGAGAAGGTGAATGTTCTGAGGTCTCTGACCATCTAAATGACCTAGTTATATGGGGAAGCTTTCCTGGTCTATGGGATTTAGGAAGGAGTGCTGTTGGGAGAGGAGCCTGTTTGGAATCTCTGTATCTGGTTGTTAATAAGAGAGAGACAAAGAGGGACATGTGTGGGGAATAAACTTGAGCTATGGGGGAGAGGTCTTTGCAGTAATAACAAAGGACACTGAACTTTTTAAAAACCTTTTTTGATACCCCTTTCATAGTAAAATGTGGGTAATAATAGTAGCCATCTCACAGGACTTTTACGAGGGTTAAATGAGAAGTGTTAAGTAGGTAATAGCAAATAATATTTTTGCATTTGAGATTATTGTCCAAGGAAATAACCAGCATGATCTTTGAGCAGTCTTCTAGTTTTAAAAACTTTAAATACTACTTTTTAAAATATAACAATGCTTTTTTGTTTTTGTTTTTTTGTTGTTTTTTTTTTTGAGAGAGAGGGAGAGGTAGCGTAAGCTGGACAAAGGGAAAGGGAGAGAATCTTAAGCAGGCTCCACACTCAGCGTGGAGCCAGACACAGGGTTCGATCTCATGACCCTGAGGTCATGACCTGAGCCGAAATCAAGAGTCAGACACTCAACCGACTAAGCCACCCAGAAACCCTGTTTTTTGTTTGTTTTTTTAATTGAGGTACATCTCCTATAAACTGTAGAACGAACTCACTGTTTCCACACACATTCTATTTGAGAACATTTGTCAGCTTCCAGTTTATAATATCACAGTACCCTCAAACTGAACTTTCAGGGTGTCTGCGGGTCCTTTTATTAGTGCATCAGATTTGTCTTAAGTCTGTCAGCTTTTTTCAGAGTTTTCATGGGCTGTAAACAGATGGATAAACATGAAATTCCAAGCAACCTAGATGGGGCGAGGGCCTCCTTTTGAACCAGTGAAAGTTTGATGAATTGTCCTACTGTTTTTTTTTTTAAGATTTTATTTATTTATTCACACACACACACACAGAGCACAAGTAGGAGGAACGGCAGAGAGGGAGAAGCAGGTTCCTTGCTGAGCAGGGAGCCGGACGTGGGGCTCGACCCCAGGGCTCTCAGATCATGACCTGAGCCGAAGGCTGACACTTACCTGACTGAGCCACCCAGGCGCCCCTGTCCTACTGTTTTTAAATAAATGTTATTAATCATCCAAGAAAAATTGATCTTTCAGACAGAAAGCTGCATATGTATCTGGGATTTGGGTTAATATGGGTTAAAGATGGGTAAACCTATTCTTCTCAAAACAGGCAACTAAGTTCTGTGAAGATATAGTGATAAATATATATATGTATTATATACACACAAACACATGTACTTTGTTTTTAGATATATAATTGTTTATATATTATATAATCTTAAAATTTTAATCCAATTTTAAGTTTAAATGGAGATGTTTATTAATTAAAACTAGTTCTAGATTTTTAGGAATTTCTTATTTGGAGGCTGATATATTCATGCAGAAGAGAAGTTATACCCACTGACTGAGATCTTTTATAGATCACTCCTACAGTGACAGCACGGAAATGGTGAAGATCATTGTACATACTGTTCAGAGTCAGGACCGGGTTCTCAAGGAGCTGTTTGGTCATCTGAGGTAGAAAAATTGTTTTATTTCCTACTGAGAAGCCAGGGTACTTTTATCATGTTCCTTTCAAAGTATAATATCCCTTATTGGTAAATATACTAGACCTAGGAAGATATCTGGCGATACTTTGGGTAGCTTGACCCCAGTTGTGTGCATTTAGGTGTCCTATTTGTGTGCATCACTGTGGAGATCAGTCTCTAAATCTGGTGCTGATTGTAGTTCATTTTCCCAGCTGGGTGTGGGAGTATTGTGTACAGTCTTGGGGGAGATGTGTAATTATCTGACGCTGATTTCATCTCTCCAGCAAGTTATTGGGCTGTAAGCAGAAGATTATTGATCTACTGCCCAAGGTGGAAATGGCCCTCAGTAACATCAAAGAAGCTGACAATACTGTCATGTTTATGCAGGGAAAGAGACAGAAAGAAATATGGCATCTCCTTAAAATTGCCTGTGTAAGTAACTTTTAATGAATTATTTTTTTTTAATGTAAAGATTTTATTTTTTTGACAGAGAGAGAGAGCACAAGCAGGGGGAGTGGCAGAGGGAGAGGGAGAAGCAGGCGCCCTGCTGAGCAGGGAGCCCCACGCAGGGCTTGATCCCAGGACTGGGATCACGACCTGAGCTGAAGGCAGATGCTTAACCGACTGAGCCACCCAGGCACCCCAACTTTTAATGTGACATTGATTTGCTGGTATTTCCTGCAAAAGGGATTTTTTTATCAGTATGACCTGGGTCCTTTTAAAGATGTGTGCATTTTGTGTTAGGTTGATGCACATGTTCTTTGCTTGGTGTTTCACTAGCAATTCAGATGCAGGATTTCATGATCATCCTTCATTATTTCTCTTCTCTCTGGTCTCATATTTATCTACTCCTTCCAGCCCTAGACCACTGTGGTATCCCAACCCAATTTGGGGGTAGATGTGCTTGACCAGTTAATAAAACTAACTCCTTGTTCAACTGGGTTTTTTTCCTCCAACTAAAGTGGAATGAGAAGGGCAGATAAATTCCATTTTAGTCAAGAAAGGGGTCAAGAACAGGACAGTTTTGTACAGAAATATTCTGGTTGTGTATATAAGTAGTGGTAGAAGTGTAAATCTTAGGAATGTTGTAGGAAATTGTATGAATCAATGGTGATGCTTGCCTATAATTTTTTTACTTACTTTTTTCCCCTTCAGACACAGAGTTCTGCCCGGTCCCTTGTAGTATCCAGTCTAGAAGGTGCAGTAACCCCTCAGGCATCAGCATGGTTTCCCCCAACTTCAACAGAACGTGAACATCCTCTGTCATGCGTGGTAACTCCTCAAGATGGGTGGGTTCACTTTGCAACAATAGATAGTTGTTTTCAAGAGCAGTGGTGGGAATGAGGTAGAGCGTAATGGTTAAGACATAGTCTTCAGTGCTTTATTGACCAGGGTTGAATCCTGACTGTCACTTTGTAATAACCTTGTGCAAATTAACTTTTTTTTTTTTTAAAGATGATTTTTTTTTTTTTTTAAGATTTTATTTATTTGCGAGAGAGAGAATGAGAGACAGAGAGCATGAGAGGGAGGAGGGTCAGAGGGAGAAGCAGACTCCCTGCTGAGCAGGGAGCCCGATGTGGGACTCGATCCTGGGACTCCAGGATCATGACCTGAGCCGAAGGCAGTCGCTTAACCAACTGAGCCACCCAGGCGCCCTTAACTTGATTCTTTTAATGTTCACATTTCCTCACCTGTTAAATGGGAACTGCTGTGAAAATTCAATTAGATGTATGTGAAGTGCCTGGGAAGTAAGTATCAGCAAATGTTATTTATTTAGCTCAATCCAAGTTCTAAGTTCTTTCTCTGTTACTGGCTTATCAGTTCTTTTACCCAAGCTATTTCTTCCATAACCATTTATGTCAGAAATTATGCTCTTTTGCATTTATCATTTTGGGGTCCTTGATCATCACCCCTCTAAAGAATGACTGAGTTTAATCTACTCTATTTTATAACTTAGTATTTCTAAAATCAGACTTTTTTCAATGCCTTAAGTCCGTTTTGCAAATAAGAACTCAAGTTTGAAGCCCTATATTTTCTTTTATTAATTCCTACTCTTCTGGTAAAAGCTGAATGACTATCCATTTCTGTTATTTTTCTCAGCATAAGATGTGCCGTATCCAGAGCCAGTGGCTCTTTGCTAGCTTGTGTATTGTCGCTTTTTTCACAACTCATGGAGGCCTCTACAGCAGCACCAGCATTACCTGGAAACTCTGCCCATAATTAGTTTTGCAGAAGTGCAGCCCATGTACATCACTGCTCAGGAGGTCATGCAGTTGCACATTCTGTACTCTACTTTTATGAGAGAAAAGCACATGGCAGGAAGGAAAGCTGATATCAGGTATTTTATTTTTTTTAAAGAAAGCAAGTTACAGGGTATATCTTGGGGTCATTAGAGATTTGGCCCAATGTAATACATCCACAGGTACAGCACAGGCTGTAATTTAATTGACTTTAGGAAATATTCCATTAATCAGAGTTGAAGCAAATAAAATTTAATACATTACTAACCTTTTTGCTTTTATTAAAGGCATTTAAGTTTGTTAGGGGATGTTAATGGTTGCAAATGTCACCTCTATACAGGTAATTTCTAATTTGAGGTTGTGGTTGTTAGCAAAAGCATGTCAGACAGGAATTTTAAATATGTTTTCCAGTAGGAATATGTTACAAAGTAAAATTGATTTCAATTATAATGTACACATAGTACTTAACCGCCAAGGATTGGAATCTGTTGGCCTCAATTTTTCCATCTTTTGAATACAAGCTAAATTTGAATTTAGTTCTAAGCTTATAGTGGCTACCGTCCATGGCCTAGAACTGATTTTAGTAAGTAGAGACAGAGGGTTGGTAAAAGGTAAAGGATAGAGGCCATATGGCAGAGGGAAGTGGGGAAGGTGGAAACTAGAATCAGGATTTCCTTCAAATACAAACTTCCAGGGATACTTGTTGGTTCTGGGGAGCTCCCCTGTGATGCTATTTTCTTCTGCTGTCCTCAGGAATCAGCTTGCTTGTTTTCTTTTTCATTGCTGTCATCTGTAGTTTCCAACCAGAGTTTTCACCTTCCCTCATCTTTGCAGACCAGATTGTACTTTTTTCTCTTCACCCCTACATTTGTGTCTCTGAAATAAGCATACTGATGTTTCTACTACTTATAAGGAAAGGGAAATAGTCCAGAAACAAAAAGAGATTTTTCATGTATCTGTGCTATAATTATCTCCCCCACCTCCCAGCAAGCATTTTCCGTGCGGGAAATGTTGTATGGGAGTGCCGCTTTTGTTTCAGAGGAAAATGAGATTGGACTTCTAGTGGACTTCTTATCATTTGAGCTGGGCAGAGGCAACAGCTTGGATTAACAAGTAGGACTCTGCCTCTGGGTGGGAGGGAGGAGGAAACTGAAGACTATAGGAATCAGCTGCACTGGGGTGCTGGCTTGCAGGGCTGCGGAAAGGGCAGTGATCATCCTGACCCTGAAGACCAGAAGGTAGAGGAAATACATATGCCTCTTTGCTGCATTTGAAAAGGCTTTGTTTTTTCATCATACAGGGAGACTATAGCACAAATGATAGAAGAAAATTTGAACTGTCTTGGCCATTTAAGCACTATTATTCATGAAGTAAATGAGGAACAGGGCAATAGTATGATGGTAAGTTTTATATGGATATGGGTGTTTTAGGTTTTGTTGGGTGCAAAGGGTTTTAACTTTCCATGCTAGCCTCATCTGGCATTTGGGATGCATATGGGGAAGAGAAGAACTCAGAAGAAAGATAAAGAACATTTGCATTATATCCTCGACCTCAAATCCCTATCTTCTCTTACTTACGGATATTACTCATGGATATACTAGGATTATGTCATCAGTAATCTTCAACAGTAGCATATTTCGTCAAATTAAATGACGGGTGAACTTTTTTTTGCAATGTGACCACTGAAATTGAATGGTTTGTACCTTTTTGGTTCAGCAATCAATTTTCTCCAATAAGATGGGACAGGATTTGTACTATAATTCAAATATAGTAACTATAGTATGCAAAATGAATAATGTTGATACAGTTGTAATTAGAAGTATTAAGAAGATTTGGTTACTGTGAATTACTGATTTGTTAAAACTCAGAGAAACCACAATAAAATGTTTACTGAATTAACTTTACTACAGTTAGTCTCAAGGTCAACTGTTTGTATTTCCTTTCATTAATTATTTACTTCAAATATTTATGAAAACTCTTTGAAATACTTTTTTAATTGGCAGGAAAGAAGGTAAAACTAAACTCTCTAATTGTAACTTACACTTTTGATTTTTTTAACTTTTGATTATAAAATGTCCAAACACACGGAAAACTTGCAAAAAGTAACACCCATAAACCTACTGCTTATAGTCAACATCTAACTGTAACTTTTTCATGCCTGGTTTTAGAATCTTGATTGGAGATGGTTAACAGAATGACTTGCTACTTATTCACTGTCCCCAAACCTATGGAGCACGTGTTGGAAATTTGTTTTTCTCCCATGAAACCATTCTTCAGATACCAGCAAATGGAAGAAATGGCTATGATCAGAAAATATGCATGATTTTACAAGCACAGTATTTTGACTTTAGGAAATTTTAACATCTGAACAGACAGAATTTTATGTCAGTGGACTTTAAGTATGATAGCTACTTAAGCACATCATGGCAATCCATTTGTCTTCAAACGTGATACAACACTTAACCGACTAAAAACATCTTTTACTATTTAACTTTTGGGCATAAGGCCAAAAGTAATATCTGTATTACTATATTGAAAACAAAACCTCAACTAACGTATGTGTTCTAAGTAAAAGTTGTTTGCCTGTTTCTGTGGAAGAGACTACTTTCAAGTAAAACTATACTTCATGAAGAATAAACTCTACCTCCTTGTGTTGCATTCAGAAATGCTCTTCCTGGCAACATAAGGAGTTTAATCCCACTGCACATTTGACAGTATCCCTTTCCTACAGAAGGAATTGTGCATCTGTACGTTTAATATGAGTTGATTCTCACAAATCTTGTTAAATGTGCTATGTATATATGTATTTAAGATGTACATTTAATAATATCAAGAAGATGCCTGTTAATTTATAATGTGTTTGGAAACTTGTTTTCGACTTGTAAAAATGGGTCATTTGTTTAATGCATTTTTTATGTCTTGTTCTACAAATTTATAAAGATCTGCACTCCTTTATCTGTAACTCCAAAAGTCTAAAAAGCTCTGAAAGCAAGGTCTTTCAAAAGCTTGGTAACAAAACTCATTTGCTTGCAAATCTAATCTGAACTGACACTGAATCTACTTATCCCATTTAGTGTGAATATTCATTTACTTTGCTGTGGAAATATTAACGTATTTGATTATTGCGGGGGGGGGGGGACTGACACAGACCCTCCTGGGTGTTTATGTAGTATGATATATATACTGAATTACCTTTCTAAAATCTGAAAATTTCATAATTCTGAAACATCTTGCCCTAAGGGTTTCAGATAAAGGACTGTGGATCTATCATCTGTTAAATAAGTAATTTAGAATGTATTATGTGTTTTTTAAAAAATGTGAAATGCTTTTATATTCTAGACAGTTTTCCACTTTGTGTATTAAATGATTTTTAAATTACTTTTAGAATCTCTATTCATTATAATCAGATTACGATAGAATGTTTGAATTCCATGAAGTGGAACTGGAGCACAGAATAACATAATGGACCTTCAGTGTACTTTCCTTAGGAATTAAACAGGACTTATAGTAAAAACAGCATTGGGTAGCTTCTCTTAATATAGTCTTTTTCTCCTGAGATGTCCTGTCACCACTTTCCATGTCTAAAAACCATGCTCATATCTTGCTCTATAAACTGAGGTCTTAGTCACCCCATCCTCATTTTGCTAGTAGTGTCATTTTCCATCATGGAAATCTAGTTTGAAATCTTGGGGCTGTCCCCTCCTAACTTTTTAGTTATCTGGTACTACTGTTTCTCTAAATATGGAAATTCTGACTGTCAGCTATTTTAATAGGCAGTTATCTCTTGCTTCTCTAGTTCTAGAAGGTTTTAATCAATAAAACACGTATTGGGTACCTGTTGCTTGGAAGACAGCTAGATGGCAAGATCAGAAACAGTTAAAGGCAGTACAAGAAGAATGCTTATCTGGGAGTCTGAACATTGCAAACCATCCAAACGTTGAAGTGATTGTTGAAAGGATTTGTTTAGATGACTGCATATTTTCTATATATCACTGTAATAACTGATAAAAGATCTGTTATAGGGTGTGGCCATTTTATGGTATGGCTGGGGGGATACGGGCAGATACTGTGAGTCAGAACAGGTTATAGTGAGAGATCACCTAAGACTTGTTTTTTATACTCTATTTTTTATTGGGTCACACCTTTTCATAGTTGAATGGCAATTGTGAATTGTATACATTTCATTCTTTAATTCCAGCAGTATTATGAAAAACGAAGAGAATCCATCTAGAAAATGGGCTGGAACAAGTTGTTTTTCCTTCTTTTTGCTTTCTGGAAGTAAAATAGCTAAGTTTTACTAATATAATTTATCTGGAGCAGACAAGGTCCCAGATATTTGTAGGTAATAAAAGTCCTATGAACAATACAGTTAAGTGCATTTATTGAAGGGACAGGGCAGAGTGGCCTGAGAGGGCTTGCTTTAATGAAGACTTGAAGTCTTACTTAGGACTTCACATTTCCAGTTACTACCTTTGTAACCTTGGGCCTGCAGTTTCTTAACCACTTGGCTTCTCTGCCTCCAATCTGTTTCCACTCTAAGCCATTTTGCAGACTCACTGGCCCTAAAGTACTGTTTTCCCATAATTCCCTGCTCAAGGTTACAGAGCCCTGCTATGCTAATCTCCCTTGTCCAGTTGTGGTCCCACTAGCCTTTCAAGGTTTACAGGATTACTGCCCAACCTACTTTAAATACACTGCCTTTATTTCCCTTGTATTCATCCATCTCATTCCCATCTCTACTCTTTAACTTTGTCCTTTTTGGTTTTGGTAATGTAGGCACAAACCATATCTTAACAGAAGACTCCGGTAAAAAAAAAAAAAAAAGTCTTTGTTCTCCAGTCATCCAGCTCCCTCTCCCTGCGGAAAAAAATGCATGCAAGCCTTTCAGAGTCTGGGCCTGGTGTAGCCTATAACATCCTTTCCATCACATGGGCTTCAAGGAAGTTGCAATGCTCTTTGAGCCTACCTGGAGACCCCCACCCCCACCCCAACACACACACGCACACCACTCTTACGTGCTGTTCCTATTTGGGATGACCTTTATGAAGCCCTCACTGGATCAATATTCTGGCACATTAATCGGTGCTCAGAAAAATACCTGATGACTGAAAGACGTGGTCAAATTGAGTATCCTTCTCTTCTGAACTTCCACAATACTTTTCTTGCAACAGGTCTATTGCTCCCGAATTCGCACAGGATCCGTGCCTGAAGCACGTGCTTGTCACACAGTATGAATAAACAGCTACCACACTGAGTGCAGGAGTGAGTTTCTGCACAAGAACAAACTGACCAGTCCCTCGTCCCAGGCGCCATCTCCTTTCCTCTACATCCCTGCTTACTCCAGTCGGCCGACTTCCTTTCTCTTCCAGAGCAGGAAACCAGTATTACGCAGACAAGAGCTCCCGTACCTCCGAAGGCGGGAGGCCAGGAGAATTTTGTCCTGCCTGCTCCCCGTCTCTCTGGTGGCGCGGTGAGAGCTGCGTCGGCGTGCGTGGCTGCGCAGCCGCAGTGCCGGGCGAGTGGGCGGGGCCGCCTGTTGGCGGCGGTTGGCGCGGCCGGGGAGGCGGCTGCACGTGCAGGCGGGGGCGATGCGTCACTGATCCGTGAGGCGCGGCCTTAGGGTCGGCCTCCCTCTGGAGTCTACGGCTGGACCCTTCTCAGTTAGTGCCTTCCGCGGGGTTTGGGTGGGTGCGAGGGTGGGGAGCGGCCGTTGAGAGAGGGGGTGTCAGGACGCCCACCGAGTAGGGGCGGCTCACGGCCCGCTTCGGGCTGAGGGGTTGGCTAGGGGAAGTAGGCTGTGTGAGGAGGGGCACAGGACTCCCCGGCTCGGCCTGCGGAAGGACGCCAGCTCTCCCGAGGGAGGGTGGAAACTGGGGGGGTGGGCCTGTCATTCACGGGGCTGGGGATCCTTTCCTCCCTCATCTAGGAGGAAAAGGATGAATATGACTCAAGCCCGGGTTCTGGTGGCCGCAGTGGTGAGTCTGGTGGTTGTCCTTCTCTACGCTTCCATCCACAAGATCGAGGAAGGACACCTGGCTGTGTACTACAGGTGAGCGGCGTGTGCAGGCAGCTCGGGTCTAAAGTAGGTAGAAAGAGTGAGTCTACGAAGTTGTACCCTCTTGCAGCATCGGGGAACTCTTCCAGTCTTAGGAAGTGATTTTCGTCCCAGCCCTGGGGGAGTATGGAGGCCGAGCACCCTCTAGGTATTAGTTCTAGTGCTCTGTGAATTTTGTGCAGACGTTAAGACTTCCTCCAGAGAAGTCTTCCTAGCAGACCGCAAACTCCGTTACTTGTGGGAAAAACGAAGAAGGAAGAAAAGAAAGGCAGTCCACTGTGAAAGAAACTCCACTGTGACTGAAGAGGTGGATAAATCACATCGCTGTACAGGCTTTTAGTTTGTAGTTAGAGATGTCATTTAGAAACTCTACTCCTGTTTGTGGTTGTTCCTTAGATTTTTTCCCTCTAATAATGGAAATAGTGACCGGTTTTGGCTTAGGAGGCCATGATGATCATGACAGTTGTTATATCCCTGGACCTTGAGGGACAAATACAGCATTGATGGGCCACCATTCTCCCACCTTACCCTTTCTTTTCAAGTTGAGGAAAGGAATAATGTGGGATGTGTTGCTCTCTGGGTGAGGCGGAATAGTTTTTCCTTCAGCATAGTTCCAACCAGTTCCTTTTGTGTAGACAGACAACATTTTGGAGAAGTTGCAATTATAATGTATTTGAAAGAGCTTCAACTTTCTGCTTGTTTTTGTTATCCCCCCAAACTGATATTTCTACTTTAACATCCGTCCTGAATCTAGTTTCAAATACAATTTTAGTGATAGGTCTTAGTAGAAAGAAATCTAGCATAACAAATGACAGATTAGTCCATATTTCCACCTAGTTCAGCATTGTCTTCCTGACAGTAAAACCAAGGAAAGAACATTTCAAGGTATGGCTCTCAAAGAATTAGGAATGGACCTCAGTTCAACTTTTCTTAGTTATTTGTTGTGAATTCTTTGAAACCTATTTGTGTTTTCAAGATAAGAAAGTAAGTTCTATAAATTTATTATTCACTATGTAAAATAGGACTTCTTTTTTATACTTGCCCCCCAAATGCCTCCTTTGTGGAATTTTTAAGATGTACTTTCATATTTCTCACATTCCAGAATTTGGTGAACACCTCCACAGTTATATACTATCTTATTTATAGTCTTATCCCCTACCCTTCATCTTTGCATGCTAAGTTTTTGTTATTTTTAATAGAGACTTTAGTCCTCCAGTATTTTAATATAGGTAGATAAAGAGTCTTGAACCTCAGAAATTTTCTCATTCTTTGAAACTTTGTGTTATCTTCTTTTTTCAACCTGATAATGAAATGTATTATGTTTTGATTTGGTTCGTGTTCTGTACAATTAAAGTACAACAGCTGAGAGCCATTAGAATTTTTTTCACAATTGTTTCTCAGAAGCTTAAAGACCAAGGAGAATCCTTTGTACCTGAGAGCAGTGCTGGAGACTCAGAGGTATCGTTGTTGGAGCTTATGAAACAAAGTGTAACATTGGCAGTTTAATTTGATCTTTTCCACCTTTGGCAGATATTTTAGGGACCGGTAGTTGTTCATAATGAATAGCTCATATTAGTGAGGTTTTAGTAGGTCAGTAGCATGAGGAAGAGTGAATATTTATTATAGCATTTTAGATTTGGAAAGAGGATTTCTCACTTTATAATCTTGTTAAACTGAAACATCTTTTTGCAGGGGAGGAGCTTTACTAACTAGCCCCAGTGGACCAGGCTATCATATCATGTTGCCTTTCATTACTACGTTCAGATCTGTGCAGGTGAGTGATTCCTAGGGAAGCTCCCACACTGGATAGACAGGTGTGACAGAAACAGTTACCACATTTGTGGGTGGAGTTGGATTTCTTTATTGCTTAAGCAAATGGTGGTATTTAATTAAATACAGGAGTTACAAAGTTCAGAGTACAATTATCACGCTACACGATTTTGAACCACCTCACTCTCTTGAAGTATGTTAGAAGTATGAGCCAGGCAACTTGGAAGGACTGAGGACTTCCCCCATCTGTATAGTGCTATACAGCAGGTTTTTTGTTCCTGCTGTCAAGATAAAAGCAGGACTTTGAAACACAACTAGAAATACAAACCATTGATTACTTCATTTAGAATGGTGTGTGATTTCCATAGAGGCCAGGTCCTGGACTGTTAACATGGAGGATCTAAATTTTTATACACAACTTTTCTGCCTAACATTTTTGCCTGGGACATTAAGCACAATTTTTTGTGGAACCTTAGTGAATGTTCTATTTTGACAGCATCCCAGAATATTTGAAATAAGCATCTGTTCATTGAAAACAGTATCTTGGCCATGGGAGACACTTAGTAAATATCTTTTGATACAACAAGATGACAAAATAGGATTAGATCATGACTGCTTTTGCAAGCTCAGTGTGATCATAAATCTTTGGATTCAGAAGTTTGTGTACTGTCTGCTGCTGATTTTTCCAGGACTCAGGAAAATTCAATGTATTTAATCTTGTAATTTAAGTCTAGGCTCCGTGCTAGTGAGAATTTCATCATGAATATTTAAATCCTCCAGATTTCCCTCCAATTTCCTTTTAGATGGCTTTAGGCAAGAATTGTGTCTGTCGAAATGAAATGTTGTGTTCTTTTCCTAGTCAGACTGATTTCCATATTGTTTTCCCGTGTTTATTTTTTCACTCTTGCCTTGGTTCATGTTGTCACCTCTTCTTTCACTCTCTCTCCCGTCATTACTGCTCTCCTATCTCAATCTTGCCAGTCTTTTAAAGTCTCATTGCAAATCCCTCTTCTTCTAATCTATAGCTCCTAAAGTCTGTATGGTAAATTTTGGCTCTTGTCATGTTTCCTTTAATACTGTTGTTTGTATTCTCTAAGTTTCTTTGTGTATTTTCTTTCTGGAAAGTTTCCCAACTTCCTGAATCGGGTTATAACACATTTATATTTCTGACCTTTCTGCTTGTGGTGAAAGTTGTTAAATTGAGCTGATTTCTTAGGAAGCAGTAGGGTGTAGTGAACATGAGGCCAGAAACCTGAGACTTAGGTTCTGGCTCTGGCTTTGCCGCTAATTGATTACATGACTTTGCAGAACACTTAACCATTGTAGACTTCGGTTATTCCTCCATGAAAGAAGGGGTTTTAATTACATGACCTCACCAACAGCCCAAACAGTTAGTAATGATGTTATCAATGGCATCCTCAGACCCTTAGAGATAAGGAGCTTTTTAAAAATGTTGTTCAAAGCCAGGCAAATCTGTTTCTGCTTTCTTGGAGCTTATTATTTTGAGTCATACTGATGCAGAGATATATAAAAGAGTTACAGTCAATAAACATTAAAACATTTAGAAGTTAACAGCATACGACAGACATACAGTGTGTGTGTATATATACATAAATAGTAATAAATTGTCATAAGACATGAAATTAGTAAAAAGATTTTAGTATAAACTAATATACCTTACATATACAAAATATTAAAGGCTAGAGCCAGTGCGGCTAAATAGGAATGTTCTTTCTTTATACATGACACAGTAACATTCTAGGAAAGAAATACAATAATAAAACTCTTCTAAGAAATTGTTCTTGTAAGAATGAGACATAAATTTATTTTTAGAAATCTTTGGAACGCATGAGAACACAACCTGTGTAAACAAATGGCTTAACAAACTTGGCAGTTGAAAGGAATATATAAGTAGCATCTTGGAAAATGTGAGATCCTGCATATGATATTAAAAAAACCCAAAACGTATGCTTAGAGAAATATGAAAACCTTCACCCTTTAAAGCATATATAATATAACCAAAGACTGGGAAGATAATTTTGGGGTTGATAGAAAAGAAGTATAAAAGTACTTGAAGATGGGATATTAAGTAGAGGATTTAACATTTGAACTCTTTCCTAGTTCTTGGCTAGGTGACATCCTCTAGGTTAAATAGGAATGTATATTAAAAG
>NC_138374.1:25764938-25776818 GCF_054177405.1 Leptonychotes weddellii | reverse complement strand
CCATGGACTCTGAAAAACAAACTGAGGGTTCTAGAGGGGAGGGGGGTGGGAGGATGGGTTAGCCTGGTGATGGATATTAAAGAGGGCACGTTCTGCACGGAGCACTGGGTGTTATGCACAAATAATGAATCATGGAACACTACATCAACAACTAATGATGTAATCTATGGTGATTAACATAACATAAAAAAAAAAAAAAAGGTAGTAAGAACAACCCCAGCATTAAAGAAGACAACCTATATGGAAAGGCATGAGTGGAAGATGAGAAACAATTAGAAAATATAATAAATATGATTTAAATGACAAATTATGTGACAGAGACCATTCAGAGAAAAGGAGAGTTGAATATATGCCAGTGTAGCTGAGGAGATACACAGAGACCAAGATCATTCTGGGCAGAAGGACAGCATCTGTCAAAGCACAAAAATGGATAATGTGCTCGATGGCATAAGGAGCAGTGACAAGCTGGACCTAGCAAAGTAAAAGGTAAGAGAAGCAGGTCCGGGACAAGCTCTTGGTTGGGGTGGACCTGCATGAGGAAAGCTCCAAAAGGCAGGCAGATCAGTTTAGACTTGACTGGTAGGCAAGAAGAACTATGCTGGTTTCTTGGACAGGAGAATAAAAAGCATTTTCAGAAGATGAGATGGATAGTTCATGCTGCATGGACTACAGGATGGGGAGGAAGTAGAGAGTCATGAAAGTCAGGCAAGAAATTTCCTCACCAAACAAATCCAGTATGATTACACCCAAATGAATGAGGTCTAATGGCACCAATCCGAGGAAGAGGAAAATCCAAAAGATGTTTCATAAAAGCAATCAACAAAGACCACTTAGAAGTAAAACTGAGAAGGCTTACTAAAGACGTAAAAACACATCAGCTCCAAGAACATAATTTTCTTTTCAAATAAGCATCAGAAAAGATTATTAAAATGTTTATGCTTATATTCCAAATAAATTTGTTAACTTCAATGCAAGTCTTATGAGGTAGACTACATTCAAACTAACCTTCAAATTCAGAATGTGATCCATTAATACAAAACATCTTGGCTGCTTCAAAGTAAGATCAACAGGTCCTCCTCTTTGCTGAGGATCCCAATTCAGCATCAACTGAAGCCAGTTTTCCATGGGTTCTACTATTAAACTAGAAAGCATACAAAAAATAGGATGAAAATCATTATGTTCCAGTTTTCCTTTAGTATTGTGAAAAAAGGTAATTTTGTAAGTTGTCCATGTCCTTTCTCATTACTCAGCTGTATCCTTTTGTATCTTACTTTCAAGTAATTCATAAAATGACAGGGGACAAACTTTTTTCCATAAAAAGCAACCCAAAACCTACATATGTAAGTACTGGCAACTTCGACAGATGAGTCCAGTTCCATTTTCCAAGGAACCCATTTATTTCAGTATCCCAAGAATCTTCTTATAGCAGGAGTTCTTATTTCTACTAGACCTGTGCTGTCCAATATGGTAGCCTCTAGTCACAAGTGGCTATTTGCATTTACACTTACATTAATGAAAATTAAATAAAATTTAAAATTGAGTTTTTCTGTCACATTACAACCTTTCAGGTGCTCAATAGTCTCATGGGGCCATCACAGATATAAAACTTTTTCATCATCACAGAAAGTTTCACTGCACAGTCCTACTTGAAACAGACAACAACTCTACGGTTCTTTTATAACCCTAAAGAAACTGAGGTGAACTTCCTCAACTAAAATATACTTACCTACAGAGGCTATTTGGTTGAGGTAAATGGCTACTAAACCGAACTTCTCCTGTCATCTCTTCACATGCAAATATACACTTTGGATCCTTCTTCTTAATCTTCTCATGCCTATAAAACAAGCTACCTTGGTGACAACTGATTCTCACAAACACTAAGATTTTTTGTCATTTAACTTTATTCAATTACGTGCTTAAAAGGCAATTATACCATATGAAGGGGTATGGAAGGAAAAAAAAGCAGGTAACTGAGTATTTCCATTCCCATCAAGCACACCAAAGTTCTCTTCCTTTTCTTACCAGGTAAATGGCTGCAGATGATGCAAAAAAGGCCTATATCCAGCAATACATTCAAATACCATGGTCCCAAAGCTCCAATAATCAACAGTGGCTGTGTAAGGTTTATTCTCAAAGAGTTCTGGGGCCTTAAAAAGAAAAAACAAAATGCTTTAAACATCAACACTACAAGAGAAAAGCTACTTTATTTTTGAACTACTATATTCATGACCTTCAGAAAAAAGAACATGAATCCTGTACACTTAAATTCAAAGAAACAATCCATGTCTCACCAGATACTGCAGTGTTCCCACAAAAGATGTACAAAGACTTCCTTGATCAACATCTTTGGCATATCCCAGATCAATTATTTTATGCATAATCTGCAATACAATAAGTATTAAATGACTGAGAAATTTGAAAAGGAAAGGCAACAATGTCCTTATAAGGCTCTGGAGAGTGTGGTGGGGAAAAGCTTGGGCTCTGGACTATCACAAATGTATTTCAAGCCTGAGCTCCACCGCTTATGTGACCCTGATCAAGTTACTTAACTTCTCTCAGTTTCCTAAATAATGGTATTACTAACAATCCTTACTTCACAGAATTATTATTAGGATCAATGAAATAATGAAAGAAAAGAATCCAACACAGTACCTGATACATGGTAAAAAAATGTTTAAAAATTAAGTATAGATTAATTTTTATTTTGGTATATTCAGAATAAGCTTGATCCATTAAACCAGAAGGGAAAGGTAAGGATGATTCCAAACTTGAAAAAGCATCATACCACTGAGTGAGTCTAACTTCAAGAATATCCTGAAGTCTTTGGATACAAAAAAAGCAGCAACAGTTGCTGCCAAGCATACATGAAAGGCTCCTAAGAAAAGAGGCACCATCAAGGTTTCATCACCTCCAACTGACCACCATCATCGCTAACTAAAGACCACACAATCTAATTCAAGGTTCAGACTCTTGGCTTTACATCTTTACTGGACTGGAACCTGAGTGCTAGTCACAAGAAAACTGTTCAAATTATTCTGATAAATACAAGTATTCCAGGAGTCAGTGCATAATTTCTCATTCTCCTCAAGATGATTCATTTAAGAATCTGAGAAATCAAGGTTTTAAATTTTACTTAAATATAGAACTTAGGACTTTTGGGGAGGAGAATGAGTTTGTTCTTTCTTAAATAAGAAACATAGTTAAGTAAACATACTTAACTAAATCCAGGATGTGTGCATGTGTTGGATGTGCTTTGTAAGGGATTAACAAATTATTTTTACTCACTGCCTATTACCTCTACTAGATATTTTATTAGAAAACAGAAGTGAGCAAGATAGGCACAGTTCCTTCTCTAATGGGAGCCACTGTGTTAGCAGAGGAGACAACTAAACACAAAACCACAGTTCAGTGTAATGAGGGCAGGGATAGAAAAAGTACAAAATGCTATGGAAAGACAACAGACTTCAAAGACTACACCAGGGAGACTGTATTCAATTGGCATGTAACACTTCTTCAGGTTTCACCTACCTTTCCACCAACATCCTGAAGAACTATGTTTTCAGGTTTTAGATCACGATGTATAATTTTGTTTTCATGCAAATATCGGATCCCAGACCCTAAATAAAGTTTAAAATGTATTTTAAGGTAACAGAAATACTGAATTAAAAATAAATTCATCTTACATTTTGTACAGATCTACTCTGACATTCAAACTTTTTTTTCTAAGTTTTGTTTATTTAAGTAATCTCTACACCCAATGTGAGGTTTGAACTCACAACCCCAAAATCAAGCATCACATGCCCCTCTGACTAAGCCAGCTAGCCACCCCTCCGATGCTCATATTTATATGGACCATCATAACTATATGATTAATGATATTATACCAGTTAAGATTCTCTCCACAGAATATCCAGTTAACATTAAAAAAATACTCCAGAATTACATATATCCCTCTAGTTTTCCCTTCCACCTAAATCATCTAGATTTTCAACTAGACTTGACCTCCATGACCTAGGAAAAGCAGCAAAATCAAAATATATAGGGAAACATATTCTTGGCTTCTGACCTTCTTCCAAGGACCTAAGTGCAGGTAATTTTAGGGATCTTTCAGGAGTAATTCTTTAAAAAGAGATTTCATCCTAAGAGTTGACTTGAGGACCGATAACCATGAGATGCAATGCCACTGGTAAATAAAATTACTATGTTAGGCAGAGAGGGATGGAGAGTAAAATTGAATAAGGTCATTTTACACCATTTTTTGTCAGCAATTGGAACATCTATTAGTAAAAAATGGATTCCTAGCAAAAAAACAATAAAATATCCTAGTTGTAGCATCAACAGCAACAGTTAAATTTTTCTGATAATTTCTTATAGATGGTAAAAGTGTATGCTTTGTATAGTACATCAAAAATTCTCAATTCCCAAGTAGTATATAAATCCTTTTATAAACCAAAGGGGCATTAAATTATGATGGTATTTTCAAATTGATTACATACCGATATCACTCAGTAAAGAAAGTATCTGGCTTTCTTTAAGTCCACAGCAATTTTCTGGTTTGTTGAGTAACTAAAGGAAAAAAAAAAAAAAGAAGTCTAAGAATGTATACTGCCAATACTGCTGGGCAGTAGTAGCAACACATCAATCACTATACACTATGAGAAAATAAGTCACAATTAAGAAAATGTAAGAAGGGAAAAATTACAAAACCATACTGAAGACAAATTAATTTCATGACAAGACTTATGCAAGTAAAGATAAAGAGGGAAAGTATGTGAAATTGAAAAAGATTGAAAAAAACCTCATGTATTTAAAAATAGCCATACGACAGATTTAAAATGAGATAAGACCTGCAACAGAAAAAAAAAAAACCCACACACATATACACACACACACAAACCCTCTTTTTTTTTTTTTAACACAACTTCTTTATAAACACCTTAGACATTGATATTTTGGTCTAACACAATCAATCCACTCCCATCCTGCAAACACTACCACCTACAAAAAAATGCATGTTCTCAATCAGGGGTTAGCAAATGTTCCCAGTAAAGGGCCACACAGTAAATACTTTAGGCTTTGCAGGCCACAGATCTCTGTCACAATTACTTAATTCTGATGTTGTAGTTAAAAAGCAGCCACAAAAATAGATAACAGGCCATAGTGTACTGACTTTTATTCTAGATTATCATATTAAATATGATTCAAGCGTTGCTAAGGTTCATGATTTACTATCTCATCATCTCAAAACATCCACACTACCTTTCGGAGATCTCCTCCAGAACAGTATTCCATTGCTAGAAGAGGCACATCATTAATTAAAAAATTCAATTCCTCAGGTACATCACAGGCCTTCACAACATTGGTGTGGTTCAACCTAACAAGAAGGGGAAAACATTATAATAAAATTTTTTTTCCCAATGAAAAGAGATTGGGTTTGAAATGGTAGTTAATTGGGGGGCAGTGGAAGAAAGGCTGGCATTATTTATAATATTCTAATTTCTCCTTTGTATAATGAAGAATTAGTAATTTTCAAAAATAAAATATAGATGGGGCACCTGGGTGGTTTGGTCAGTTAAGCATCCAACTCTTGATTTTGGCTCAGGTCATGATCTCAGATTGTAGGATCAAGCCCTGTGTTGGGCTCAGCAAAGAGTCTCCTTGGGATTCTCTCTTTCCCTCTCCCTCTGCCAACCCCCTCTAAAATAAATAAATAAATCTTTAAAGATAAATAAAATATAGAAAAAAATACTATCACAATCACTACTATTACATTTCTACGTGCCAAACAGTACCCACTTTACATACTTTAACTCATTTACTTGTCACAATAATCCTACTATAGGTAGATTTATTAATAGTCTCATCACACAGGAGAAAACTGAAGCACAAATTGGTTAAATAATATAGGATCACACAGCAAGGAGGTGGTCAAGTAAGGATTCAAATCTGGCAGTCTGGCTCCAAAGCCTTTATCATACTGGTTCTCCCACAATCACTTACAATGCCACCCATAGGTAATATATTAAAATGTTGGCATATTTCCTTCTAGCTTCAATCTGTACATAAATACATTTTTAAATAAATGTTAAATCTCACTATATATTGTTTTCTAACATCTTTTTTTTTAACTTAACAATATATCATCCCAGCCATCATCATCATCATCATCATCATCATCAATGCAACGGATCTCAAAATTGGAATAGATTACCAGGTCCTAGAGACCTAAGGAAACAGATTCTCCATGTGTAGGGCCTGAGAATTTATACTGTTAACAAGGTTTCCTGGTGATTCTGCCACATAGCCAAGTTTGAGTACTTTAATAGTGAACTGAGCAAAGACACTGGAGTCAGAAAGTACTTATTTCAAATCCAGACTCTATTAGCTACCAGTTGTATGACTCTATGAGCTTCAACTTCCTCATCTTAAAATAGGGATAATACCTAAAAACAGGGTTGCTGTGACAAGTAGAATTATTTGTAAAGCACTCAGTACACTACTTGTGCAGGTTTTAAAATATGCCCACTTCTCCCTTTAAGAGCTTAATTCTTCTCCCACCCTTGAGCGTAGGCTGTACTTAGTGACTCACTTCTAATAAATAGAATGTGGTAGAAAAGATATTACTTCCGAGGAAAGATCATAAAAGACAGTCAGCTTTCACTTTGTTCTCTCTCCTCAGATCACTCACTTTGGGGAAAGCTAGCTACCATGTCATGAAAATATCCAAGCTTCCCTATGCAGAGGCCCATATGATGAGTAACTGATACCTCGAGCCAACAGCTATATAAATAAGCTTGGAAGTGGATACTCCAACCCCATTCAAGCCTTTGGATGACTGTAGCTCCACTCAACATTTTGGGGTGTCTCAGGAGGGATCTCCTGAGTCAGAATCACTAAACTAAGTCACTCCCCAAATTCCTAAACCACAGAAACTATGAGATACTAAATGTTTGTCAGGTTTTGTTTTTTTTTTTAATTTATTTAAGTAATCTCTACACCCAATGTGGGACTTGAACTCATGACCCTGAGATCAAGAGTCACAGGCTCTTCTGACTGAGACAGCCAGGGGCCCCCAAATGGTTGTTGTTTTAAGCCACTAAATTTTGGGGTAACTTTATACAAAGCAATAGATATACTATTCAACAAAAGTAGGTAAGAATAAAGAAATGAGAGTAGTGATTATATTTAATGAGAAAGTATAATGGATGAACATTGCCCAATATCCAGAAGAAAGATTCTGCCCACAGAAGAAGTGAGTCTGATAATACCTACTGACTTTTTTTTTTTTTAAGATTTTATTTATTTATTTGAGAGAAAGAGTGAGCATGAATTGGGGGAGAGGGGCAGAGGAAGAAGCAGACTCCCACGGAGCAGGGAGCCCAACTCAGGGCTCGATCCCAGGACCCTGAGATCATGACCTGAGCCCAAGGCACCTGCTTAACCGACTGAGCCACCCAAGCACCCTTTTAGCTGATTTTTAAAACTAAACTTACTTAATCATAATGTGATGTTATTATTTGAGATAGAACATATACATTTGATGAGAAAGAAAAAAACACATTCCCCAAAAGATCCTGAAAAGAACAGATTCCTACCCTCCTTCCCTATGATGACGTCTGCCTGGGCTGCAGAGCTGGAGAAATACAAGCCATCAAATACACTTACTTCTTCATGATCTGGATTTCATGGCACCACCGTTCTCTGTTTTTGGTACTTAGTTCTAGGCGACATGACTTAATTGCTATTTTGACATCAAGTTCCTGTCAAAATAGAAAATCAACAGAGAAAAATATATTAATTAGGTTCTTGTGTAGATTTACTTGCTATCAAAGAAATGCCAACCTGGGGAAACAAAATACTTTAGCTTTACTAATTAAACAGATTTATCCACAGCTCTCTTGAGCCAATGCTTTTGCTAGGCAAACCATGAGACACTATTAAAGGAATGCTTCAAAACTGACCTTCACCCCAGCCTCCATAATATGAAAAACCCACAGTGAACATCACACCCAATGGAGAAAAACTGAGAGCTTTTCCCCAAGGTCAGGAACAAGACAAAGATGTCCACTCTCACCACTTTTATTCAACATAGTACTGGAAGTCCTAGCCACAGCAATCAGACCACAAAAAGAAATATAAAGCATCCAAATTAGTAAGGAAGAAGTAACATTTTCACTATTTGTACATGACATGATACTATACACAGAAAACCCTAAAGATTCCACAAAAAAGGACCTTGAATAGCTAAAGTAATCTTGAAAAAAGAAAAATAAAACTGGAGATATCACAATTCCAGACTTCAAGTTATATTCAAAGCTGTGGTAATCAAAACAGTATAGTGGTACAAAACTAGACAAATAGATCAATAGAATAGAATAGAGAGCCCAGAAATAAACCCACAATTACATGCTCAATTAATCTATGACAAAGGAGGCAAGAATATGCAATGGGAAAAAGTCTCTTCAACAAATGGTGTTGGGAAAACTGGACAGTTACATGCAAAAGAATAAAACTGGATCACCTTCTTACACCATACACAAAAATAAACTCAAAATGGATTAAAGACGGGGGCCAGAGTGCCTCAGTCAGTTAAGCATCCGGCTCTTTTTTTTTTTTTTTAAAGGTTTTATTTATTATTTGACAGAGAGAGAATGAGAGAGAGAGAGAGCACATGAGAGGGGGGAGGGTCAGAGGGAGAAGCAGACTCCCTGCCGAGCAGGGAGCCCGATGCGGGACTCATCCAGGGACTCCCGGGATCATGACCTGAGCCGAAGGCAGTCGCTTAACCGACTGAGCCACCCAGGCGCCCAAGCATCTGGCTCTTGATTTCACCTCAGGTCATGATCTCAGAGTTGTAAGATGGAGCCCTGTGTTGGGCTCCAGACTGGGCATGAAGCCTGTTTAAGATTCTCTCTCCTTCTCCCTCTGTCCTCCTCCCACCACCCTCCCTGCTGGCGCATGTGCACGCTATAAATAAATAAATAAATAAATAAATAAATAAAAAAAATAGGATTCAAGACATAATATGAGACCTGAAACCATAAAAATCCTAGAAGAGAACACAGGCAGTAATTTCTCTGACATCAGCTATAGCAACATTTTTCTAGATAGGTCTTCTGAGGAAAGGGAAATAAATGCAAAAATACACTATTGAGACTACATCAAAATAAAAAGCTTCTGCACAGCAAAAGAAACAATCAACAAAACTAAAAG
The DNA here is from genome assembly GCF_054177405.1 of Leptonychotes weddellii. NCBI lineage: Eukaryota > Metazoa > Chordata > Mammalia > Carnivora > Phocidae > Leptonychotes > Leptonychotes weddellii. The sequence continues at coordinate 25,767,605 of NC_138374.1, read as the reverse complement.
GCAACCACTGAATGGGAGAAGATATTTGCAAATGACATATCTGGTAAAGGGTTAGTATCCAAAATATGTAAAAACTGATATAATTCAACACCCAAAAAACAAATAATCCAACTAAATGGGCAGAAGAAAGGAATAGACAGTTCCCCAAAGAAGATAAACAGATGGGCAACAGATACATGAAAAGATGCTCATCATCACTCATCATCAGAGAAATGCAAACCAAAACTACAATGAGATATCATCTCACACCTGTTAGAATGGCTAAAATAAAAAAACACAAGAAACAGCAAGTGTTGGTGAGGATGTGGAGAAAAACCTCATGCACTGTTGGTGGGAATACAAACTGGTGCAGCCACTGTGGAAAACAGTATAGAGGTACCTTGAAAAGTTAAAAATAGAACTACCCTATGATGAAATAATTGCACTACTGTGTATTTACCCAAAAACTACAAAAACAATAATTCAAAGGGATACAGGCACCCCTATGTTTACTGCAGCTTTATTTACAATAGCCAAATTATGGAAGCAGGCCAAATGTCTATCAATAGATGAATGGATAAAGAAGATGTAGCATAGGGGCGCCTGGGTGGCTCAGTCGTTAAGCGTCTGCCTTCGGCTCAGGTCATGATCCCAGGGTCCTGGGATCGAGCCCCACGTCGGGCTCCCTGCTCAGCGGGAAGCCTGCTCCTCCCTCTCCCACTCCCCCTGCTTGTGTTCCCTCTCTTGCTGTGTCTCTCTCTGTCATATAAATAAATAAAATCTTTAAAAAAAAAAAAAAAGATGTATAAAATGGAATATTATTCAGCCATAAAAAGGAATGAAATCTTGCCATTTGCAACAACATGGATGGAGCTAGAGAACATAATCTAAATGAAATAAATCAGAGAAAGACAAATACCACATGATTTCACTCATATGTAGAATTTAAGAAACAAAATAAGCAAAGAAAGAAAGAGACAGACAACCAAGAAACAGACTCTTAATTACAGTGAACAAATTGATAGTTACCAGAAGGGGGGTAGGTTGCGGGATGGGTGAAATAAGTGATGGGGATTAAAGAGTCCACTTATAATAATGAGTACTGAGTAATGAACAAAATTGTTGAATCGCTATATTGCACATCTGAAACTTAAATAACACTGTATGTTTACTGGAATTAAAATAAAAAGCAATAAAAAAAAGAAAAAACAAAGAGAGGGGGAAAAAATCTTGACAGGTCAAATGCCCAAGAAGATCAGACAATTTTTTTTCTCTCAGAGGAAAAAAAATAAAAGACCTCTTGTACTAACATACTTAGAGCTGAGATTTCCTGTCTCCCCAACAAACCCCTTTTTGAGCTTAGTCAAGACAGCTAACAAGGGCCCCAGCCGTGAGCATAACCAGAATGAAGGTGATAATTTAGGGTTACCTGGCCTCAGGAGCAAGAAATAGTTTCAATATAGCCAAGCTTAACAAAAAAAACCTCCAAAATTTGTTCCTAATCTTTACATTTCAAATGACATTTAAAAAATCCTAACAATGGCTATATTTCTATTTCTATATCTATAAAATGAACTTAATAGCTCTTGCCTATGACTAGTAATTTAGCCAATTCTGACTGAAATTAAACCCCACCTGATGCACATTACAGGAAATAGACCTCATCACATTCTGGCAACAGTAATAATGCAGCCCAGGAACAGCAGTCAGGACCAAACAGGAAGAAAAAAAAAATACAGTATATAGATGAGGAAGCAAGACATTAACTTGTATGGGATATTCTAAATGGGGGCAGAGGGATGGTGAAGGGAAGAAGCTAGAGATAAGACAGGCTATGTACAGAGAAAGAAAAAAGGAAGTAGGATACACTACAATCTAGCTTAAATACAGTCCTCATTCCCTTCAACCTTTCTTTTGTTTTGAGCAGGTACCTGGCTGTAGCTAGGTCCCACGTAAACTTTTACCACCATGGAGACAATTAAGTATAACCACGAACAACATTAAGCCCTAAAACCTGGGAATATTTCAGAGACAGATAGTGGCTATTGTTGCACAACAATGTGAATGTACTTAATGCCACAGAACCATAAACTTAAAAATGGTAAATGTTATCTATTTTACCACAATAAAAAAATTGGAAAATACAAAGTTAGTTTCTTTACTAAAGTACTTCTCAGAGCTTTTAATATGCTAATGTGGATTATGACTCTCCAAGTGAAACAATATTTTATACAGCATTTACCCAATGTATTTGACCACATTTTCAAAGCATTTCACACGATTAATTTTCCCAAACACGCTTTGAGAAGTGCTACCCTATTCCCTAGGAAGAATTCTTTGGTTATTTTTGCCAAGCTTCCATATTACTTTATAAATACCTTTGTTATATAGGTTACCACACTGTACTTAAAGTGTTTCTGTGTCTGCCTCTCCCACTAGACTTGAAATCTCCTTGAGGGCAGAAAATACTATTTTTATTGACTTGGGTACCATCAGCACCCAGCATAATAATCAGATAAATAAACTATCTCACATCCTTTTCTCTTCCTCACTGTGATTTAAGAGACGTAGATAAAATACTGGGACATGGTTTCCACCAAAACACAAAGATCTTGAAAGCTGTTAAAGGCAAATACGAAGTCAGGCTTAGAAAAGTAATGATGCTGTTTCCAAGTCTTAGGACAGAGT
>NC_138374.1:25753500-25764838 GCF_054177405.1 Leptonychotes weddellii | reverse complement strand
GACTGAAAGTAGAAGGGTGGTTGCGGGGGGGGGGGGGGGAGGAGGGAATGGGGAGTTATCAGGAGTTATCATTTAATGATTACAGAGTTTCAGTTTGGTAAGATGAAAAAGTTCTAGAAATAGATGGTGGTAATGGTTGCACACCAATGTGAATGTACTTAATGCCATGTACTGTACACTTAAAAATGGTTAAAATGGTAAACTTTACATTATATATATCTTACTACAATTTTTTTTTTAAAGTGATGCGTTGATCTATCTCCAGTCAGGGACCAAGAAAAGCAGTCACAAAACCAGGCTAACAAGCGTATTTTTTCTTATGACCAGGCTGATGGGCAGGCTTAGAAAATAAGGCCATAGGCAACATACCACTGGAAGTACTTGGCTCCCTCTTTTCTCTTTGAGTGCCTTATGTCCTCTCTGATGATCAGAATTATTAAATTTACTACTTGTCTAGCTGTCAAAGCACTCAATGCCTTAGTCCTTCACCTCCCATTCTCCCTCTCTCCAAGATGTCCTCCTATGCTCTATCTAGAAAGCTGCTTCACAAAATTTCCTCAGTTCCATCAGTGACATTTATCATTGTGACTGCCACAGAAACATGCCTATTCCTCCCAGGTATACTCCCATGTCCCCTACCTCCCACCCTATATTATGGGCTCTCTATCCATACCCCTAATTCCTTAAGACAGCAAATCTTGAATTCATTTTTCCATTCACAGGTCAATTGCAAGCATTTTAATAATATTTTAACTGCTCGGGCGCCTGGGTGGCTCAGTTGGTTGGGCGACTGCCTTCGGCTCAGGTCATGATCCTGGAGTCCCGGGATCGAGTCCCGCATCGGGCTCCCTGCTCGGCGGGGAGTCTGCTTCTCCCTCTGACCCTCCTCCCTCTCATGCTCTCTCTCATTCTCTCTCTCTCAAATAAATAAATAAAATCTTTAAAAAAAAATAATAATATTTTAACTGCTCGTCTTCCCCATGTTTTTCACTCAGTTTCATCTTTTACAAACAATCTTCCAAAGACACCACTTTTATCTTGACATTTCCTTTTTTAAGGCCAATTAATAATGGTAAAGATGATGACAACAGCAACAATACAGGAGCAGCAGGAGTTAACATTTGAGGGTTTAACTTACGACAGGTACTGTACTTAGCTTTACACATATTATCTTATTTAACTCTCAAACAGACCCATGATGTATATAATTACTTTAACTATTTTACAGATGACAAAACAAAATCTGCAAGGATTATTAGTCAAGGATGTATACCTCTAAAAGGTTTGTGAATGTCCTTCAGGAGAGCATGACCCCCCTTCAAATGGCAATGCATAAGGTGGTGGGGATGTGCAACTGTGCATTTTGCTGGGAAAAGGGTTCATAGCTTTTATTGGTATATTGAAAGATGCATAGCTCAAACATGATTATTAACTGCTGGTAAATGGTTAAACATTTTCAATTAAATTAAAGCAAAATTCCTGAGTCTGAAGTTAGCTGTCTTCACAGACTAGAACACCTCACACCCAATCTACTTCCTTCCCTTAGGAAGCCATGATCATTTCACCAGCTGATCCTTACACTGTTCCCTACCCAGAACGCATCCCCAAATCTGAAGCCTACCCGATGCCTCCAAAAGCTCAACTGTGGACCCATGAAACCTTCCGTGTCTATTCCAGCCCCTACAGGTATCACACAGCCTCCAAGCACACACATGAACACACACATTCCAACAGTCAACCCCCTTCTTCAGTCCCATTTTCTCACCCATTCATGCTCGCAATACACACTTTAATGTGCATCTGCCTCGCACACCCCGACACACTCTACATTCGGAGACACATACGCAGTGTCACACTCTAAACAGTTTGTCATATCTTGGCATTCATACCAGAAGTTCCCCCTAAGAGCTCTAGCTCACACACACTGACCCAGGACCTCGGATACAGCCTCGGACTCAGTTACCAGACTCACAGGCACAGTATCACACATTCACTCATTTACACAGGCTTACTGGCCCACACTACTGCCCAAAGTCTCACCGACAGTCTCTCACGTACTGACAGTCGCTGTGTTCCACAGACGCTCTGACAAACACCCACCGCCGCTCCCTCTCGCGCCCCACCTCACCCGATGCTGATACAGGCAGACGTTCCCAAAGCCGCCGGTGCCCAGCCGCTCCCGCATCTCCCAGGGCCCGCCCGCGCCCGGCCGCAGCCCCGGGGGCCGCTCCATGGGGCGGGAGGGCAAGCGGCCTCAGGTTCCGCCACTGTTCCCAGGCCGGTTCCGGGCCGCCGAGGCTCGCGCGTCTTTCTTCTCGCGAGATGTATGCGTCACTTCCGGTAACCGCCACATGAAAAGCCCTGCCCCAGCTTCTCCCCCGGGGCATACAGGAGTCCAGCCAGCGAAAGGATCGGGAAGAGTGGAGCTCGCCTTCAGTTCGCTAAGTCCCCTGGGCATTTTCCTGGCTGAGAGAACCCACATATGTTTTCCCAGGCTTCCAGAACTATAACCTCTCCATTCAAGTCATTTTCTAAACTTCACATCGTCTCCACCCCGTCTCCATTTCATCTTTCTTCCGACCTCTGCCATCTATCCTCCAACCCCACCACCCGCTGAACTGGCACTGGCAAAAGCCACCAATGATTCAAATATTGCGGAATCGAAAAACTAGAAAGACTCCTGCGCTAACAGGTCTACTGATGCATTAAATTTTACAGTCTTTTTTTTAATGGTTAATCATCTTCCATAAAGTCAGGCTCAGCTCTTCTTTTGCTTGACTTCTTGTACACCTGTTCCAGGATTTCCCCTGTAATCACAAACGACTCAAGGATGTGACGCTGTTGCGAAGTAAAGAATATTCCTCCTGATTTCGGGAGCTTTCCCCTAAATGCCTCACGGAGCTTGCAGTCCAGTGTTCTTCCATTTATGGGTTTGCCAGTGCAGTAGTTCCTCATTGCGGGAATTGTTTCTGATGCGTGATGCAGGGCTGCAGATGCAAGCTTCAGGAATGCTGTTGCTGCAACAAGAAGTGCTTCCCAGTGGCGGATAGCCTTAGCATGGAAGAACCAGCTTTCCATTTTCACTTTGAGTTGGTCATATGCCTCAGCCTCACAGAACTTGGGGATGTAGTCAGTCACTCTGGGTGTAAAAATCACTGTGGCGTCCAATATTCTGAAGAAATGTATCAGTTGCATTAGTGGTCATTTGAAACCCCTTTGAGATGATGTGCGCTTGGACCATCGTTTGCACAGCCCCACCTGTGGTGATCTCAGTACTTAAATTCCAACTAACACTTTGTGACCCACAAACAGATGTAACATGCTGAGATGCCTAAAGGTGGATACAGCATGTGCACCACAGCAGTGTTGCTGACTGTTCTGAAAGCACTGAACTGGCTTCTGGCAGAGCACATGGGTCTATGGATTGAGAATCCCTGAATGGTGCAACCAGAATGTTGAACACTGCATGTACAAGCCATGTCATGGTGTTGGGCCTCAGTAATGTGTGGTAGCAGATTCTGGATTCCCACATGTGCTTAGTTGCCATGGAGCTGGAGTTGGAGGTGATGGCAAATGGTACCTCCCAAACACATCTGTAAGAGTTGGGCCGACTGCACTGATGATTGCGGTACTGATTGCCCCTAACAGTATAAAGCCCTTTGTCTGCTAGGTGTACTGCATAGCCTATCACCGGAGTGTGTCTGAGCTCCGCGGGTGGGGGGTGGGCAAATTCTTGTAACACTCACTTGGAAGAGCTAAGGAGCGATGCTGAGGACCTGAGGATACTGATGAGTGGGCTGACCCTAAAGTGGCCATCTTTGCAGGAACCAGGTTGTTTCTCATAGTTCACTCTTTGAACATCCCCATTCTCGGGGATGCTGCTTAGCTTGTTTTTAAATTCTGGGACGGTCAACCTCAGGCTTCACGATCTTCAAGTTTGAGAGTCTGTTTTTTCATGTACAAAATGGAGGGAATAAATACCTCAATAGACATTTTGTGAGAATTAAGTGAAACATTGTCTGGGCCATAAGTGCCCAATCTAAAGGAACAATTATTTTTCTTTTGGCTTCCAAGATACAGCATTCTCCTGTGATCTCTCCCTCTCTCTTTTCCATGTACTTGTGGATCACTCTATTTCCAAGGACTCCTTAAATATTGATACTTAGGTATTCATCTTCAGCTTAGGACTGTATTCATCCTATCTTATTTTCATAATTTCAGCTATGGCCTACACCCTGATGATCCCCAAAGCACTATCACCAACCCAGGTCTCCATGAGTTTACAACTACCCAACAGCATACTGCAACTATCCTAAGCAGAACTCATCTTCCTTCTCTTAAAATCTGCCCCTTCTCTTCCCAATTAGACTGTAAACTCTGGGATAACGGGGACCATGTTGGGACATGGGCCATACTCCTGGAGTCTAGAAAAATGCCTGGCACATAGGAGTTAAGTATTTGCTAAAGGGCTGAAAGAGCTCTTTTATATCAACAAGATGAATGCTATAAGAGAAAAATGGCAAAGGCCTTAGGTCCCTTTTCTACCCTAGATTGTTCAGGGAGAAGGCACCTGTGAGATCCTGGAATAACAGCTGGGTCTAAAGCCCTGGACCCTATTACACACATACACACAACTTCATTTAATGGTACAGGTAACATGAACATAAGATACTTCCCAACCATGGAAAAGCATTTGGATTTTGATAGTTTAATGTTTTTGAAAATGTTGATTAACATATGCTGTACTTGGAGCTGGATGACAGACATGCTTATTTTAACAGGATTTTCATCCTAGAAATATTTTCAAAAAATACTCAATCTTAGGCCTCTTGCTGCAGGCAGGTTCCATGGGAATGCACAAAAAAGAGGCAGAAAAACAGTCCCCATGGGAGACTGTAGTTCCTTTAAAAAAGCAGGCTACTATTTCCTGTCAAGTTCATAAAGTGCCTTTCTCTTTGCTTAGTCATCCAGAGTGAAGTCAAAGGGCTCAAAGTCTTTCCGGAAGCGGCGAGCCAGCATCTCTTCCTCTTCCTTGCTGACCTGACAGTGCCTCCAGTCAGACTTGTCAGGAATATTAAGGATGGCTTCACTGGCCAGTACCTCCCTGCAGAAAAAAAGTGTGAACAGTATCAGCCTGAAGCCCCCTCTTCTCTCTATTCCTCTCCAGCTAAAGAGCCCCTCTCAGCATCCCCCAAAGAAGGTATGCAGATTCCTCTGATTTTATTCATACTATTTTCTCTTGCCCAGAAGGCCATCTCTGCCATTCTATCAAAATCATATTCAAGTTAAGTGACCAGCTCAGGTCCCACCTCTTTCCTAAACCTTCAAACCCTATTTATTTCTCTCTCTTGAACAAGCTGGAACATTACTGGTACTTATAAAAGCAGCACTGACACAGTACAAAGACTGGGCCCTGGTGTTAGATCAGAGGCTGGGGGCACCTGGGTGGCTCAGTTGGTTAAGCGTCCAACTCTTGATTTTGGCTCAGGTCATACTCTCAGGGTTGTGCGATCAAACCCTGGTCAGGCTCCACACTCAGCGGGGAGTCTGCTCGAGATTCTCTCTCCCCCTCTCCCTTGCCCCTCCCCCCGCCCATGCACGTGAGCGCGCTCTCTCTAAAATGAATAAAACCTTTTTTTTTTTTTAAAGATTTTTTTTTTAAGGATTTTATTTATTTGACAGAGAGAGAGAGAGCACAAGTAGGCAGAACAGCAGGGAGAGGGAGAGGAAGAAGCAGGCTCTCCACCGAGCAGGGAGCCTGACGTGGGGCTCGATCCCAGGACCCTGGGATCATGACCTGAGCCGAAGGCAGCCGCTTAACCGACTGAGCCACCCAGGCGCCCCAAATAAAACCTTTTTAAAAAGATAGAAGAGGTTTAATTCCATTCCTAGTTCAACCACTTGCTGTCTCTGACTTGAATATTACTTCATCCCTGACTCTTGATTTCCTCACCTGTGAAATGCAGTAGGGTTTTGTGAGGTAGCAAGATAACACAATCCAAGCCCCAAACCAGCTATACACGTCTTGTCTTAAACTCTAGTTTTGTCATCCCCATTAGACCATGACTTTGCGGAGGGCATCATGCAGATCACGCCTAGTATCACATACCACTGACTCTCTGCCTCTCCTAGAGGACTCAGGCCTGCACAGGCGCAACCGCACAGGCTCAATGTCAGCAGAACAACCTACCTTGGCTCTCAGGACTAAAGAATACATCCTGACACACACACTCACATACAGGCTACCTTCTGTCACTGCTGTACATTTTTACTTATTTTTACACTCATTTTGATATATTAGAACTAACTCGGGGGCGCCTGGGGGGCCCAGTCATTAAGCATCTGCCTTCGGCTCAGGTCATGATCCCAGGGCCCTGGGATCAAGCCCCGCGTCAGGCTCTCTGCTCGGCGGGGAGCCTGCTTCTCCCTCTCCCTCTGCAGCTCCCCCTGCTTGTGCTCTCTGTCTCTCCGTCAAATGAATAAATAAAATCTTAAAAAAAAAAAAAGAAAGAACTCTAGTTGGGACATCTGGGTGGCTCAGTCAGTAGAGCACGTGACTCTTGATCTCAGGGTTGTGAGTTCGAGCCTCACATTGACGGTAGAGATTACTTAAAAAAATAAAGTCTTTTTTTTTTTTAAAGAACTCTATTTGTGTATCTATATGGTTCATTTTCCACTTTGAACTGCAATAAATACAAGAGTTGAAAACAAATCACATGAGTTTTCTAAAAGTCACAGGATCTGAGCTCAAGTTCTAGCTCCCTGGTCAAGCCTTGAGCCTACTTCTTCATCTATAAAATGAAGACAGAACCATCTTTCTTGTACAGTGGGGAAAAAATATATTTTCAAGTATTTTGTTAACTATAAAATGTTATGTAATTGTATATTAGTATTTTGAAAAACAGTCAACATTGAAAATACAAAGGACTATCATGAGCACAAAATCATTCAGAGAACCTCACCTGTGGGCTTATATGCCTGTGTCTATCTGCAATTATGTGCCTACATCATCAGTGTCCGCATCTGCATCTGTTGCTAAGGCAACAACAAAAAGATAATGTGAGATGTTTGAAGTCCCTAATCACACCTATTCTCTTAACTTATCAATCATCTTTTTGAAAATGTAGACAACCACATTTCCTGGACTTATATTCAATGGTAGCAATCTCTTGGAGGTTTCCCAAATTAGTCCAAGAAGGGTGCAAAGTTGACTCAAAGTTTAGTTCTAACCAGGAAAAAAAAAACAACTGCAAATCAGATACCAGCATTAGATAATCTGTTCTGCACTTCTTCTACTGCCCTCCCTCCATACTCTATTTCCTCTTGCCAGCAACTTCCTATCTTCAGTCTGCCTATGATGACACTCCCTAGATGGTTTTACAATCATGTTCTGTCTAATATAAGGAGCATAAATGAAGGCTCATCTAGGCCTTAGGACACTACACAACAATGAGGTTAAAAACCTCATGTTTTAGAGTTGAACATACCTGGGTTTGAATCTACTGTGTGTGCTCATGGACAAGCTACTTAACCCCTCTAGAGCCATGCCATCCACTTTAGGAGCCACTAGCCAGATCTAGATATTTAAATTTTAATCCTAATTAAAATTAAAAATTTAGTTCCTCAGTCATATTAGCTATATTTCAAGTGCTGAGGAGCCACATGTGGCTAGTGATTACTCTATAGGACAGTGCAGATTTATAGAACATTTCCAACATCATGGCAAGTTCTACTGGGCACAGCTCTGGAGCCTTAATTTCCACTTTGGTAAACTGGGATGACAGTACCTATCTTACAGAGTTGGGAAGATTAAATGAAGCGATGCATGTAAAGCTCTTGGCACAGTGCCTGGCACAGAGCATATGCTCAATTAATGGTAGCACTTTATTCCTTTGGGCTAGAAGGCCCACACTCTAATATTTGCTCTCTAAATCTATCTCTCAGGCTCAATGTCAACCTTTTCTTGAAGCCTTTCACAAAGGAGAAATAAGCTCTCCCTCTTCTGAATTTTTTTTTTCTTTTTAAATATTTTATTTATTTGACAAAGAGAGACACAGGGAGAGAGGGAACACAAGCAGGGGGAGTGGGAGAGAGAGAAGCAGGCTTCCTGCTGAGCAGGGAGCCTGATGCGGGGCTTGATCTCAAGACCCCGGGAAGATGACCTGAGCCGAAAGCAGACACTTAATGACTGAGCCACCCAGGCACCCCCCCTTTTCTGAATTTCTAAAGTCCACTATTCCTCAAAACTTTCTTATGATGCTTTTCACATTCTGCATTACATTACTGTCACATATGCAAATATCTGACTTGCCCTAAGACTATAGGTTCCTTGGGGCAAAGACTTTCCTACTTGGCTTTTTATTCAATTGTCTATGCAGCCCACTGATCTGTTCATAGTAGGCCTAGTGAAAACACATTTAAAATAAGAAAAATATACAAACCTTCCAAACTGTAAAGGAAAATTCTTTTTAATTCTATGGAAAAGCTTCTCTCCTGTGTCAAGTTCAACATAAAAATATGCTGCTCCTGGCTGTGCAATCTAAAGTAAACAGAGTTGTATGAGGACATATCATAATGCTTTAAAAATCTAAAACCTAGCTCATCTCTTATATAAACTTTTATTTGGCAAAGAATTCAGTCTAGAAGCACAAGAAAAAGAATGTGAGCAGTACAGATCCCAAGCCACTGAATGGAACACAGTTTAAAAAGCCAAACTACCAGGTATTACAAAGATCCTCCCAGTGGCACCCATCCTTCGAAGTTCCTGCCTTAGGAAATTTCGCATTTTTTGCTCTTCCAGGAATGCACTGAGGCATTGCTGTAATGCCACCCTCATCATCTCCAAGATCCAATCAGTACCCCACGCTCTAGGTCCAAACTGTCCAGCTGCCTATTTAACATTTTGGGGATGCCTTGATATTACCTCAGGCTCAACATGTCAGAAACCACGTTTTACTTCTCATCCTTTACTTTACATCCTTCCCCTCCTGTGTCACCTGCTTGACGTCAGCGTGCTCTGGGATTTCCAACAGCTCAATCTGCTGCTGCTCTGCCTGGGTAATGAAGGCATCTTTAATGTCATCTGTACTGCAGCAGCTGAGTGGCACAGGAATGACCTGGGAGGGGGGGCGGGGGAGAGGCAGACAGAAGAAACTCTTTGTACAGGTCCCTGAGAGGTCATGCCTCCCGCACAGTCCCTGAGAAGTAGCAAATCCATCACAGGGGTGGAGACATACCCCTCAGCAAGGATTCTCCTCAGGCCAGCCAGGCTTGTGTCAGCCTGTCTGTAAGGACTTAAACTTACGAGATAGCTTGCCACATGTGGGAGCCAATGCCTGATGCAGGAAAGGCTAGAGAGAGATCTCTCTGTCATCAAGCCCTTGCTGGCTCCTATGTAATATCTGTGGCAGAGTCAGGCCCATTTGAAAATTTAACAAATGTGCCAGAAAGAAAACCACCACAACTACAAACCAATTATCCATAAACAATCCCCAAATTTCTGAGCTGAGAGCTCCATCAAGGCTCTGGGACTATTTCTCACCTCTAAGACTTCACTCATGCTGGTGAAATAATACCCACTCACATAAATACCCACTCTCTTCCACCCCTACCTAACAAGGGCCCAATCTTTCTTGAAACCTTCCTCAATGTACCCGTTTCTTTTCTAAACAAGGCACTTACTATCTGTGCTGGCCCATTCACACTGACCATGCACTTCCCTGTGAAATCTCTGGGATTTATCATCAGAGAATCTTTAACCTTTTAAATGAACATTAGTCAAACATTAATATGAAAATTTGTATTAACTATTTTAAATACTAAAATTTTAAATATTTAATTTTAGATTGGACTTATATATTGAACTCTTAATTGATGTTATTTAAATACCTGTCAATATCCCGGTCCCACCGGGTCCTTCCAAGTTCCTAGGTGGAGGCCACCTACCTGTAGCTGAAGGTGATGGCTCTTATAATTTCTCTCAAATAGAACACACCGTTTCCCCCGACTCTTAAAGAACCGCCTCAGTGTCGCCTTATACTTCTCCACCTCTTCTACCACCTCTGCTGAAAGCTCCACCACTGACTGGTAGTGGCCAATGGGTAGGACGAGGACATGGTCATCAGATAAGCCTCCTTTGGCCAGGGCAAGGTAGCACTATGGAGGAAGCACACAGAATCAAGACATCAATGCCATACGTATGATTCTTCAGGGAGAAAAGCCTATACAAAGAGTGACCATGAGGGTGTGGACAAAGTGCTCGAGAGGCTATCAACAGAAATTCTCCTCTCAGTTAAAAAACCTGATTTTAGAGGTTATAACAAGAACCTGATAGAAGAATAAAATTAGATGCAACAAATCTCTATCCAACTATCAAATGAACTGGGAGCAAATGAATGGCACACCATCAGGCTTTTGGCTTTGAATACACCAAAGCTGAAGGAGACAGGAACAGTAGTTGGTTTTTCCCTCCCAGGATCCAAACTTGAAAGTGATTTTTCAGTTGTTATTGCCTTCAGCCACAGAAAGATAACACTTGATTTCAAAATGACCACTTTCCCTATGATAACATCAAATCCCACACGCCCCCCCCCCCTAAGTATACCCTCTGGACTCACAAAAAAGGCAAAGATGTCATGATTAGCATCCAGTGTCCCTACAGCCTTAAGCTGCTGCCTAACCTATACAAAATGAAAGCAAATAGATAACCTAAGGGAATGGAAGGAAGAAGGAGAAACCTCAAACTCAGACACATCCAAAGAAGTAGAAAACTATGGCTCCCAACAGTGGATATCAGCAGCTAAGCAGCAACTAAAAATATTTCTGTCAAAACCAAAACATGCAAGACTGCTCTACACTCAGATATTCTTTGAAGGGAAAACACTATGAGTAGAGAAATGGCCAGTGACTATCACCATAGGCAAATGAAGGTACTACAGCTTTAGAAAAAGCAATCCAACATTTCCTTTTAGTGTCATGAGTTCAATGTTAAGACTGAAGGAATGAGTCATTTATCATTAACACTGAGACAATCCAACAGAATGACAGAAGAGGTATCTGAAACAATCTAAAGCATGACCATCCTTGATTTACTTGGCATAGAGGACAGAACACATCTACAAACTTAATCTTCCAGATGACAAGTCATCAAAGCCTCATAAGCACTAAAATATTTTCCTAGTTTCAACAATAACTATTTTGGGTTGTATGTTTTTTTTTTTTTAAGACTTTATTTATTTGAGAGAAAGAGAATGAGAGAGAGAGAACAAGAGTGGGGAGGGTCAGAGGGAGAAGCAGACTCCCTGCTGAGCAGGGAGCCCGATGTGGGACTCGATCCTGG
>NC_138374.1:25744954-25753000 GCF_054177405.1 Leptonychotes weddellii | reverse complement strand
AAAAGATTTCTCTTGAAGCCTGAGTCTTCTAACCTTTTCTTCATGTCAAAGGGTCACTGCCATAAACATCAGTTTTTATATTGTAATGTCCAGTAAAGCTATTGAAGGTTTCTAGTCCAGACTAAAGAGCACCCCCTCACCCCCAGTGCAGTACCTCCCAGTACTTGTGAACAGTTTCACACTTGCCCAGTCTCCTCCTTCCTTTCAACTTCTCATCTTTTGTTCTATACTTGAATTATCTCTAAAAATGCATAAATAATACCTGAATGAATGTTTCTCCCATAAGTAAAATGCATGAATTTTGCAACAATTATTTTGGACTCTTAGCAGCCTTTCCCTCCTTTTACCAGTTTGTGGCCATGGGCCATTAACATAGTTCCATGTATATCCCTGGAGGAAGGCATGGCAAAGACAGAGAAAGTCAAGACAAAAAAAAGTAGTGAGAGGAGATCAAGAGGAATGGTTGCAGGGAGGGGATTCTAAACCCTCTGCCAGATGCCCAAAGGTCCCAGAGATTCCTAAGAGGTTTCTACCAGACAAAGAACAACAGCTAAGTGTAGACTTGAATACTAGGTAGTCTAAAAATTTCACGTGCCCTCCTTCCTACTTGGGGTGCTGGGCTGGGCTACAAACAAGACCAGAGATATTTTTTGCCCATATGGTTCAGGCCTAGATGAGAAGGAAACAGGTTTCTTTGATTATCCCCTAGTCTCATACCCTGGGCTAGATAACCCTGGGCAATTAAAAGGTGAATGGAAAGGAAAGGTCATTTCTCCCTGAGGCCTAGAGCAGCCCTGAGCTAAGTCACCTGTTCCAAATCTGTCTTCCCCTGTGTGCCATTTTGAACTATTGAAGGTTCCCCAACAGAAGGCAATCCAAAGCCTGCCTACCATACAAGCTGTGTGGGAGAGAAGAATAGCATAAACTAATCCAAAGAAGAAAACAAAGTCCAAGAGAGGATCCAAAAAGGGCATTCCTGTAAAACCAAAAACTTTTCAAGTTTGCTCTTCTTCCTACTGAAGAGTTCATCCATAGACTCCATGGCCTAATTAGGTCCCAGGCCTTGACCCAATAGTGCTCCCCCTAGAGACAGGAGTGTGCCAATAATCAAGACATAAAATTTAAATGTAGAAGACTGGGACTCTTCAGTCTGAAACTATAAAGGTAGAGAGGGATGTGACTTAAAAAGGGTACAATGATGAAACTGAGACTCTGGTCAGTCTATAGGAGGCCACAATAAAGGGTCTTCAGATTGTGAGGATAAGCTGAGGAAATGCTCACCCTCAGAAACCAAAATTAGAATAAATCAATGAAAAAGAGATGAAAGTATCTATTTGCAGAAGCACTACACACTGAGAAATGGTCTATAAAATATTTCCATCAAAAGCCATGGGAAACAGCCAATTCTAGTCACAGGTGACTAGGGTGCAACTGTAATCCTGAAAATTAAGCTTTCTTCATTCTAAGTGAATGAAAAAGAAGGATAATGGTCTATATAGATGCCAGGAAAATGAGGGTCAAAGACCAGTATTATTCAATACCTAAACAAGTCCTGCCCAAGGAAAAATATCTGGAGAAGTCTGAAATGGGACAACTTTACTGTGAGACACATAATTCATCAGTTTTCCACAGCCTGAATAAAATCATCCTCAGGATCATCCAGTTCTTTGATTCAGTGCTTACCAGGCAACCCTTTAATTATTATCTTGGGTTCCCAGTTACCCACACTAAGAATGTAGATATGGGTACTCCTGTCTTGGGATGCTATATTCTCTATTACTAGGCAAAACTGAGAATTAATCACTTTAGTCTTTTATATAATTACTTAATATGAATCTATTCCCAGGGTTAAATAATTATAGATAAAAATTAATAAACTCAGGTTTCTAAATCTGAAGATAGAAAAAAAGAATATCAACAGTTTTCACCCAAAATGAGTATATAGGCAACAGAGGACTCCCTTTTTAGGACAAAGAAAATCCTTTTTTAAATACTGAGTAATTAATGAAAGCAACTCATCACCTCTAATTTGTATGGACCAAAAAAGGTCAAAAAGTGTATGAAGGCATCACCCTAGGAGATACACCTATTTGTCAGAGAGGGAGGAAGGGAGGGGGCACTGTGGCACAACAAAACCACAGGAGAATTAAAATAATTAAAAACACAGACAATAACAAATGTGGGAAATGTCGGAAAACAGGAACCCTCATACATTGCTGGCGGGGATGTAAGATGATATAGCCATTTTGGAAAATAGTTTGGCAGTTTCTTAAAAAATTAAATATAAATTTACCAGCAATTCCATTCCTAGGTATCTATCCAAAAGAAATGAGAACATATGTCCACGCAAAGACATGCATGCAAAGGTTCGTAGCAGCATTATTCCTAATAGCCATAAAGTGGAAACAACCCAAAAGCCCATCAACTGATAAATATACAGAATATATAAAAAGGACAATAAAAAGGAATGTAGGACTGATACATGCTACAACATGAATGAGCCTCAAGAATATTATGCTGAATAAAAAAAGCCATACACAAAGACCACATATTGTATGACTCCATTTATATGAAATGTGCAGAAAAGGCAAACCTATGGAGACAGAAAGTAGACTAGTGGTTGCCTGGGGCTGAGGATGGGAATGGGGATTTACCGTAAATGGGCACCAGTGAAGGACATATTCTAAAACTGTGCTATGTGATGGTTGCACAACTTGGTAAGCTGACTACAAACCGGTGAATTGTACACTTTATTAAAGTGGGTAGATTTTATGAAATGTAAATTATGACTTTATTAAATCAATGAAAGACAAACAAATAAGGGTGTCCTTCTCTGTAAAAGGTCCACGGAAGTAACTCACATGTGTGCCGATGTTGACCACCAGATGCTTTTCCACTTCAGGGCTGGCAAGGCAAAACCAGCAGGGTCCTGGAGGCTGAGCTTTAGACGGAAGAAAGCAGATGTTACTATGGTCCAAGCACTCCAGCATATATATAACCACCCTATAGAACTCAGCCTTATCTGATCTTCATACATCGAAAAGACTGGTATACAGCACTGCCACAAAGGGCTGGCCCTGCTGTGCTTCCACTGTGTCCCCCCACTCCCCATCACCACTATCAACGAAACGGACCACTATGAGAAAAGCTCTGAATTTGCAACCAATTCACAGGTGGATAACCACAAGGGGATGACCACATACTGACTAAAGTAGCATCGAACTGGCAACGAGCTACAATGGAAGAACACTGAACTGGATGTCAAGAGTCCCAATTCTAGCCCCAGCTTTGCCACGAGCCAGCCAGAGGACTCTGGGTAATAAGTTTACCCCACCAAGGTCCACTTCTTCAACTTTGAAACATAGCACAAAGGGGTGGAGAAAGTGGATTTCAATGAAATAACCTTACAGTCCTTTTTACCAGTTTGATTATTCTATGATTTTATGAACCTCATTGGTTTTGTAGGCTCTTTACTTCATATGTTTTACAGACCTGAGGGAAGGAAAGGAGCTTTCTCCATAGTTCTTTCAGGAATAGCCTCAGATACCCTCAAAATCAGGCCATCTCAGTATTATTTTATTTTTGGTCTTAATGACCCATTGTACAGTTTTCCTTTTCCAGAAGAGGCTCCCTTAGCAATGCCTTGTCCCACACAAGACCTGCTCACACAGAAGACCTCAGGAACCAAGGTACTTACGAGGTTTGCGAGGCTGCTTTGGATGAGGAGAAGACTTGCTATCTCTGCCTGTAGATGAACGCTTCCTTCCCTGCTTTTCATTTAAATCAAAGAAAAATTGACAGGCTGCTTCTTCCTGGAATGGTCAAAGGCAGAAGAGAAAATGTAATTAAACTAATCTTTAGACAAGGAGCCAACCATTCGCATACAAGGGAACATTCCTGCCACGTCACATCTATTTTTCCTTCCAGTCCTTTCTACCTACTCTAGATAAGAAAAATATCCTGATGCCTGGACTCTCAGTCATACTTCTCAACACTTAACCAAATCCATCTTTTTGTAAAAGCAAGTTAAAATGCAAGTTATAGGGACACCTGGGTGGCTCAATTGGTTAAGTGGCTGCCTTCAGCTCAGGTCATGATCCCAGAGTCCTGGGATTGAGCCCTGCGTTGGGCTCCCTGCTCAGTGGAGAGCCTGCTTCTCCCTCTCCCTCTGACTGCCGCTCTGCCTACTTGTGCTTTCTCTCTCTGCCAAATAAATAAAAATCTTTTAAAAAATAAATAAATAAAATAAAATAAAATGCAAGTTATAGAGCAATCCTTGCCTAAAACAGAACAGTATGAACCCACCCAAACACCTTCTCCTATCTCTCTCAGTAGGGCCTCAGTGTAGTCCTACAATTTCACAGGTCAAACAAGTCTAACTGAACTTTAATTAAAAAGATGAGGAGGTTGTTCAAGAAGAAAAAAAAGTCTGAGAAAGCAAACCATGCATACTAGTAAGTGAACTTGACATTCCTTGTTTTAATGAGGGAAAAATTAGTTTCAGAAAAGTCTGCTATTAAGCAATGTCTTCAAAGTGAGTCCTTTTGCTAGCACTCATTATAAAATCACAAATTACATTGCTACCAAGCAGTTGGATCCTTGCCTGAAAAGTTAAAAATAGGGGTGCCTAGGTGGCTCAGTCAGTTAAACATCTTCTTGATTTAGGCTCGGATCATGATCTCAGGGTCCTGGGATTGAGCCCCACCAGGCTCTGAGTTCAGTGGGAAGTCAGCTTGATATTCCCTCTCTCCCTCTCCTTTTGCCCCTCCCCCTGCTTATTCTCTCTCAATCTGTCTCTCTAAAATAAATAAATAAATATTTTTTAAAAGGTTAAAAATAAAGACTCAACTTTAGACAAAGAAAGATTTAACATGTGTAACTCCAACACATGAACCAAGTTTAGACAAAGAAAGACTTAAAATAAGAAACTGTTAACCTCGGGACACCTGGGTGGCTCAGTCGTTAAGCGTCTGCCTTCGGCTCAGGTCATGATCCCAGGGTCCTGGGATTGAGCCCCACATCAGGCTCCCTGCTCCATGGGAAGCCTGCTTCTCCCTCTCCCACTCCCCTTGCTTGTGTTCCTGCTCTCACTCTCTGTCAAATAAATAAAAATTAAAAAAAAAAAAAAAGAAACTGTTAACCTCAAACTACAATAAAAAACACTGAGCTTACCTGAAATCTGCTAAGGCTTTCTAAACACCATGATGATTTCCCAAGGGAAAAAAAAAAAGATTTAGATTCTAGGGATTAAACTGGTCTTATGAGCGAAACTGTAACTGTATAAACTATACTTATGAGCGAAAAGTATACGTGTAATGGGCAATCCAGCCCAGAAAAATGCCACCTCTCAAACAGCACACACCTCAGGGGCAGGAATTTGCTTTCCCATGGATGCTTCCTTCCCAGATTTCCTATAAGGGTTTTCAGTAACATCTGGAGGCTGTTTTACCAGTTCCGCTGCATCCATTAGTTTCATGGGAACAATACTGAATGCATAAAGATACTGTGGAAAAAAAACAAACAAACATAACATTAGGGGAAATCCTGTTTATCCAAATGTAATTTTATTCACAGAAGCTTCAGAAACTGAGTAAAAGAACAGCAACTGGCCTGTTTATGGCTCAGAGAATACACAGTAAATCAAATATCAATTTAGTGATCTCTGTAGGGGTTAAGCAAGGGCTGATCAAGTCACGAACAAAGAATCAAAGCCCTAGCCCTTACAAAAATCAGCTCTTACACAAAACAACTGTCACTACAAGGCCTGGGGGAGACTTGTTCCAAAACCTTTAAAGACAAACTGCTTATACCTCTAGTCCTTTATCTTTGTGTACTTTGTCAACAGAATTGTGGTACTGCCGTTCTTTTTTTCTGATGAAAACTAAATTGGACACCATAATGTTTCCCTCTGATATTATACAATTTCTGCTGCATATGCTGATGAGTCTTCTTAGGGACTAGTAGCAAAGAAGTAAATATTCATACAGATATCTAGACTCTCACACTAATGGCACAGATATTGAAAACTTTAGATGAGATATGAATAGATATTTAACCTCAGTACACTGGGCTTAAAAGCTTAAATATAACGGAAAAAACAAAATATGTATTTGCTTATCTTTTCTATGCATGTTTATGACATGTTACAGGATAATCTTCACCCTTCCTTTGCCTGACTGTTCTAACCGTAGCTGTCTCAATTCACAACATCCTGCTTTTGGCCCTGGAGAATCAGAAATGCTCAAAGGGAAATGAGACAACATACTTTTCTGGTATATTCTTTCATTTACCTGTACTGTTTTCCAGTACAAAGATAGATTCCAGGTATCACTAAGATTTTCCAAAGCCAAGGAGGGTTATGTAAATCCTATAAAGGCTATTATTTCTGCTAAATGAAGGTGCTAAAAGAAGCAAAGCAGGAGTAGCATCTGAAGGCAAACTCATGAATACCTACAAAGACAACCACATGGATATGGGAAGAAAGGAATATTATTCCTTTGAAATTCTTCCTTGGTTCCACTGGGCCTATTTTCCCAAACCCTTCTTTAAAATCTCCTACAAAGGACTCAAGGAAACCTGACCTTTCATTACTGTATCTTCACAAAGGAGTCACTGAAGTGCTAGGAGAGAAACATTTATCAGGCAGACAATGAATATTAACCTACGACCAAATACTCAAATCTTTACCTTTTTCTTTTCTGGATTTCCAACATTCGCCAGAGCTATGAACCTGGTGGCATGCTGTGCATTTTCCTGTAGAACAACGTGGTTTCTAGAATACATTTAACAGACAACAAGTCACCAAAAAACTTCAATTTTGATTTACAATTATGAAATATGTAGACTCCGTGGAACCATGAGAGAGCACAGATCCCAAGTCCATCACCACCAGTAACATAATCTCAGATGTCACCTGAAAATCCAGTAGGATAATCATCCCTACTTCACAGGAAAAAATGAGATCACATATCTGAAAAGCACAAAACTCCAACATTTGGTTTTAGAAGAGTTGTAAAATTGGCAAAATGATAATAATTGCTGAAGTTGGGTGATGGGTACAGGAGGGTTCACTGTACTATTCTTTTCTCATGAATAATAAAAAGCTGTAAGAGGGGATATAATAGGGCGGCTTAGTCAGTTAAGTATTGGACTCTTGATTTTGGCTCAGGTCATGATCGCTGGGCATGGAGCCTGCTTAAGATTCTCTCTCTCCCTCCCTTTGCCCCCGGGGACCCTGAACGTTCTTTCTTCTCAAAAAAAAAAAAAAAAAGCTATAATAATGAAAATCAAATAGAAGTTTTAAGAGGAAAAAGTATGCTTCAAATAGTAATTTATAGCATGATTTCATTTTTCTAGGAAAAATATAAAAATACATGTGTGTATATTTTACAGAAAAAAAACAGAACTGAATACACCAAAACACTTTTTTGAGTTTTTCTGTTTTACAAGTATTCTACATTGAGCAACTATTATTTATAATTAAAAGAAAGAAGTTATGGCATTATATACATTTTTTATTTTTAGTGAGTTGACTATTAATACAGATACCAACCCTTAGAGCTCTTTCCTTTCCTCATGCTACAGAAATTTCCCCGAGTCTGTCACAAAATATAATTTTATGTCAAAAAAATCTAGCATAATACCACTGTATATAAACAAATACACAAATTTTTAAATTCACATTACTGAAAGGAAATAAGCCAAAATACAGTTTGTTGGGGAGGCTGGGTGGCTCAATCGTTAAGCGTCTGCCTTTGGCTCAGGTCATGATCCCAGAGTCCTGGGATCAAGCCCCACGTCGGGCTCCCTGCTCAGCGGGAAGCCTGCTTCTCCCTCTCCTACTCGCCCTGCTTGTGTTCCCTCTCTCGCTGTCTCCCTCTCTCTGTCAAAATAAATAAATAAAATCTTAAAAAAAAAAATAGTTTGTCTGCTATAACCTGTTTCTTTAAAGAGAGGAAATACAGCCATAGTTGGTAAATGGGACTGATGTCAGTATAAGGTGAAAGTCATGCTCTTTCACATGCAACTTTTAAAATGATTGAAACA
>NC_138374.1:25675629-25744854 GCF_054177405.1 Leptonychotes weddellii | reverse complement strand
GCCTGGGTGGCTCAGTTGGTTAAGCGACTGCCTTCGGCTCAGGTCATGATCCTGGAGTCCCAGGATCGAGTCCCGCATCGGGCTCCCTGCTCGGCAGGGAGCCTGCTTCTCCCTCTGACCCTCCCCCCTCTCATGTGCTCTCTGTCTCTCTCATTCTCTCTGTCTCAAATAAATAAATAAAATCTTTAAAAAAAAAAATGATTGAAACAAGTTTACTCATAATTAAATAGAAGCTTTAACAGTACACGAAGACATTAAGGAAAAACAGCTGAATGTCCTGCAAAGTGCCTTTCTTTAGTGCAAGTGGTGACTAGCACAGTGGCTTCTAAAACTGCTAATACTTCCCACTGTTAGGCTACCCAGGTGTGATGGGCAAAATAATAGCTCCCCAAAGATGTCCATGTCCTAATCCCCATAACCTGTGAATTTTAGCTTTTACAGCAAAGGCGAATAAGGTGACAGATGGAATTAATCAGTTGCTAATCAACTGACCTTAAGATAAGGGAGATGATCCTGATTACCTGGGTAGACCCGACATAACCGGGCCAACACTTTGATTTTAGCCCAGTGAGACCCAGGTCAAACTTCTGACCTACAGAACTGTGAGATAATAAATGGGATTGTTTTAAGCTACAAAGTTTGTGGTAATTTGTACAGTAGCAATAGAAAACCAATACTATAGGGAAACCGCAAGTGCCCAAAAAAGCCATGGAGATGTTTCCCTCATTTATTTTAAAATAAAGATGACTGATGAAGGATGCTACCCCCAAATGGTGGGTTGTTTTTTTTTTTTAAGATGTACTTATTTATTTATTCGAGACAGCGAGCAAGCACAAGAGCACATGAGTGCGGGGAGGGGCAGAGGGAGAGAATCTCAAGCAGACTCCCCGCTGAGCACAGAGCCTGAGCGGGGCTGGATCTCACGACCCATGAGATCATGACCTGAGCCGAAATCACGAATCAGACACTTAACCAACTGAGCCACCCCCAGGTGCCCTTGAATGGTGTTTTTAATGATAATAAACTGCTCCTCAAAAGAAGCAAAACACTTATAATAATACAATATAGGAAAGCAAAGCATGGACTGACTGTAATTCTAGGTTCAAATGTTAGTGGAAATTTACCTATATTAGTATTTTTATTATGCTGGTTATGGGTTTTTGTTACAGCTCTGGTTGAAAAGTTGCAGAGGTTTTTGGTTTTTTTTTTTAACAGCTTTATTAAGATCTTATTCAAATACTATGCAATTCACCCATCTAAAGTACACAATTCAATACTTTTTAGCATATTCACAGAGCTGTGCAACCATCACCACAGTCTAATTTTAGAACATTTTTATCACCCGAGAAAGAAACCTTGTACCTATTAGCAGTCACTCCCCGTTTCCCCTCCAAATAGCCCCATACATATCTCTATGTATGTGCCTATTCTGGACATTTTATGTAAATTTTTTTTTTTACGATTTTATTTATTTATTTGGCAGAGACCGACCTAGCGAGAGAGGGAACACAAGCAGGGGGAGTGGGAGAGGGAGAAGCAGGCTTCCCGCAGAGCAGGGAGCCCAATGCGGGGCTCGATCCCAGGACCCTGGGACCATGACCCGAGCCGAAGGCAGATGCTTAACGATTGAGCCACCCAGCCTCCCCAACAAACTGTATTTTGGCTTATTTCCTCTCAGTCATGTGAATTTAAAACAAATATTTGTTTTAAATTGAGCCACCCAGGCGCCCTTCCATTCCTTTTTCTTGAATAACATTCCAAAGTATGGATATATCACTTTTTCTTTACCCATTCATCAGATGATGGATACTTGGGTTGTTTCCACTTTTTGTCTATTATGAATAATGCTGTTATGATCATTTGTGTACAAGTTTTTGAATGGGTCAATGTCTTTACTTCACTTGGAACAAGTGTGGAATTGCTGGGTCAGATAATAACTCTATATTTAACCCTTTGAGGAATTGTCAACAGTTTGGCAAAGCATCTGCACCATCTTACATTGCCACCAGCAATGTAAGGGTTCTAATTCCTCCACATCCTTGCCAACACTTATTATTTGCCTTTTCGATTGCAGCCATCTTAGTGGGTGTCAAGCGGTATCTCATTGGATTACCCTAATCGCTAATGGCATGAGCATCTTTTCATGTGCCTACTGTCCACTGGTAATATGTTCTTCAGAGAAATGGGTATTCAGATCCTTAAAAGCTGGCTAGGTTAAAAAAAAAAAGTTGGGACAGGTTTTGAGAGTTTTGTTCCCATAACCTCTGTTTTTAGTGCATGGTTTTAGAGAACAATAGGCTTTTCTAGAATGCATACATGAAGATATAACAGAAAAAGCTGTATTATTTATGATTATATCTTAGGCTTTGGGACTATGGAGGAAGGATAGGTTAGTTGGGTTTTTTTTTTGCTCGCCTATATTTTTTGACCTTTCAACAACACTTTTTGTAAAAAAAAAAAAAAAAAGGAAAGGTTTTTATAGATTATTTTAGAAATTATCCATGCTCTTTACCAATAAAGATAATTCAGAGTTAACTTAATTCTATCACTTATAAAACACTGGTTTTGTCTCGGCAAGACGTGCTTTATTTATTTATTTATTTTTAAAGATTTTATTTTTCAAAAGAGAGAGAGAGACAGTGAGAGAGGGAACACAAGCAGGGGGAGGGGGAGAGGGAGAAGCAGGCCTCCCACGGAGCACGCAGCCCGATGCGGGGCTCGATCCCAGGACCCTGGGATCATGACCTGAGCCGAAGGCAGACGCTTAACGACTGAGCCACCCAGGCGCCCCATCGGCAAGACGTGCTTTAAAAACTCCACCCTCAAACTCAAACTAAGAAAAATGGGGGAAAAAATTTGATACAAGTTCTTGAGTCTCAAGCTGAAATACTTCTGAAGTGATTAGGCTGAGACATGAGTTTTCAACACTATACAAGGAATACTGATTTGACCTGACCAAAATAGGACCATACTGTGTTACATGAAGCTGTGAGGATTAAGCAGTATTGTTACTTCAGATCTGCACACCTTTAAGGGGCTGTATAGAGTCCAATCCCTTGTATTTCAAATTAGGAAACAAACTGAGAAGAGTTGAATAATTTGAGAGCCACTCACTTCAGTGCCTGAGTAACCAAAAGGAATTAAGATGTTACATGGCTAAGATGAACAAGAGAAGGTCACACAGAAGATACATGCCAAATTCTTTAAAAAGCCAAAATAATGCAATGCCACTCACCGATAGGGAAGCCTCTCATAATAGGTCTTTTCCAAAGCAGCAAAATGGTATCTTGGTTTCAGGTCTGTGGCCAGACTAGAGACCAAAGCGGAGCCACATTTTTTGGTATCCACTTCTCCCTGGTAAACAGAAATTCAGTCATCATAACAGACCTAAAAGTTATCAAGAAAAGCAGGCAAGTAACAAGACACTTTAAAATGACTTTGAAATTTCTACGTCAATACAAATGTAGGCAGTAGGATTTGGATAGTGAATTGCATACTTGTGGCAATTAGAGAAATCTCAAACACGTAAGAGGAACTGGGCTATTACGAATGCAGAGACAGGAACAACTGCTGGAAGCTGGGGGTTAAAAGGTAAGGAAAGCCCTCCATACTAATACCCAAAATAGGATTTATTACGATCTTTTTAAGAAACTGATCTCTCTCTCTGGAGCCCACAGACAATGCTTCTATAATATGCTTTGTTGTGCACCTTTCCAACAATGCAGACATAGTCAATGCAAAAAATAAAAATTAAAAGCTAGCTTTCAAGGCCCCTGGGATCCACAGATTATTTGGAATGGAATATTCAAGGACTTCATGACATAAGCATGCAATCCTTTATTTTGCTTCAGTCAAGAAAGGTGTGGTTTGTGGAAGGACACAATTATGCCCTTGTTAAAGTCAGTAACATAAAGTTTGTCAAAAATATTAGGCTTATTCCCACACATCCCTAGCTTTCATTAACAACAAATTATGCAATCTCTCACCCATAATATTATTTATGAACTTAAGAGAAGGTATTAGCTGGAAATAAAGAAATTACCAAAATTAGTTTTCCACTAAGTAAAGCAAGAATTTCTTCCTTATGTGCTCTGCTTGCTTCCTTCAGATTTCTGCTGAAGCGCAGGGAATCAGCCTCGAGGTTAGTTGTAGTATCTTAAGAGACTGGTAAACTATATTGTTTTCTCCCCTATAAAGATCTTACGTAGTAAACTTTATAAACTTTAATCAAAATCCTTTTGTTAGCACCCCCAAAATGAAGAGTCCTCATTTTTCTCATCTTTCTTTCTCCCTTCCACCGGCAACTTAAGACCTCCTTCTCTGCACCTTCCCTAGCTTCGCCTTATCTTCTCACTGCAACCCAGCACTATCCTTTGAATTCTAGGTGGATTTATAGAAGCAGAAGAGAGCACTGTCCCTTTTTCTTTCAACATCCCCCCCGACAGTGCCTGTATCTTGTTGGCCTTTTTGGTCACAAACTCATTGTGCTGAAGTTGGCAGAAGACCCTTTTCTGGATCATTACTGATTAACTCTGCCATCTATTAATTGATATTTGTCTCTAAATGCACTCTTATGTTTCCCTTCACTGAAACTCAGCTGATGCCTTCTGCTCTCACATACAACCTTTCAAGATCTTCCTTAGGCTTATTTCCACCAATGTGATAGCTGTCACTCACCAGCCTTGTATATATCCTCTTCTAGATTGCTTAAAAAAATATTAAGATCAAATGCAGTGGTGAGCTCCAAGACATCCCAACATTAAAGCTTTCACATTTGAAAAATACCAAGTTTTCAACATCTCATTTCCCATCTTTAAATCACTATCTCTTATCCCATAATAATCCCATTAAAAAAATATTTTGAAAGCCAAATGCTACAATGTGGAATGGAAGGTAAGAGAAATACAACTGCAGAGCTGCCACTAGCTGTAAATCTTTTCACTAAAAATTAGTGAACCCTCAAAACATATTAAGAGGAAGCCTGAAAGAAGGCACTTGAAGCAGAGAATATAATTTAAAGAATCATTCATTTATAATTGAGATTTCAGCAATCTCATCTGTGAATTGTGCTTTCCTAAGATCAACCAGTTTCAAAGTTTTTGCTTTGGTCAGTTGATAGAGTTTTAAGTATCCTGAAATAATTTACAAAAAAATTTCTACTGAAAGGTACTAAGAGCTGAAATACTCAATATAAAGAACAATATAAAAAACAAAAAGGGGTGCCTGGGTGGCTCAGTCGGTCTGCCTTCAGCTCAGGTCATGATTCCAGCAGCTGGGATGGAGCCCCACATCGGGTTCTCCACTCAACGTGGAGTCTGCTTTTCCTTCTGCCCCTCCCTCTGCTCATGCTCTCTCTCTCACTCTGTGCACTCTCTCTCTCTCAAATAAAAATCTTTAAAAAAAAGGAGCAAAAAGCCCAAATTAAGCCAGTGCAATTTGCTTATAAAAATTCCAACTGAACAAGCACTACTCACAGAAGAATTCCCAAAGTTTCCCACATATTTGGGCCATGGGGATGTGAGCAAGATATCAACACCCTTAAACTGGGATGTTGAACACAGCATTGTCCTCACGGAAGACACATCCTTGGGACTAAAACTGTAACCTGGGACCGGCTCATTTAAGGACTCTGTCCCACTGAGGTACACAATCTGCAGCCCCGAGCTTCCAGTGAAGATGCCTTTACGACCTGGGTTCAAAGAAAAACGGACAAGTTTTAGTCAAAACTGCAGAATGAAATATTATTATGGTGATGAATCTCTCTCCCCATGCCATGAGCCCCCTACCTCCCTGCCATTCAGCAGGTCTGAAGGAGCACAGACTCTTCTAGAGCTCCTCTTCTGGCTGCAGGGTCTCAGTGGTGGATGGCTACAACCATGTTCCCCGTCAGGGAGAGCAGCCCTTCTGTGGAGGCTGCTGGAGCCCACGGGCTAGTCTGTTTACCTGAGGTGCCTTACGAATGAAAAACGTTGGGAAGCACTGATTAAGAAAAAGCCTTCCTGCCTTTTAGAAGAGACTCTACATGGATTAAAAGAACCCAGACACCTGGACCCAGGGAGAGGCAGTGAGAAAAATAAGCAGCAGTTCTGAGGAAAAGTACAGTCTAGAATGCATATGCTCTTCACGCAGGCAGCAGCTTCCGATGGAAGGAAAACATGTAGAAACAGCAACTGGGAAAAACTAGAGACTCTACTCTCTTTTAACTTTATTCCTGGCTCGGGCCCTTAACCCCACTTCTTCCTGTTGCCTTCAAGACCTTGCTCCATCGACTTTCACCTTCCTTTCACCTACTGAATCTCTTCTTCTCAGCTGGCTCTTTCCCCTCAGAGAAGAATAGAGTACTAAACATACTAAGAGACATACTAATTAATAAAGGACCATGCCAATTAACACACATATGAACTGATAAAGGAACACACACACCGAAAAAGAAACCTAAGAAAGGAGCACACACACTAACTGAAAATGAAACTTCCAGGGCGCCTGGGTGGCTCAGTCGGTTGAGCGGCTGCCTTTGGCTCAGGTCATGATCCCGGAGTCCTGGGATTGAGCCCCGCATCGGGCTCCCCGCTCAGCGAGGAGCCTGCTTCTCCCTCTCTCTCCCCTTTCATGCTGTTTCCCACTCTCTCTCAAATAAATAAATAAATATCTTTAAAAAAAAGAAAGAAACTTCCTTCTCTTCTGTTTCCAATTTCTCAAAAGAGCAGTCCATGCTCTCTAAGTGCTTTACCTCTTAGTTCCTGAGACCACTGCACTCTGGTTTCCCACTCCCACCATTCTCTTAAAGGTCACCAATCACCCTGTAACTGCCAGTGGTCTCTCCTGGTCTCCAAAACCAGTCTCTCTTCATTTAGAGTCTACAAACTTGGTATCTTTACCTCTCCCAACACTGCTCTAACCACTTTCAGCTCTCTTTGCCTACCACCTAGATGAAGATATATGCCCCCACCAGAGTGGTGCTTTCCTTGTCATTCTATTTCCTCTGAAACAATTTGATCCTACTCAGCTTTGTTTTTCATCTTTATGGGACCAACTCCCCAAAGCCTACTCTTCCACATTGACATTGCTTATATACTCTATAGAAAGATCACTTCCAACTATATGTTGGATGTTCTGCCAACACTTCACTATCACATGTTCACTATCAAGTTCATTATTTGCTCCTCCTACTGGGCCTCAAAAAATATCTTTCACAGAAATAACCCAAATACCTCCATGCTCTTTCCACTCCTGGCACTAAATTCATATGCAAAATGGCTACCATAAATATCTATAGCAGCGATCTTAATCCAAATCTAATAACTACTATAAGAACTGCCACAAGTCAGGCCTATGTTAAGATCTACAACAAAAGGATTTCAAAATGTGTATCTCACCACAGTGGTTAAAAACAACAAACAAAAATCTGTCCCTCAATTTTTTGCCTAAAGGAGCCCCAGGTGATTGAAGCAAGGGGAGAGGAGATTGCTTACATAAGGGCCAAAGCCAGCTGCAGAGAATAAAGGCCAAGATGGACGATGATGGGGAAGGATGGGGAGGACACAAACAGCAAAGGAATTACAGAAGCTTTCCAGAGAAGTAAGAGACCAAGAAAGAGGAAATGTGAAAAGCAGTGGAGTCATTTTAGACAAAAATAAGTCAAATGATCCAAGAAGCCATAGACTGACAGCAGGTGAAGGGAAAACAAAAACAAAATCTGAGTGTTTTTTAAAATGGCCAGACATTAAAAAGAACCACTAAAAGAGATTCAGGGGACTAAAGAGGGAACAATTTTAACCTGAAATTAAAAAGTGGACCGGGAACCTAAGAAAAGACAAAGGGAGTGAGAAAGATGAGGATCAACACTAAATACTTCAATTTCCAAAAGCTTAGTGAGATATAGAGCGATAGCTAGTTAGGAATCTAACAAACAAGCTGTATGTATCTCGC
This sequence comes from Leptonychotes weddellii, assembly GCF_054177405.1. Classification (NCBI taxonomy): domain Eukaryota; kingdom Metazoa; phylum Chordata; class Mammalia; order Carnivora; family Phocidae; genus Leptonychotes; species Leptonychotes weddellii. The sequence goes on along the minus strand of NC_138374.1, from coordinate 25,736,925 downwards.
CATGTTGCACAGTGAGACCACATACATGGGAATTTTTTTCAATATAATTTATACCTTAAGGACTCCCTATACCATAGTCAAATAGTTGATTCCTCTGGTTGGCTGCAGGAGTATTTATTGGGTTGTGGGAGTACAAGAAGAGTAGGGAAAGGTGGGAGACTACAAAGGAAAAAAATGCCAGAGTCTCAAGGGTATAGACATAGACTTTGGGAAAGAAACCCACTCTCTCAGCAGTAATGGCAGAAGAATCCAGCCACAAATTTCCCAGGAGACTAATTCCTGGGACACTTTATTATGCTGATTACAAACACACAAAATTTCAACTTACCCAGATAAGTAATGTTTTCAGCTAACTCACACCCATCAACATCTTGGAAGTATTTTACTGTTTCCTGGTTATTAGCACCCAGCACATATGTCTGAATAGGAGCTAGTGAGAAAAACAGACATGACACCATACAGTTACCAGATCTGCTTTGGAATTTGAGAAATATTTCCCCAAAGGAAAAATAATCATAGCAAAAGCAATGAATCTGCAATCCTATTTGTGGAATGTGCTCACCACTTAGGATATCCTACCCAACCTGTGGCCTATTTAATAGTATCAGTGGTTGATGAAGTGACATCTTAAAGAGGATGGTTAATGTATAATAAGGAAAACATAGACCCTAAAGAGCTTCATAAAAAAAACATTCAAACTGGAAAAAGGAAAGGACACATGTGGTTGAATTTCTTCAATTCCTGCCTACTTAGAAGAGAATTATTTTTCTTCTTTTTTTTAAGATTTATTTATTTGAAAGAGAGAGTGTGTGCGCATGAGTACGAGTGAGGGAAAGGGCAGAGGGAGAGAGAGAATCCTCAAGGAGACTCCCCATTGAGCACAGAGCCCAAAGCAGGGCTCGGTCCCACAACCCTGAGATCATGACCTGAGTCAAAATCAAGAGTCAGATGCTCAACTGACTGAGCCACCCAGGCACCGCGAGAATTCTTTTTCTAAACCAAATCCAACCGAATTCAAAATGTGATCATTTAGATGTATAGGCATCCTTCCCAGCTCAATGAGGAGCTCAAAGGGAAATTCTTAAATAACTAATATGTGTGAAAAACAACCCAGCAAGAATTATATAACCTTGAAACCTTGTTAGAAATCATTTGTTAAATAAAAATAATTTCTATACCTTTCTTGATGCCAGTTTTATACTCCTCCCATTCAGCATCTGGAGTGGAGCCAAAGAAATTTCCTACACACAACAGCAGCTAAAATGAGTTTTTTAAACAGATATATGAGATTTTTTTATCAAATAGTACATAATTGACAGTAACATAATTCAGCTAGTTATCCCACTTAATGGCCTCAAAGTAGGTTTTTTTCCTTAATCAATCTGCAGACTCTCAAAACATAATTCTTCAGCAGCAATTGCAGTAGTTGATCTGATTCTAATTACTAAATTTTGGCTCACTGGCCATCAAATTCAAGTTGGGATGGGGAAGAGGGCATCAGGGAAAAATGGAGAAATCTACTTCCAAGAATCTCTCTCGAAACACAAAACATTAAATATTAGATACCCTGAGAGATACAGGACACAAAAAACACACTTCCTGCCTGTTGTCTTTACTCCATCTTTAACCCAATGAACAGATTGTCCCCATACCTAGAATACTCTTTTGTTCGCTAGGGATTTAGAGTCTAGTTGGCAGCCCTACATAACATTTACGTAAGGCTCTTCAGTTTGTGAAGCATTTGTACATGTTATCTGACTTAATCCATACCAAACATCCATGAAATACATCTGCGGTTCCCAAACCCAGGGGTTAGAATCACCTGGGGAGGTTTTGCTCCTGTTTTCAGTTTTGTGCATGGTAAGAAAGTAACTAGATTCAAATTCAAAAAGTATAAAAAGGTAAAGAGGTCTCCCTTTCCCTACCATTCCATGGCTACTAAGTTCCTACGCTCACAAAAGGAACTCAGTCTCACAAAAAACGAGAGTGTGTGTTCCATCAAGAAAGGAATAAAGGAGTCCAAACTTTATTTTAGTGTGTTTGACTATAACAGTAAAATTAGATTCAGTAACAGGAAATGTCTTACATCAAAGTTTCCACTTTTCTTCTGAATTGCTCGAACTCTGTTGAATAAAACATCAAACTTTCCTTCAACATCTCCACAAGCCAAGCTGCAAACAAGAGATACATGTTAAGGCAATTCAGGAAACATGAATAGGCCTGCCAGGTTTAGTACATAGTGTCTTCCTGGATCGGGTAGATATGTGACCCAGTCTCTCTGAGGTTACTGGAGAGGTTCAGTGCATGTGAAGTATTACTGACCACGGGGCAGCTCCACCTAAAAGTCACCAAAACCTTCAACTCACCACATCTACAAGTCAGCTTATCATTTCCTCCAAAATCGAACCAGCTTCTTCTCCTCGCTTCCCAACTTTGTGGATGGCTGTATTGCCAAGTTGGTCACCAAGAGTCAAAAATCCCCTATCCGGTCATCAAGTCTCATCAATCCCCTTTTCCAAACATCTTTCACATTCATTCCACCCTTTTCCTTTCCACTGCCACTATCAATCATCCACCCAACAACCACGTACCAGACACCTACAATACGCTAAGGCAATATGCCCCGTACTAGGCTAAGAACCTGCTAGGAGTACAAAGAGGAAAAAGACTCAGTTCAAACCTCAAAAAGTTGACAACCAGGGAAGGGGAGATACCCTGATAAAAATGTACATGAAAAAGGCTACAATAGGAGATATGTGTAAAGTGTTAAGGGGCAGAGAGGTAGAAAGTGGCAAGAGCTGAGGTTTGTACGACAGACTGGCCCTAAGTTGTGAAGTAACTTGTTCTATCAACTCACTTCTGAGTTTTTATAATTCTAACTTCCACGGTTTTTTTATTTCTCATACCACTTCTTAACGTCTTTGAACTCATCTTAAAATATTATAGTTCTTATTGTTTTGTCAGTATGTCTTTCTGGTGTGTCCGTATCACTGAACATTTTCAAGCTGGGTAGTGAGCTGTTTTAAAAAGTTCCTTTTAGCAACAGTGAAATATGGTCTGCAGGAACAAGTAACTATAAGCAAAAATACCAGCAAAAAGGGCAATATCGAAGATAGGAAGGAGAGAAACGGATGAAAAATTTAGAATTCTGAACACTTGAACACAGTTTGAACTGGGGAAGTAGGGTGGGAAATGAGGGAGGAGGGAAGAACGGAGGACACTCCGAGGCAGAGCCACTAAGAGACCTGTGATATGGCAGAGGCAGAATCGGAGAGAGATCTAATGAATCAGGTACTGGATACAATGTAGGGAGTACGCTTACATTTATTTCCTCTAATGCCTACTCTTCTTCCTAACCATCCTATATAAAGCCAACAATTTAATGTTCTTTCCTCAAAAACATTAATAAGAGAACTCCACTGCCTCCAGAGCCACGGCCTTCTACAAGTCTTTGGGCCCTCTCCCCAGGGCTTTCTCCAAGTTTCCATAACAGAAACCTCCCCTACTGTCAGTCTGGTCACTCTCTGCGTCTGCCATTCCCTAAGGTAGTTACCTCTCCTAACAGCCCCAGCCTAGCCACTCTGAATCTAAATTTTTCCCATCCTTGAAGGCCCATCTTTAAAGCCTTCTTGACTGGTTCAGAAAATCACTCTCTTCTCAAACTTCAGAAACCCATACAGCATCTCAGAGCAAGCGCTGTAATAAACTACCAGGTGTTTTTTATTTACCTCCAAGCACCACCTCCTCTAGGAAGTCCTCCAGTCCCTATCAGTCACCAATTCCAGGTGTTCCCACAGGATCCTGACTTCCTCTATCATAGCAGTTGTCACATGGATTTATAATTGTTTCTTGAAGAGCCATCATCCAGTTTGTACATCACAGGACACCTCAAAGTTCGTCATCTCCCCAACTAGGCCCTTTTCCAGTGTTTCCTATCCCACTGAAGGGCAAAAATTTTGGACCCCACAGTGCCAACTCCTTTTCACAGCCCAACCACCTCCAAGCCCTGTTAATTTCATCTCCTTAATAAGCCTTGAATCCCTGCACTTTGCTTCTGCCATCACTTTACCTAATCCTAGCTGCCCTCTTCTTTGGCTCTAATTTGTTCACATTGCAGCCAGAATCGCTTTCCAAAACAAAAATCTGATCCTGCGAAGGAGTTCTTAAACATTTCAATGACTTTAGAATAAAGACAAAAATATTAACCAAGCCTCAATCCTCCCTCTCCTGATTCCTCACAATAAGCCATATACCCCTCTTATACCTGCTTCCAGAACCGTGAAGCTTTTCTTCCTGATATTTATCACCACCATAATTTTATATTAATCTGGATTCTTTGATTAATATCTAGTCAAGACTCTAAGCTCCATTAAGGCAGGAACTCCAACTGTGCAACGTCTAGCACAGTGCCTGGCACACTGCAACTGTTCAATAAGTATTTAAATGTTCAATGGGTGGATGGATGGATGGACGGACGGAGTCTCTTCACTCCAGCACCGCCTCCTCCCAAAAAAAAGTGCGCCTGCGCAGAAGCCCTATCTAGCTCGTCTGTTCACAACTGACCAGAGCCCACCAATGGGGCCCACGCCTAGGAATTTTCGTCGATAAATAAATGGGGTGTGGGGAGAAGTGAAGGGGAAATGTGTCAGGGTCCAAGACGGCCTAAGATGGAGGAGGCCTGACGCTCGGAGCTTCCGCCTCTTCCAGCGTGTGTCTCCGAGAATCCCCTCTCGGAAGCGAAAGGAGACCGCCTCCGGCCGAGCAAAGACGTGATCGGAGCTCACCAGCCGCCACCACGCTCCCACCCCCGCCTTTTCCTCCTCCCTTCCAGGCACGAGAAAGCCCCCGGCCAGCACATAGCCGCGCGCGCGCGCACACACGCGCACACACGCGCGCGCGCGCGCGCGCTTCTGAGCTACGGTCACTCACAGACGCAGCGATTTCTCAGCCATTTGTTCCGACAGCCTGGACTGGGACGACCACCAAAAATTGGAACCCTGAACCCACACTCCTCTGAAAAACGCGGCAGCACTACACTAAGACGTGAGTGCACCCAGCCAATGAGGGTTCGCTTATCTACGGAGAGCGCCGAGGGACAGACGCTTCTCTCAGGTGACTTGGCCTCCAAGAGGAATGGAGGAAGAGCAGTAGAGGAAGGAAGGGGTAATGGCAAAAAGGATTCCAATTATGATTTTTTTATTTCGGAGCAACTGAAGTTATGGAGCTGCTAGAAGGTTCCCAACACAGTGGGCCCTAACCATATCAGTCCAGTGGGCAAGACAGACTCCCTTCGCACACACTTTCTTGGTTAAGTTTTTAACCCATCCTCAAGTTAAAAGGTCATCACCTTGATTCAGTAAGTGTCAACATATTGCCACATTGTCTTCCTCCCTCTCCCTCAAGGTGAACAGTACTGTTATTCTCACTGAATCATGTGAAAGTAAACTGCAGACATCAGAAATACCTCAGAGTGTATTTCCTAAGAATAAGGACATTCCCTATTAACACACCTAAAAAAAATTAATTCAATAATATCATCGGGCGCCTGGGTGGCTCAGATGGTTAAGCGTCTGCCTTCGGCTCAGGTCATGATCCCAGGGTCCTAGGATCGAGTCCCACATCGGGCTCCCGGCTCAGCGGGGAGCCTGCTTCTCCCTCTGACCCTCTCCCCTCTCATGCTGTTTCTCTCTCGCTCGCTCTCTAAAAAATAAATAAAATCTTAAAAAAAAAAAAATATCATCTAATACACATCCATATTTAAAGTTCTCCATTTGTGCCCCCCCAATTTTTTTTTTTTTATATCTAGGGCTTGTTTTAATTCAGGATACACTTAAGTTTCACACTAATATTCAGTCTGTCTCTAGTCTTTTCAAATCTACAATAGCCCACCTACCTTTTTGGTTTTGTTTTTCATGACATTGACTTTTTGGAGGAGTTCAGTCCAATTTGTAGGAGACAACAGTGTATAAGGAAATGGAAACTAAGGTGTTTCTGAAAACTGAGGGGCAGGGAAAATTCACTAAGGTCTGCCAAGTAACTAGAAATTAACTAAAACATAAATCAGTTTAAGGAAGAACCACAAAGTTCTAGTTTTCCTCACTTTAGAGAGAAATGTTAAATTCCCTGTCTCATTAACTATTGATGCTCCTGCTTTGATGGCATACAAAGCATGTGTTTTTTCTACTTTGGGGGCAATCCAGCACAGCCCAGGAGTAGAAATCAGGACTGAATCTAGAAGAGTAGAAATTTGCCAAATACGGGCAGGTAATCACTTCAGGAAGAGGAAACAATAGTAAGATATGAAAACTCATCAGTGGAATTCTGTATTATCTTTATAACTCTTACAAATCTAAATCTACTCTGAAATATAAAGTTTATGGAAAGAAAGCTCATCCATGGGAATTTAAGCTAGCTCAAGATAGCTGAATACAGTGTGTCAGAGTAATAGAAAATGAAATTGGAAAAAATGAAAGAAATAGGGGTCTTGATGCATGCTAAGAAATCTGGCTTTAAAATACACATTCTTTTCAAGTGCATGGAAAATTTCTCCAGGATAGATATGTTAGGCCACAAACCAAGTCTCAACAAATTCAAGTACATAGAAATTACATCAAGTATCTTTTCAACCACAGTGATTTGAAACTAGAATTCAATAAGAAATAAGGAAGAAAATTAGAAAGTTAAAAAATACGTAGAAATTAAACAACACACTCCTGAACAACTAATAGACCAAAGAAGAAATCACAAGGAAAAATAAATATCTTGAGACAAATGAAAATGGAAACACAACACACCAAAACTTGTGGAATGCAACAAAAGCAATTCTAAGAGGAAAGTTGATAACTGTAAATGTCTATATTAAGAAGAAAGAAAGGTCTCGGATAAACAACATTACACATCAAAGAACTAGAAAAAGAAGAACAACCAGGCCCAAAATAAGCAGACGACAGGAAATAATAAAGATTACAGCAGAAATAAGTGAAATAGAGAATAGGAAAACAATAGAAAAGATCAATGAAACTAAGAGTTGGTTTTTGAAAAAGATAAGCAAAATTGACAAACCTTTAGCTAAACTAATCAAGAAAAAGAGGGGACTCAGATAAATGAAATTATCAATGAAAAAAGAGACATTTCAACCGATACCACAGAAATACAAAGATCATATCAGACCACTGTGAATAATTATATACCAATAAATTGGACAACCAAGAAGAGATGGATAGATTTCTAGAAACGTAAAACTTAACAAGACTGAAGAAGAAATAGAAAATCTCAACAGACCAATAATGAGTAAGGAGTTTGAATCAGTAATCAAAAAACTCCTAACAAAGAAAATCCCAGGACCAGATTATTTCACTGAATTCTGCCAAACATTTAAAGAATTAACGCCAATCTTGGGTGCCTGGGTGGCTCAGTTGATTAAGCGTCTGCCTTCAGCTCAGGTCATGATCCTAAGGTCCTGGGATCGAGCCCCATATTGGGCTCCCTCCCCCCTGCTCGTGCTCTCTCTCTCGCTTGCTCTCTCAAATAAATAAAATCTTAAAGAAAAGAATCAATGCCAATCTTTCTCAAACTCTTCCAAAAAACTGAAGAGGAAGGAACACACCCAGACTCATTATATTACGAAAGCCAGCCAGATAAGGATACTATAAGAAAAGAAAACCACAGGCCAATATCCCTGATGAATATAGATATAAAATTCTCAACAAAATACTGGCAAACTGAATTCAACAGCACATTAAAGGGATCATACACTATGATCAAGTGGGCCTTGTCCCTGGGATATAAGGATGGTTCAACATACTGAAATCAATAAATGTAATAAGCCTCATTTATAGAATGAAAGATAAAAATCATGATCATCTCAATAGATGTAGAAAGAGCATTTGACAAATTTCAACATCCTTTCATGATTAAAAAAACTCTTAACAAAATTGTGCATAGAATGTACCTCAATATAATAAAGGCGCTATATGACAAGCCCACAACTAACATCATACTCAATGGTGAAAGGGTGAAGGCTTTTCCTCTAAGATGAGGAACAAGACAAGGGTGCCCACTACCAGAAGTTCTAGCCAGAACAATTAGGCAGGAAAAAGAAAGAAAAGGGATCCATATTGGAAAGGAAGAGGTAAAACTGTCTCTGTTTGCAGATGACATCATCTTATAGATAAAAAATCCTAAATAACCAAAAAACAAAACAAAACAAAAACAAAAAAACAGAATAAATGAACTCGGTAAAGTTGCAGGATACAAAATCAACATACAAAAATCAGTTGTGTTTGTATACACTAATAACAAACTATCTGAAAAAGAAAGAAAATAATCCCGTTTATAATAGCCTCAAAAACAGTAAGATATTTAACAATACATTTAACCAAAACGGTGAAAGATCTGTATACTGAAAACCATAAGATACTGATGAAAGAAACTGAAGAAGATACAAATAAGTGGAAAGATATTTTGCCCTCATGGATTAGAATTAATAGTAAAATATCTATACTACCCAAAGCCATTTATAGATTCAATGCAGTCCCTATCAAAATCTAATGGCAGGGCGCCTGGGTGGCTCAGTCGTTTGAGCGTCTGCCTTCGGCTCGGGTTGTGATCCCAGGGTCCTGGGATCGAGCCCCACATCAGGCTCCTGGCTTAGCGGGTAGCCTGCTTCTCCCTCTCCCTCTGCCTCTCCCCCTGCTCATGGTCTCTCTCTCTCTCTCTCTCTCTGTATCTCTGTGTCTCAAATGAATGAATAAAATCTTTAAAATAAATAAATAAATAAAATTTTTTAAAAATCCAGTGGCATTTTTCACAGAAATAGAAAAAACAATCTTAAAATTTGTATGGAACCACAAAAGACCCTGAATAGCCAAAGCAATCTTGAGAAAGTAGAATAAAGCTTGAGGTATCACACTTCCTGATTTTAAACTATGTTACAAAGCGATAGTAATCAAAACAGTATAGTACTGATGTAAAAACAGATACATAGACCAATGGAGCAGAATCAAGAGCCCAGAAATAAACCCATGCATATACAGTCAACTAATATTTGACAAAGGAGCCAAGAATACTCAATGGGTAAAGGATGGTCTTTTCAATAAATGGTATTGGGAAAATTGGATATTCTCATGTAAAAGAATGAAACTGGACCCCTATCTTTCACCACTCACAAGCATTATTTCAAAATGGATTAAAGACTTAAATATAAGACCTAAAACTGTAAAACTCCTGGAAGAAACAGGAAGCACTTTGACATTGGTCTTGGCAATGATTTTTTGGATATGACACTAAAAGCACAAGTAACAAAAACAAACATTAACAAGTGGGACTATATCAAACAAAAAAGCTTCTGCACAGCAAAAGGAACAAACAACAAAATGAAAATGCAACCTATGGAATGGTAGAAATGGTAGAAAATATTTGCAAACTATCTATCAGATAAGGAGTTAATATCCAAAATATATAAGGAACTCAAATAACTCAATAGCAAAAAAGCAAATAATCTGATTTTAAAAATGGGCAAAGGATCTAAATAGACACTTTTCCAAAGACTACCAATGGCTAATACATACATGAAAAGGTGCTCAACATCACTAGCCATCAGGAAATGCAAATCCAAATCACAATGAGATATCACCTCACACCACACAACAGTGAGAATTGCTATTATCAAAAAGATAAGTGTTGATGAATTTGTGGAGAAAAGGGAACCTTTGTGCACTGCTAGTGAGAACGCAAATTGGTAGTCACTATGGAAAACAGCATGAAGCTTCTTCAGGAAATTAGAATAGAACTATCATATGATCCAGCAGTCCCATTTCTGGGTATATATCCCAAGGAAATGAAATCACAGTATCTGCAACCCCACATTTTCAGCAGCATTATTCATGATAGCCAATACATGAAAACAACCTAAATGTCCATTGTTGGATGAATGAATAAAGAAAATGTAGTGTAATGAAAAAAGAAGGAAATCCTGCCATTTGCGATAACATGGATGAAGCACAGGGGCATTATGCTAAGTGAAATAAGTCAGAAAAAGACAAATAGTGTATGATCTCACTTATGTGAAATCTAAAAAAAAACAAAACTCATAGAAACAAAGTAGACTGGTGGTTGGCAGGAGTTGGGGGGGGGGTGGGGAGATGTTGGTCAAAGGGTGTAACTCCAGTTATGAGTAAGCTCTGGGGATCTAATGTACAGTATGGTGACTGTAGTTAACAATACTGTATCATACACAGTTTACCCTTGAACAATGCAGGGTTAGAGGCACTGACCCCTGCACAGTCAAAAATCTGTATATAACTTTGACCCTTCTCACTGTTGACTGGAAGCCTTACCGATAACATAAACAATTGATTAACATGTATTTTGCATGTTATATGTATTATATACTCTATTCTTAGAATAAAGTAAGCTAGAGAATAAAAAATGTTAAGAAAATAATGAAAAAATACACATATAGTACTCTATCTTAAAAAATCTGCATATAAGCAGACCCATACAGTTCAAACACATGTTGTTCATGGGTCAAGTATATCTAAAAGTTGCTAAGAGTAGATCTTAAATGTTCTTACCACACACGCACAGAAGGTAACTATGTGGAGTGATAGCTATGTCAGCTAAACTTATTATGTAGTCATTTCACAATATAAACATATACCAAATCATCACATTATACATCTTAAACTTACACAATGTTATATGTCAATTATAGCTCAATAAAGCTGGAAAAAAAATAAAGTAGAACTTACAACCCCCCACCCCCCTCAACACACACACAGAAAAAAAACTGGTATTTTCAGATCTATCTTGGGAGAACCCTGTATCCTAAATGTAACTGGGGAGCTTGTCCACTACATATATCAATTCCAAAATACTAGTTTCTGTGTCAGAATATATATCTGGCCAAATGTTTCAAATCTTATATAAAAAAGTTACAGAAAGTTTAATAAAGAACCAAAGGGAATTTCATTAGACAAGTTCATCCTCAGAAACACAAAAGTGAATTGAAATATTTCATTAAAATTTTGGTTTCTGGGGTGCCTGGGTGGCGCAGTCAGTTAAGTATCTGCCTTCGGCTTAGGTCATGATCCCAGGGTCCTGGGATCGAGCCCCACATCAGGCTCCCTGCTCAGCGGGTAGTCTGCTTCTCCCTCTGCCCCTGTCCCTGCCCCTGCTCTTGCTCTCTCAAATAAATAAATAAAATCTTTTTTTTTTAAAGATTTTTTTTTTTATTTATTTGAGAGAGAGAGAATGAGAGAGAGCATATGAGAGGGGTTAGGGTCAGAGGGAGAAGCAGACTCTCCGCCAAGCAGGGAGCCCGATGCAGGACTCGATCCAGGGACTCCAGGATCATGACCTGAGCCGAAGGCAGTCGCCTAACCAACTGAGCCACCCAGGCGCCCAATAAATAAAATCTTAAAAAAATAAATAAAATTTTGGTTTCTGGATAAAGAAACAAAAAGAGTCTGGCTTTTTCAAAGAGGCTATGAGAAGTCACTAAAGGATTCTAAGCAGGAGGGGATGACTGTTCTGACAGCAGTGTGGAAGGCGCACTGGGGGATCATTACAGCAAGAAGACACAGCTATAGTGCAGCAGAGCAGGGGACAAATAACGGTCTGGAATAGAGACAGTGGGAAGGAACAGAAAAAGGGTTAACAACTCTTTGGGAGAGAGAATTGAGGACGTCAGACCCCTTCCTAGCTGCTAACACCCAACTCTGAATAAGGATGCCTGTCCTCCAAACTAGACTAGCCAGTATCCTCCATCCATTGATGTCTTTAGTCTGAAAGGAAGACAATCGGGTCCCTAGGAGCCCCCTCTGACCCCGCAGGCACAAGTAGGAAGATGTTTTAGAAAATGCTTTATTTTCTGAGTGGCAGCCCCACCTCCCCACCTAACACATACACACACATACACACTCTTTGTCTTTATCACATTTCCAAAAGGGACCATGTGTCAAGATGTCATCCATCTCCAGACATCTGACTCACACAGAGAAGAGATGGGGAGGGGCCCATTACATACATCAAGCTATCAAAACACTCCTTTCACTGCTTCTGCTCAATCTAGAAGACTCGGCCTGAAATTATTTTAAGATTTTCTGTTATTTGCAATGTTATGGAAAAGTAAATTACTGACATTCACAAGGTGATAATCTGTAAAGAACAAGTCTGTTTTCCTTTTTTAATTTAGGATATTAGCAATACATCAGCATCATTAATAGAAAAAAACACTGTTGACACAGAAACTCAAAAAAACCAGCCATTAAGAAAATAATGTAGTACTCAACCACTATGAGAGAAAATGGGTCCTCTCATTTGATTCTACTGGCAAGCCCAGGTTTATCCTGAACTCTGAGAGACTCTGTCCTGAGTGGATGATGAAACATTCAAGTAAAAGGTAAGGAGTTTTAAGTGTGAGTTTCTGAGGGATACTGCCTCAAAAGAAGTTCAGGGGTAGCCACAGTCCTCCAGTTCACTCCAATGTTGGTACGTTTCTGGGACGACCAGCATAGTTTCCTCTTGAGGAGTTCTGACAATTCATCAGCCTCAGGATTCAGGTCTTATAAAACGTTCTTCCATGTTAAAAAAGACTTTGTTCCACAGGAATAAGTTTTTCATCGCTTCTCCAGCTTCTTGTACTTGGCTTCTGCCAGGGAGAAAGGGGGGAAATTAAATCTTTAAAACAAGCTCTTACAAAAATATTTTTAGTCAGCGTTTCCAGGCAAATTCAACAATATTACATTAAAAAAAAAAATCTATTGCCTTCAATCTCATAATCTGTCCAAACTGGGTCTAAATTGGAGGCACACCACAAATGTTAACTATCATATTAGCTAAGGACAGATATTTAGATATCAATCATCGACGTGCACAACCTAAGATAAGGAGTCAAACACACACCCACCCACACACACACAATTAAGAAGTTCACTAAGTCCTAACCCTGTCAAAAGCACCTGCTCAGACATCTCCACCAGGAGTAAGCAGATCTACTGGCACTGGAGTCACAGGGAGCCTTACTAAGCACAGGAAATTGCTTTTCCAGGCACTGTCCCCGGCACTCTCAGGAAGCCAAACTGGAACTCTCTGAACGTATATCTCTATTATTCCCCTTTTATTTTCTTATTCCTATACCTCGCTATAGGAAAGCAATTTTGAAAGACACAGAGATTTAAAAGACCATCAAATAAGCCTCTTAATGTGATAGATTATCTTTTTCTTTAAAACCTTGAAAAAAACAAAATGAACCAAAACAAACCTTGAAAGCATCTGGTACAATGCCTTCTATACAGTAAGGTTCACCATGTAGTCACCACTTAGTAAATTTAATTGTGGACAATGAACTGTTATTCACCACTCATGTCACATCTCAGTCTGTTACAGACCTCTCTCCTGAAGTAGTCAACAGTTGTCCATGATGAAAATAAAATAATCTGTAAATTATATCTAGGATAAAGACAACTTCCTTGTTTTTAATCATGGATGTAAGAGCCAGAGCCAGTTAGCAAGCCATCAGCAATACAAGTACCAGTTTCCTCCTTAAAGGAAAAGTAGTCCTTCAAGAAAACTCTTGATTGACTTTTCTATTTTTTAAGACATATGTATCTACATTACTAAAGATGCTTCAGCCTGCTGAACCACAATTTTAAGAGCTTGAGCTTTGTAATCAAACAGACCTGGTTTGGAATATAGCTCTTTCACATGCTAGCTTGTATCCTTATGCAAGTTATTTAACCCCTTCAACCAGTTTCTTCCTTCAAAGAATGGGGATAAAAATCACGTACTTATCTCATAGATTACTGGGAGGATAAAAAGCGTAAAACATGTAAAGCACTAAGAACAGTGCCTGATATGTATCATTAAGTACTCAGGAAATAGTATACTTTTTATTACTACTACTACCATTAAAAAATTACTCTCACTAGGTTTTTGTGAAGCTTAATTAAAATAAATCATCATTGGTGCACCATAAATGTGAACTATCCTATTAGCTAAGGTCATATTGGGGGGCAGGGTACTCTCATTAATCAAAACAGAAATAAAAATGGTTACCCAGTTTTTTTGAATATGCATCCAACTTGTAGGCTGCCTGCTCAAGAGCTGCTACTTGCTCTTCAATTACATTGATCTGATCCAGATAAGGCTGCAGTCCAGCATCTTTGAAAACAAAGACAGACCACACGTTCATACAGCCTCAACACAGAGTATAGAAAAGAGTAAGGAGTAGGAAAGTAAAAATGCTAGTGTCCCTCCAGCTCTGCCCAATACACACTAGGTGGGGTGACATGATTCTGATCACTCACAGGACAAACACTAGCAGATCACGCAGAACTGTGACCTGGACAAAGCAAGTCTCTCTCATCCACTGATTTTCCTCTCTTTTAAATTCCTTGATCCTCAAGCAATCTTTCCATTACTGGTTCAGTTTCTTGAATAATCCCCTACCAAGAATTAGTACCCTAGAGATAGGGAACACAAATATAAGGCAATGGAAAAATATATTCTACCAGTCTAAATTAGCATTTTCCATTTATAGATGTTCTGGTTTTCTGCTTATAGAGTAGTCCTTTAAGGATTCCACTGTTAAATAAATTCACTAAAATCTGACTACCCTTTCTCCCCCCTCTCCCTTTTCAGGAATAAACTGATCAATCACATCAGGATTCAGAAGCAGAAATAACCATACCAAAATATGCTAATCCTCAAAATGGAAGAAATTCTCCGTAACTTTATAATTCACTTCTAGAGAATGAGCTCCCTCAGGACAGGTGCCATGTTCCCTCCACTTCTCCACAACCCCAAGCACAAAAGAACACTAAATACAAACATGTTTAATTATAAAAATTATTACTTACATTTCTGGTTTAAGTCCTTTAAGTTTCTACTAATGTTTATAGCAATATCTTTCATTTCAAGATACTTCAGGCTGGTTAGTTTATTCATATTTTCCAGGAGCTTATAGTCTTCGCTGGTGGCTTTAAAATAAACAGAAGATGTGATGCCTTTAAGATTTGTCATAGATTACTGGAATGTGGAATCATAGGCCAAATGGTAGTTCAAGACAGGATGCAGTGAATGTCAAAGGAGCAGGCCACTACTGATTTATGACATTTATACTCAGCCTGTGTACTCTGAATGTCTAAGTAGAAACCCAGGTAATAATTAGCAAACTATTTAAACCAAATAAGATCCAGAGACTTCAGAACCTTTGTTAAAAAGGAAAATAATAAATTCATGTCCTGGGGCGCCTGGGTGGCTTAGTCATTAAGTGTCTGCCTTCGGCTCAGGTCATAATCCCAGGATGCTGGGATCGAGCCCCGCATTGGGCTCCCCGCTCCGCAGGAAGCCTGCTTCTTCCTCTCCCACTCCCCCTGCTTGTGTTCCCTCTCTCGCTGTGTCTGTCTCTGTCATACAAATAAATAAAATCTTTAAAAATTTTTTTAATTAAAAAAAATAAATTCATGTCCTAAGAAAAGAGAAGGTGACATAATATTGGTATTTCTATGGTATGATAACATGTAATCTGGAGGACTGCATCATAAATACATATAAAATCAACTAGGAACCATTTCTTAGTAACTCATTTATTACTGTGTGATTCTATATCGCATTTTATGCACTCCTTCTCCTTTGTTCCCTTCCCCATCCCTACTCAAAGCAAATGGCTTTTCCTCCAATTTTCCTGAAAAGTGGAAAATTCCACCTACATGAGCTGCCTCAACCTTTCTGCCTCACTTCAAAACTTCTCTGTACCTTTCTATCTTCCCAAGAGGCAGGAGTGCTCCTATTCTTGCCAAGACAACTTCTCCCGTGCTCTTGCTTCCACTTCTTCAGGGCCTCTTTTCAATCATCTCCTTTCCCTGGCATTTCCAAATTCTCTATCCTGGCAGTTTCCTCACTATCTAGAAATATATTCAGGTTTTTCTCCAGCCCAAAAGCACTCTCTCTCTTCTGCTACACCTACATCATTTGCTCAGTAAAGCAAAGGAGCTTCACTGCTAACCCTTGTGAAAGACCAGCTCATATTCACCGCTTCCTCTTCCTCACCATTCACTCATGTAAACCCTTGCAGCCTGGCCTTTGCCCCCACCAGCCAGGGAAATTACATGCTCCAAGGTCATCGGTGCT
Source organism: Leptonychotes weddellii (assembly GCF_054177405.1). Taxonomy (NCBI): domain Eukaryota; kingdom Metazoa; phylum Chordata; class Mammalia; order Carnivora; family Phocidae; genus Leptonychotes; species Leptonychotes weddellii. Next base: position 25,720,791 of record NC_138374.1, on the reverse strand, counting down.
CTCCAAAGCACCAAATCCACAGCGGTGTTTTCTGTTATTATCCTCCTTAACCTCTCCATAGTACCTGACACGGTGATCTCCCTCTTTTCACAAAATGCTCATTTCCCTTGGCTGCTACGTCATGGTATTACCCTGATTTTCTCATCTCTTTCAATCCACTCTTTGTAGGTTTCTATGCTAGATCCTTTCTCATTCATCCTTAACTATCACTTCCCAGTTTTTTCTCAGCTGTGACCCAAATGACGTTTACATGGGTGGCACATTCCTATGGGCATTCCCAGGGTGATGCTAGCTTCCTTTCAAACTCAAAAAAGCATTTGTACAAGTAAGAATGATAATCACAGGGAATTACATTCTGTTTAAAATTAATTTTATGATAAGTAAATCATTTATAAACCTAGGTACTTTAAGAACTGTTGTTAGAAAAAATTAATTGCCCTATACAAGCATTCACTGAGATTATAGTTGAGGCCCTCAGCTACCCCTAAGCACATCCCTGCCAATCTCATCCTGCAGAGCCTTGACTCACACCGCTGTGCAGGTGACTCCCAAATCTGTTTCCCCTGCTCAGATCACTCTCTGAACTCAGGACTCACAAGTGCAAGTCACCTGAGTGTCCTGGTAATATCTAAAATCAGCCAAGCCAAAACCAAAAATATTTTTTACACTAAACATGGTTCTGCTTTCCCACTTCCCTATTTTAGATGATGGTACCATCAGTTTAAAACCTAGAACACCTCTTAAGCTGCTCCCATCCCTCCATAGGCCCTTCAACAAGTCCTATAAATTCCACTTCTGTGAAATTCTTGCAGACATGCTCTCCTTTCCATTTCTTTTACCATCACCCTGTCACTGACCATCGTCATTACTCTTCATTCGAAATCTTGCTCATGTGTCTGAGCTCTCTCCTCCACAACCGTACTCTGCTAGCAAATTAGTCTCTCTAAAAAAAAAAAAAAGGGTCACACTCTAATACCTAGGAGCCTGCAAGATCATGTATATGAATGAAGTAAGCCAGGTGTTTGCATGTTAAAAACATAAGATTATTCACTTCCACAAAGAAATATGCTCTCTCCCATTTCTTAGAACATGCAGTCATCTTACCTATCATTTACTTTACCAACTTGGATAGAAATATTGGTCCAGAAAATCATTTCTCTACCACTACTAAAAAAAAACAACACTGTAAGAACAGTGATAAATGGCAACTGACCAGGTCCCAGTAAAAGGGAGAAAAAAGAGTAGTGGGGACACACTGCATTGCACTAGACCATTTAGAGGAGACAGCTGCTCAGCTCTAGTCAATCACAGCATCACAAGAATGAGGAACTAGTATTGCCAAATCTTTGGAATTTTTAAAGAGAAGCCAAAAATCTAGATTTTGTTACTTGGTTTCTCTTGCTCAGAAATAACTAAAAAAACTAATCAGACTGATGGAGCCTCACAAGCCCTCCCACTCTCCATCAGGCATTTTCTCATTAATTCTGGTTCCCAAATTTAGCTCACAGCAATTTCCTGGGGAAGTGAAACAATGCTTATGAGAGGCCACACAGGACCAAACTTCACTTTTTGGACCTTTCTCCACACACAGGTCATGTGTTCACCTGGAAATACACAAGGAACCCAAAATTAATCATGTCCCCAAGTGTGGGTCACCAAATCCTCAGACCAACCTAGTAGGTCCCTAAATCTGCAGGTCACTCTCCATTCCCCCATTTCATTTCTCTTTGCCCTAGTAAATACATCTGCTTTAAGGGAACAAACTGCTTGCTTATACGCCTCACTCACCAATCGTTTCCCCCTTTTTGGTCAGTCATTCCCTTCACAATTCTGCTCAAAATACACCTCCTCCAAGGAAGCACTTCTTGATGAATTCTTTTTTGTCTTCTCATACTTAGTCTACACCACCAAGGCTTGCAGTTATATTAGGTATTTTTATGTATTTCTGAAATTAGCTAGTGAATTTCTCCAGGGAAGGAATGGACCTTCTTCTTTCCCATTCATAACCTTCCCAAACTTCCAACAGGCACATTTCAGGGCATGGGGAGTGTTGGGGAGGGAGCCACAGACTGATGCTGCTAAAGCACCTCACAGCTCCCAGAGCCAAACTACAGCTCCAGCGAGTGGCGCAGGGCAGTACCCGAATCAGCCCACACCCCGCCTCACCCGTCAGTTCCCCAGTCAGGTAAGTTGCCATTTTGGAGAACATGTCCCGGCAGAGCTCAGTGATGTCAGCCTCAGCCGGCTCCTTTGCCTCCTCAGCTGTCTCCACGGCGGCATCGTCTGAATCAAAGGAGAACGAGTAAGTGTCCCGCCCTACTCCGGGTCCTAATCCAGCCACGGCACCCTCTCCCCACATCCCTCCACCTGCCTCATTCGATCAAGTCGGCTCCATTCTCCATGTGCCGTAACTCCAAGTCCCTTACTTTGTCCTTGCCCCACCTGACACGCCAACTCTGCTCCCCTGCACCGGCCCTTGGCTCAGACCCGATCCCGTGGCCAAACCACCCCAAGTCCTCAGGTCAGGTGCGCCCCTCCGACCTGCTCGCTCCTGCCAGGTGAGCCCCCAGCCTCCTGCTGGACACTTCATCCCCAGCTACTCGACGTACCTCGAACCGGCTCCTCTCTTTGGGTCGCGGAGACACCCTGGGCCGCCGCAGACGCCGCCATGCCTGGCCCCGCGCTGCTTCCGGTTGTGGGATGCCCGCGCCTGCGCACCGGGCGTGCCCCGCCCTCCCCGCCCTGGGTTCGCAGCCTTGGGATACGCCACCTCTCCACTGAGTCATGCGGTTTACGCTTACACGAGAAATAACAAAGAGTAAGCTTGAAGCTGAAATTGAAGCTAAGATAAGCTATTGTGAGTTGATCCGTTGCCAAGAGTCTCGACGTCTGGAACTGAGAATGCGCTCATCCCTGTCACTAGTGTAGTAAGACCCACGACCTCTCTGGGATTGGTTTAGCTCTGGTGGCCTACTGACCAAAGTCACAGGGACAGGTTATCCTCTCCCTAGACACTCCCCACCCAGGCTGGTATTTGTCGCCAAAGACTGCTCAGGGAATCCATGCTTTTGAAGGTAGTCTCATCCAGCCTTTGGGAAACCTTCACTCATTGATCCCTGAGCTGAAATACTGGCCCTTCCAATGTCTTGGTTAAACAACTCATTTGCCCCTTTTTCTTGAGCTGCAAGTTGGCACCTACTTCTCTTCAGCTGATACAGTCTTTCTGGAAGAAAGCTTTGTAACTTTTTACAGCTGAGGATACACTCTGGTTATCTTGATTGCATTTAGCTGTTTCACAAGTCTCCTAGGTGTATAGAGTGTATGTGATGGGATGGTGAAAAGGGTGGGAGAAGGGAATGGATGAGAAAAAGCAACTGGGGAGCAAGGTGCAAAATGAGAAAGAGGTAAAGATTACAGGAGAAGGGAAAAAGGTATATAGTGGGTCTTGGGACACAGACCTATACACCCAAAATCCTAGTGTAGAAGTTTTTAGTCCTGTTCTTAGTTATTCTCCATCTCACCCTCTCACCTCCACACCCTACACCACACACACACACACACACACACACACACACACACACAACCCAGCTACCCCTCATACCAGTGTAAGGGCTACCTTACTCTTTTCATCCTGAGGACCAGGTCTCCCTAGGTCACTGTCTCCACTCTCTAAATGGTAATCATAATGCCCACCATTTCAAATCATTCCTATGAGCCAGAAGTTCTTATTTCAGCCCCTTCACATTGTCACGGCTGCCAGTCTACCCCTCCTGGCAGGGATGAGTGCTCCAGCCCAAATACAAGAATGGTTCACAGCTCCAGCCTCTCTTCTTCCCCCTACAATCCCAGAAGCAAATGCAAAGTCCTGATTTTTCTAAGGATTTTTATTGATAGTCACCAGAGAAACCCATATGTCCTTTGCAAGAATAGTGTCAGAGCCCACCACATTTTATTCCAAAGATCTCTGAATCCAGAAATCATTTCTTTGTCTGATTCTCCTAAGGCCCCATCTATGTCCCTGTTTACAGCCCTGTCAGTTCCCAGTGTTTAGTGGAATGTCGTGAGCAGCCTCCTCAACTGAGCCTTCATGGTCTTTGCCCTGGATGGAGGGGCATTCCAACACCTCTGCAACATTATAATCTCCACATGTGAGAAAGTTTCCTCTCCTCCAAGGCTTCCCCTTCTCTTTCACCTGGGAACTATGAGGAAGACAAGAATCCCATGGGTACTAGCAGCAGATCTCTAGATGCACAAAGGATAAGATTCACTGGCAAATAGGAAGACATTTAGAGAATGCTGCTCTCTAGGCTTCTACTTTTTTCACAAACCGTGGCTATCCAGATGCCAGGTGCTTAGGGAACATAACCCTCCCTTCCTTTATTCTGTTTATTAACTTTTTTTTTTTCATCACAGCAGAGCTGAGAGCACAGGGAGTGAGGGGCCCAGTGGCAAATGTTATCTCAAAGAGCTACACAGAGCTACATGGCTACACATAGAAACACTGAGTCACAAGCCTAAGCATGATGCAAGCTACACGTAGAAACATTGGTTCAAGAGGCCAAACACAGGGTGGGACTCTGCAGTAGCAGTGGAGGGAACTGCTGCCCTAGAAGTGGAGGGCATGTCCTGAGGAGGTCTCTGGGGAGGCAATGAGAGAGGAGGCTGCTGTCTGATGCTTTAGGGCCCCTCCCCCACCACTCTCCTGCCCACCCTGGACTCCCCAGGGGGCTGGAGTCACAGCTGGGGTTTGCTGCAGGTGCTCCCAAATGCCTTGATCTCCCTGTTGGAAGAAAAAGGGACAGGTCATTTGAAGAAGGAGTTTGTGTCCCACTTCCTTTCATCTAGAAAATCTGGGTCTGATTCTTCAACCTCAGACTCTCCTGGAGGCCAAGGCAGCCCTCAGGCCAGAGCAACCAACTGCAGGCCTTCCCTCCATCCCTTCCCTCCACTGATACAGTGACTGCTATGAACATGTTGCCCCAAGAGCCTGGAAACAGACTCTTTCAAAAATGGTTTGCTTCCACCCACTGAGTAGAAAAGATGGTAGAGTTCAAATGTGGGGAACCAAGAGGAACCAGGTGAAGGGCCACTCACCAGGCCTGGGGAGGAAGCTAGCTGCCCCTTCCTCTCCAGCATCTTTAGCTTTGAGCCCACAGCATCCACCTGGGACATGACTCCTTCCAGGACAATCTCCAACTGAAGAACTCTCCTTGTGAGTCTGCAGGATTTGAGAGAGACTGAGGGAGCAGAAATATGCATCTGTGGGGCTAAGCATCTATAGGGGTAGGAGAGCCATTATGGTCTGTGTCTGGATGGGTGCAAGGAAGGTAAGGCCCAGCCTTGTAGGGAGAATTAAAGGGGGGCAGAGGTTCTCCCTGGACTAGGACGGAAAATTAGAAGGTTGAGAAAAAAGCTCAGGGTAGGACATTACAAACACACTCAGCCCTGGGCCCCTGGCTGCACATACGTGTAGAATTCTTCTCCTGAAACCCAGCCACCTGCTCTGGTAGCCTCTGGACCTGACTTGCCTGGTGGACTACTCACAATGGGCTGGCCCAGGTTCTCAATCTCGACGTTGAGGGCCACCTGATCAGGAAGTGAGAGAGGAGAAGATGACTCTGGGAAGTATCAGCTCCTATTTCATCACCTGCTCTCATGGTCTCCCAGGACAAGGCCCTTGGGCTCCAGTTCATGCATTCCCCTTCCCTCTCAAACTCTAGAGATAACAGGATCAGTGTGGTGGTGCTGGACACAAAGCTGGACCAACCTCTGGGAGAGAATCACCTCCCACAGAAACAAAACATGAGCTCTTGGAAGCCTTGATTAATGAGACCCTCACTAGAAGCCAACTCAGTTTGGGAAAGGAAGAACAGTACCAGAATTCCTGCCACTTTCCCTCCTGCCCTTGATTTTTGGGTCTACACTGGATAGGGATGAAGCAGGCACAGCAGGGGCAGCTAAGGATCCGAGTTTGAAAGTCCCAAGGAGAAGGCAAGTCCTCAGAAAGAATTGTCAGGGATTCTCGGGTAATTGAACCTTTCCCCCTCAGACTCTGTTTTAGAGCAGTGGTTCTCAACCTTGGCTATGCATTGGAATCAACTGGTGAGTTTTTTAAAGTACTGATGTCTGGGTCCCTCACTCCCCCAGAGATTCTGTCTAGGGTATGTGACCTGAGTATGAGGATTATTTGACTCCCCACCCCCACCCCACCAGGGTATTCTAATGTGCAACAGTTTGAGAACCACTATTCTAGAGACTTCTTTCCTGTCCATCTATTGAAGGGTTTTCAGTCTGGATTTGTGTTCTGGGTGTATTCGCAGGGAGGGGAGAGTGAATGGTTTTCTTTCACTGCCTCTCCCCCAACCAACTGGGCTCACCCTCTTCTCCTCCAGGTCCTGTTGCATTTGTTCTTGCTCTTTCTTGTCCAGGATGTGATTCCCATCTTGATCAAACCTGGTGAAGGCAGCTGTGAGCTCAGTGATTTCATGCTCTGCGTGCCTGAGTCTGAGGAAAACAGTATGATGAAATGACTTCTGACTTGCTGTGGCTGTGATCTCTCAATTATGGACTCCCCACTTTTTTTTCCAGACTCTCTGACTTTTGCTCTCTGTGGAAGAATGGGACCACATAGGAAAGCCAGGATTTCCAAGGTCTAGCAATTTTACCTCCAATAAATTGTTTTAAAGCTATGTCTTCCTTCTCTTAGTCCTGCTGACTAGGTTCAGGCCCTCTTGGTGTTCTATAGGAATTATTGCAAAATGTCTTTACCTCTAAATAATCCATCCCCCCACTCCCACCCCACTGGCTTCCCCTTCACTCCCTACCCCTGAAATCCATCCTCTATAATGCAACTAAAGTAATTAATCTTTCTAAAGTGCATGTCTAAATACACCCCTTCTCTGCTTAAAATCCCTCCTGGACACCCTATTCTTTGGATAGAATGGTGGTATTCAAGGCCTTTCTCAGTGTAGCCCTTGTTCATTACTCTGGTCTCATCTCCTGCTATGCCCCACTTTTATTTGATACCTTAGCAATGCTTAGCTACTTATTATTCCTATACATGTTGCTCAACTTAACACTTCTATGCCTTTGTAGGTGCTTTCATCTTTCTTGGAATGGACTTCCCCTGCTTGTCTACAGGTAGGCTATTCATCCTCCTGTAGGTATTCATGCATCACCTCTTCCTGGAAGCCTTCCCTTAAGCTTAAAAATAGAATTGAATACTCTCTTTACTTTGTGCTCCCTCTCTTCTAGTCACTTCTTTGTTGAACTTGTTCTGTGATTCAGTTTATTTGCTTACATGTGTATGAGCTCCTGGAGGACAAGGCTTTGTCTCATTAATTGTGTGCCCTACTTAGTGCCTGGCTTACAACTGGTGCTCACAATATATTTGTTCAGTGTTTGCTCATATGTTTAACTGGGAAACAGGCATGCTAAGAGAATAGGTCAATGTTTGTGGGGGAGCACAGAACCAACTACAGAGTTTTGCGGGAGTGAGAAATGTATGTAATGTTGAAGAAATTGTATTATTACATTAGTCCTACAAGTTGTTCAGTGAGGTCCAGAATGTTCTAGAACATGGTCAGAGACCTTTAAACCAAGGGCACAATTCTGAAGATCAGAATCAGAGATATATAGGCCAAAGTCAAAGGCCAAAAGCCAAGGTCAGAGGCCCATAGGCCAACATCGGAGGTTTTTAGGCAAAGGGTATATGGTTGAGGGCCAAGGACTTATAGACCAATATCAGAAGGTTGGATTTCTGGTTGCTCACTCCCTCAAGGTGTTGGTGAAATCCTCAAATTGGATCTCCTGCTCCCCACCCTGCAGGACCTTCTGTGCATCTGAAACCTGGTCCTTCCTCAAACGCAGCCTCAGTAGGGTCTTGTTGTAGCCCTGGAAGGGAAAAGGAAATAAGTACCAGTTCCTATAGCCTTCTCATCATCCCTTGCCCCCTTCCTCACCCACAAGATGCCAGGCTTCCAGGGATAAGTCAAAGCCACACAAGGGTGGGCACAGGGCCCTACACCAGTCAGGAATAGACCAGGACACAGAGCCTTGGACCTGGTCCCTGACACAGATGTGTGGCTCAAGGAGACTGAGTGGTTACCTGTTTCAGGAGGTCAGAAAGTTGCAGCTCATCCTTCTGTCCAGCCAACTCTTCCTTGACCTCTGAATATGTGTCATTGATGATGGCCAGGAACATGTTCTGGAGATAAAGTAGGGACCTGGGTCTTCACCCCCAGACCCACTAACAGCAATGAGCCCACTAACCCTATTAATATCCCAGACACATGTTCTAAAGGAGCCAATGCTTTCAGTTGCAGCTCTGCAGCCCACTAACCCCCACATCTCAGGGTCCCCAGAGCCCTGTTCAGCACAATCCTGTTAGGGATGGATCAAGCTCCCTCACCCAACTGCTATCCTCACTCAGTTGTTCTGCAGTAACCTGACTACAATGATACCCCATCATATGCAAGAGTTCACCTCCATATAAGGGCCAACCAATCACTGAGAGTATAGTTTTGCTATCTTTATCATATAACCCCAATCTAACCCATCTATCCGTAACTATGATCAAATAAAGAAACCTGCTGGCTTTGTTAATAAATATTAAACCCAGATCTTTCATAGTTGGCAGAGAGAAAGAGAGACTATAAAGTAATGGTGATAGAAATAGCCAGAGATGCCTAGAGGAAGGAGAGAATAGATATAGAAGCTTCTAGGTTCAACCACTTCTCTTCATGGGGCACATTTCTCTCCCTTTCCATCTTTGGAAAATAGAGGCTTCGTTTTACTGAGGGAGCCTGCAGATTTCCTTATACTCTGCAAATTACCTGGCTGTGCTGGCAATATTGAGCACATTAGCCAGCTCTCAGGAGACCCAGAGCTCCCCCACCTCATTCTCCACCCATGATTTGAGACACCCATCTTAATCCTGAGTACAGACCATGGTGGGGGGCAAAACCTCACCCTCAGGTCCTTTATGTTTCCACCCCTCAAGCTCCCAATGCCCACCTCTCAGAGAGACCCTCACCAGAAGCACGAAGAAGACAAAGAAGACATAGGTGACAAAGTAGGCAGGTCCCAGGATGCGGTTGGCATTGTCAATAGCGTTGTAGTCAAAATCCCCAAGGATGATCCGGAACTGAGTGAAACTGAGAGACCAGTGTCTGGGCTTCACCCAGAGCCTAACCATAACCCTGACCCCTATTCACACCCCAACCCACTTTCCTAATTGCTGCTCTTTGGTGAACTCAGACCTCTCACTGCACTTCCAACCTGATAGAGAGTGAGGTACAGAGATACTTGAGCACACACACCAGAGATTCTGGAGATTCTCACACAGATGCTTTAAGCACAGACACGCCCGCACACATACACCCAGCTTCCCCAAGGATACACACACCCACAGAGCTGGAGGGTGAGGGCCCAGGGAGGAGTGAAGGGGGCAGGACACACACATGCACTTGATGAAAGTGCTAAAGTTTTCCACTTGGGTTCCAAAAAGCAGGTAGCCAAGTTGGGCATAGGCGAAGAAAACGATGAAGAACATGATGGCAAAGCCCAGGATGTCCTTGGCACAGCGGGCCAGCGTGGAGGAGAGCTGAGTCATGGTTTTGTTGAAGCTGATGTACTTGAATATCTGAAAGTGCCATGTTGAACCAAGCAGTGAGGGAAGAAAAGAGAAAAGCTTTGAATAGTCCACTCCAGGGGCCTATGGAGGTCACCAGAGTTGCCAAACCAGACAAGGAAAATGAGACAAGTACTGAGGAAGGGAGAATGAGTGCCGTGAGGTGTTGCTGGGGATGAGGGGTCCCAACGTACCTTGATCCAGGCAAAGAAGAGGTTCACAGCATTCATGTTGTTGTACTGTGTCTGCCAGAAGGCGAGGAACTCAAAGTCAGCATACATGTTTGGCTGCTGCAGGAGCTTCCCCATCAGCCGATTCACCTCAAGGGTTCGGAATATGTGGAAGCCCACGGCCACAATGGAGAGCTGTCATCACAGGGGTCAGAGGCATCAGAGAAGTCGGGATCTCAAGGGAAGTTCAATGATAAGGTCCTAGGGGAGAGCTGGGGTAGGTAAGTCAAGTGGGAAAAAAAAATCCTTCCCTTCTGAGTTGTTGACTATTTCAGGTACAAATGAAACTGAATAGGATGATTGGGGGAATGTCTTAAATCCCAAGGAGAAGGCTTTGGAGCCTGTGGTACATATGTAGGTTGTAAAGGATCATGGAGAATTGGGGCCAAGTAATGTTATTTCTCCCACCACTTCCTAGCCTTGGTCAAGAAATTAATGTATCCTGTTAATAGGAAGAAGATGAAGATGAAGAGGCAGAATATTTTAATAGAAGAAAAGAGAGAAGGTAGGGGTTTCAAAGGGACAGGTCATTAAGGCAAAAGACAGAAGAGAAAATAGACAGTACATAAAAAAAGGCAGCGCCTGGATCACAGGTCAGAGGGAAAAGGCATATGGGAGACAGGTTTTTCCCAGGGGCTGAGCTAGGGGAACATAAGCCTCTGGCTTTAGGGAGCTTTCACACAGTGATTTGACCAGAAGTGATAAAGAGGACTTGACACTCCAAAAGGAAGAACTTGGAGTCCCTAACAGGGTAGATCCCCTTCCTCCTCCTACTATGTCCCAAGTATAAGATATCTGTCCCTCACCAAGATAACCACCAGGTCCAGAATGTTCCAGATGCTGCTGAGGTAACGAAGCCGGTGGATGTGGAGCTCCAGGATCTCCTCTACCACGTAGTAGAGGATGAAGATGCAGAAGATGATTTCACAGCCAATGATAAAGAAGTCCCAGTTGCTGACATAGCGGATCAGCTTAACCGTGCGGATTTGCCAGGATGGGATGGCACCTCCTGTAGCTGGAAACTCCACTACCAGTCTGTGGGAGGAGGGGGAGATAACTGGTGAGGCCTGGACTGGGATAGTTCTTCCCATCCCCTCTCCTCCACAACCCCACCATAGGGTACAAGTTTAAGGAAGGGTCTCAATCAGAGAAGGGAACCAGGAACCATGGATGGAGGGAAGATAAGGAAAGGGGACCCACCTCAAAACACAGAAAAGATTGATGTTGGCATTGTAGACTGAGAAGTCGATGAAGACCACTCGAGTGCCCCTGTCTAGCCATAGGCCCTCCTGAAGGTCCTGGAGTGCTTTTGCACTGGCCTGTCGAGATCCTGGAAGGTCCAGATAGTAGCCACCTCCACTGTAGCTTGTCAACTGACCCCAGTGAGAGGAGCCCCCCAGCTCATCCTGTGAATGGTATGTCCACCTGTCACAGAAGAAACCATCTGAGCAGAGAGGTCTGAGCCAGTCCAAAAGCTGATCTCCCAAGGCAATGGCAACACTTTATGATTGCCTGGGCTTTACAATTTCATATATATTATATATACATATCACATATAATATATATTTCACATGTATTATCTTGTTTGATACTAACAACTATGTGAGAAAGGAAGGTAAATATTATCCACATTTGAAGATGAGGAACCTAAGACTCAGAGATGTCTGAGATAATGCAGCTAGTTAGTGGCTGAACTGAAACTCAAATATAAATTTCCTGATTTCTCATGATGTTCCCCAAAACTAAGGATGGCAAACTCATGCCTCACTTTTGACCCCAGTCTGAGTAGTTCCCACTAGGGAAACACCTGGCTCACATAATCCAGAAAAGACACTTCCTGTTCTTGTGGTTGTGCACCTGGCTGCTTCACCCCACCATTCTCTGTTCTGTCCACAGATTTCCTCCCTGGGCCCTCCCTTCCTTCCCCTTCTTTCATGTCCTATCCATCCTTTCCCCCCTTCTTTCCTAATTCTTCATCCATCCTCAACTCCTTGCTGCTTCCCCTATCAGGTCCAAGGGTCAGACTCTTCCAATTACGATTTGTGTAGCAACATCAGTGTTTCATCCATTCTCCATACACCTAAGAACATCTGGGCAAGAAAGGATGCTTTCTCTGGCAGGACTGCCTCCAGAGTAGGGCAAATGTGACTGCAATCTGTGTAGGGAAACGAGTCCAGAGGCTATGGCTCTGTTTGCTAATGTACCTTCTCTGTTCCTGAGTGACCCAAACCAAGACCTCCAAACAGTCAAAGATGGGACTCAGAGAGATGCTCCCCACCCTCCGCTCCCCTAAGGCTCTTTAAGACTAGTGGAAATGGTTCCCAAACCTCAGGATGGTGTGTCAGGCTTAGAGAAGCAAGCCCGGCAACGTTGGTGGGGGGACTCACTCACGCTGTGCCATTGAGAGGCCCAAAGGGGAGCTGCTCTTCCTTGTCTGGAGAGTAGACATCGTAGCAGCTCAGAATGTCCTCGCGGAAGTCCTCATGCACCACACAGGAGTCATTGCGGACCCTCAGCTGCCGTAGCCTTGGAACCCCCAGCAACAGGTTCTCATAGTAGATGAAGGAGTGGGAGCCTTGGCCCAGGCTCTGGTTGTTGTACCATTTGGTCCAATACAAACTGTCCAGTAGTGGGCCCTGGGCAAACTAGACCACAAGCTGGGTTGAGCTTGACCCTGCCTCATCCTGACCCTTATTCTTGGAATGACTTTTGCTTTCACTCCTTGACCCCCCAGCTTGTCTCTAGTCTGCTTCTGTTGGACTCCAGCTGACCCATGAACCTTGACCAGTTCTTGACCTGATGTGGCCCTACTCTTTATTTAAAATGCATTTTGAATTTCAGCCTTACCTCTGACTCTCAGTACTAGTTTAACTCTGGCTTGACTCCCTGATCATCATCCCTTCACCTTCATCATCCCTCTCATCTACCTTCACTTAAACTCCAGTCTGACCCATTGATTCTTGCTTGACCCTTTGACTCAGCCTGGTCCCAGAATGATCTGGTCTCTGGATATGGCCTGGTCTACTGTCTGACACTCCTGAGCCCTGGCCTGTGGCTTTTTGCTTCAGGCCATTGAAAAGGAGAGGGGAGAGGTAGAGGGAATCTCATACTCACATCCCAGAAGTCCGCCATGCTGCTGATGGCCTGGAAGGAGACTCCGGTGTCTGACGGGGTATGTAAGAAGAGCTCGGACATCACTTTTGTGTAATAATAGGCACTGGAGCTTGTCATTCCATAGGTCACTAGAAACCAACCCAAGAGGCTGTGTCCTGCTCACTGTTTCCTATATCCATTCTCCAGAGGAGACAGGAAAGCCCATTTGCCCTGGGGCCAGAGATGCTACCTAGATGGGATCCCATTGGGCCTACCCTCCCCTAGAGTTGTCTGGGGAGGCTAATAAGGCATTGGGGAAACCAGGGAATATCTTAGCCTACAAGGTCTCCTCTTCTTCTCTCAACTTACCTCAGAAAGACTGAACTCCACTCAGAAATTGTCTCTTGATATTGTCATTCTGAAAATTCACTTTTCTCTTCCTAAACCAGCTTAACTTCCTAGTTCTTATTCCCCAGAACCAAGATATTTCCACCTTCTGCATTCTTTCATTTGTCCTATATCTATGCCCTTGGGAAATACCTCCAAATTCTGGAATACTCCAAGGCCCTGGCCAAACACCTTACAGTAGAGATGGGGTCTCCTGGACCTGACACCTCTGGCCCCAGGGCATCCTGATGGGCACAGCTGTCTCCTGATGGAAGGACTCAGAGCATCCCCAGATCAAAAAAAGACCTGACCTTTGCCCTGAAGAACTCAATCTTCCTTAACCACCCTAACTCATACACCCAGTCTAAAGTCAGGCTGTTAGGGAAGCTATACGTTCTCTAGTTAAAAGGCAGTATTTGAAGAATATAAGCCATTTATTTTATAGATTGTCCCTCAATTTAGATTTGCCTGATATTTCCTTATGTTTAAATTCGGGTTATACATTAGGCAAAGAATACCCAAAAAGTGATGTGTCCATCTCAGAGCTTCCTATCAGGAGGCACACACTGTCTAATTGTATCATTACTGGTGATGTTAACTTTCATCCCATGTTAAGGCAGCTGTCTTCCAGCCTTCTTCAATGTAAAATTATTTTTCTCTTTGTAATTAATATGTATTTTGTGGGGAAATACTTTGAAATTATGTAAACATCCTATTACTCAACAATCTTGCACCTACTAGTTTTAATATCCAATAATATCTAGTTTTAATGACTTTTACCTGATTATTACTACCATGGTTATCAAGTTATGATTTTCTCATTCCATCATTCCTTCTGCATTTGTTAGTTAGCATTCTCCTTAGGAAGAACTTTTCCTTCTTCCTCATTTAGTCATTTATACATACCAGCATGAACTCATGGATTCTTGTTTTTTCTATAGTTTATAATTTGTTAGTATTATGATATTGTTACTTAATTTTAGCCAAGTCATGCAAGATAAAGAAAGACTAAAGAATTGTTCTAGATTTAAAAAGACTTAAGAAACATAAAAATTAAATGTAATATGTGCATTTAGTTAGGATTAAATCCTGGACAATAGTTTTTTCCTTTTACTATGAAGTCTGTTAGTGGAATAATTGATGAAATTGTAATAAGGTCTGTTCATTAGATGATAGTACTAAATCAATGATAATTTCCTGACTTTAGTAAGAGAATTTCCTTATTTTTAGAGTTACATATTAAAGTATTTAGGAGCAACAGGGAATTATGTCTGCAATTTATTCTCAAATTGTGTGTGTGTGTGTGTGTGTGTGTGTGTGTGTGTGTGTAAAGAGAGAGAGAGAGATTGGGAAAGAGAGCAATAAAAGAAATGCAAGCCTGGTAAAATATACATATTTGGGAAACTGGGGTGAAATATATATAAGAATTCTTTGTATTATTCTTGCAGCTTTTCTGTAAGTCTGGAATTACACCAAAAAAATTAAAGTAGGATTTGTCAGTCTCTTGTGAGCAATTCTCTTTAAGAATTTTCCTTTTTAGGGGTGCCTGGGTGGTTCAGTTGGTTAAGCGCCTGCCTTTGGCTCAGGTCATGATCCCAGGGTCCTGGGATGGAGTCCCACGTCGGGCTCCCTGCTCAGTCGGGAGTCTGCTTCTCCCTCTCCCCCTGCCCTTGCTCTTTCTCTCTCTCTCTGTCTCTCTCTCACACACACACACACACTCTCTCTCTCACGTACGTGCACTCTAATAAATAAAATCGTAAAAAAAAAAAAAAAAAGAATTTTCCTTTGCAAATATTGGGTCACATTTGCTCCTACCACCCCTGGAGCTCATCCATAGAAAGAAGGACTGGTGAGTTGTCATAGATTAGGCATAAACAACATCACACTTTTCCAGGGGAAAATCAGCAAAGAAGGAAAGCATTATGATTTCACATTTCCCCACTCCACTCTATTAAGTTCAGGAAACAACTTTAATTCTCTCTGATTCAAATCTGTGATTACCTGCCCTTAGTATCTGGAGGACTCATACTCAATTTTTCCAGATCTAGAAAATGGATTGGAAGTCAAGCTTCTGTCTGCTGAGAACCCACCACAGAGTTATAAGGATGGTCAGTGTGCTGAATTTTTCCTAATGCCAAAGGATGATTAAATTGTTACAGCTTCTGGATGGCCACTAGGTGGTACCCCTTGCTGTATCTTTTTCTCCTCCAATTCTCCAGTTCTAAATTACTACTCAGAATTAACATGCTCTGAACTGGTTGTCAACGATTACGGAGGCATAACATCTTTGATTATTACCCAAGGTAGTAAAGACTATGTATTTTGAGGAAAATGATTTCACCTGGTCAAATGCCCACTGACACTCAGAAATTCAGTATTCTTTGTAACTTTTTAACTGAAGTACATGCAAACAGAAAAGACCAAGAAACTATTTTAAAACTTTCTAAATTAAGGTTTGTGCCTTGTGTAGTACCTATTAAATACCTTCTCTCCACCCAAATACCTTCTATTCCTTGTTAATTCTTATTTCAGCAAATTTTGTACTTTGTCTCAGGAGATGAGGTAGCCACCCCCCCCACCTCTATGAAATTCAAATTACTACTTCTCATACCCCAAATCGATACTTGGTAGAGCATATTATCAGTCTACCAACCTGATTATTCTAAAGACACATTTTATATTCATTAAGCAAACATTACTCAAAGTCTAACGTGTGAAACACCTTGCTGGGTCATTGGTTTCTATCCTTAAAAATGTCTATTGAGAAACATGTCCCAGAATTAACTTTTTTTTTAGTACATCTTTAACATTTAAAATTGAATTATACAGAATAGAAGCTTTTAATAGTATGCTGACCTACCCTGCTCATGTATGCACTCAGAATGAATTTATTGTTGTAGAATGAGCATGAGCTTTGGAGCCAGACTGACCTAGGTTCAAATCCTAGTTCTGTCACTTACAGTATAGACTTGGACTCTGAGTCTCAGATTTCTCACCACTAAATGGGGGAATACAATATCTTTCTTATAATATTATGAAGATGAAAGATGATGTCTTTAGAATGCATTGAACACAGTGGGTGCTTAACAACTAGTTCTAGTACCCTAATATATGCTCCTCAGGGGACAAGGACTATGTTTCATTCAATTAGCAAAGTGCCTAGTATTTAATAGTTTCTCAATAAGTGTTTGTTGGGCTGAACCAAAAGTGGTGGAAAAAACACAAAAAGAGTAGAATGAAATAAATGAATAATTTCCAAAAATAAAGTATTATGACTCCATATTTGACACATAGCAGCAAAGTCATCAAAATAGTCAAGGCTAATTCCTATTTAATAGATGTTGGAAGGAGGCTGGAATGTTCCTCAGTCCAAAGAGAGCAATAAATTCATAGTCTTGGGTAAGAGAAACAAAGCCAGTTCTTAGCTGGCCTAGGGAGCAAGTACAGTTGGCCAGGAATCCTTACACAATGTGATGATAGAAATGTTGATAGCACAGCTCAATCTTCCTAATATGAACCATCCAGAATATCAGTTGAGTATCAAGCTTAGAGATTACTGCAATCTGAACCCAAAAGCAGGGCAGAGGAAACCCAGGATTGCGAGATGGAGTGATGATTTCAGCTCCTATGTCTCATATGTCCCCATCATTATATGATATGGTGACTGCAACGTGCATCAGAATTACTTGGAAGGCTTACTAAAACACAGACTGCTAAGAATGGGGCTCAATAATTTTCCTTTCCAATACATTCCCATGTAATGTTTATGCTACTGGTTCTGGGACCACACTAGAAACACTGCCTTGACCTGTTGCTACATAATCCCACTTGTCTTTGATAGAGTTGTCAAGAAGGCAGGGTGTTTCCCAGTGCCCGTTTCCATGATTCGCACGACTGGGAGTGAGGAAGAAGAAATAACATCTTTCCCAAGAGGCTGTCAGAACCTTCCTTCTGCGATAGGGAGGGATAGGAAAGCTTTTACAAACTACATAGACCTCTTAGAACACCCCCTCCTCCCTCCAAGGGAAAAATCACTGAATCTATTGCCCTATGGAGCCACAGGCAGTCATGGGAGTGGACCACATCCCTCTAGCATATTGTAGGAGAAAAAGATTGAAAACAACTTGTTGATCTTTCCTGCTGTCTCCTTTCCCCCACTCCACCCCATTAATTTCCATTCAGGTAAATCATTTGACTTTACCATGAAGAACCAGCTTGTCCAAGTGGAACACCCGGTTCAGAGATTTCTGAATCTGACAGGGACTCAGCGTATCCATTCTACCATCATCCTTCTCCATATCAGGAGAAAGAATAGACCAGACTAGCCATTTATTACCTCAGAACATCTATTATATGCCCTATGCTAAGTGCTTCACATGCTTCTTTCATTTAACCCGACAACAGCACTATATATATATTAGGTGCTATTATTATCATCCCTGTTTTCCAGTCTCAAACAGCTGAAGTAACTTCCCCAAGGAGCCAGGATTCAAACGCAAATCTATCTGCTCCCACAGGAAACTCATTCTGTTCTGCTCCTAGGACTGAGCTATATCCAAGGAGTAGAAGTTATAGGAGGAACCATGTAAACTCCATCAAAGGCAGAATTTCCTTGTGAAGTGGTTTGTGACCACTTCACAAACATCCATTTCCTCTCAGCAATCCTGCCTGCTGAGGATCACATGGAGGGGGCTCCTGCAAGGGGCCTCCCTGGTTCTTTCCTTTAAGGTCCAGTGAAGGAGTGGAATTGTTCCATTTCAAAAAGCAACACTAGACCAGGGAATGGGTGGGAACTGGAAGGAATCAGAACTTGAGTCAGTATATGGAATGTCCATATGTCAGTACATTACTACCTTTTTAATATAGTGAGGGCCTCATTGCAGGGAGTTTTCAGACACTGGACAATGACTGCATGAGAATGCTATCAAGAAGATCGGAGACCAGGTGTTGGTCTCACCATCCAGCACAGAGTATCTGCTTTTTTTTCTCTTGGACAGAAATTAAGTTCTCTTGCATACACTATGTCATGCCTTTTAACCTTAGCCTCAGATTGAATTCACAGCTGCTGAATATTAACAATAACTGACATCACTGACACATATTGTGCACTGGGCTTTGCCACATTGTCTCCAATAAGCCCATAAAAACCTCATAAAGTAGGAACTACCATTGCATTTTATTAAATAACTTGTCCAAAGAGCATATAGCAAGTAAATAGAACTTGGATTCAAACTCAGGTCTGCCTTACTCCAAAGACCATGAATTTAGCCACTATACATTACACTACCATATCCTCTACCACTCAAATCCTTCTGATTAGGGACTCTGACTCTCTTCCGAAAATCAAGCCAAATGTTTGGTATTACACAAGTTTATAAGGCACCCTTATAAGAAAACTCTATTTGGAGAGTCTAATATCTGAGTTAGGAGGTGAATTGTAAAAAAGTACTTGGTAAACTCAAACATCACCATCATAAAGGAAGCGCCAAATTCCTTCACTCTGGTATAAACAGATAATTGTATAAATCTGTATCAAGAGTCATACTCTGACATAGCTGAGTCCCAGAGGAGGAAAAACTCACATGCCCAAAAATGTGACCTGGGTTGTTCATACTATCAAAAGATTGTAAACAACCTAAATGTCCTACAAAGAGGCAATATTGAAGGAAAGTATGATATCATTGAGCCACTTAATGGAGTATTATACAGCCATTGAAATGGTAGTAAACACAGAATGCAAAATTGTTTGTGCTGTTGTGACAATTAAATATTTTACAAAAATACTAGGTATGTAAAAACTTGAAGGAAAAATGGACTTTTTGACAAATGAGTAGTATAATAGGTGGGTTTTATTTCTCTTCATTCTCATGGAGTTCAAGTAATGCTATCATAATAATACAATATAAAAATAATAAAATTATCCTTAAAAATCTGTCCACCTCTTTGTTTCCAAGTTACAGGCTGAAATTTCTAGGTGCTGGATGCTGTATTGGATTTCGTGACTGCTTCCTTAAGATCCTCTCCTGGTTAATACCATGATTTTATTTGAGATATCACACCTCTGTGGGTCATCTCACATATGTGGCTAGAAGCTGAATTCAACCCTGGCTCTAGGATTTGGAAGAGACGCTTAGGCCCAGATTAATCCACAAATGTCCCTCCCACGACGCCATTGCAGCTTCAGGGATGAGCATGTAACCCATTTCAGACCAAAGAGTCATGAAGAGAGAGTTCTGGAACCTTTTAGGACCTTCTCTCTCATAGTAGATATGAATGAGAAAGCCCCAGGGGATTCAGCCCCAAGAGGAAACTGATCTCACAACTGGCAGAACTGAATAACACAAACAGACCGGGCTTTGATGATATCATTAAGCCACTGGATGGATCATCCCTGAACTCTGCCCTCCTTTGGACTTTCATTATCTAGACAATAAATCCCATATGGGCTAAGCCAGTGTTCACTGCATTTTACTTCATTGTAACATGGTCCTTACCTATGTGAAAACCATGACATTTTCAAAGAGATTGCATTATTCCTGAGGAAAATGGAGCTAGAAAAGCTTCTGCTACTGTTTGAACATCTCTGGAGCGCAGTCGATGACTTTAGCATATTTGTGCTGAAGTCCACATTAATTAAAATACATTATTACCTTATATTAAAGGGGGCCTGCTGACCAAATCAACTGATGATGATATTCTAGGAACATACCTACCATTAATTCCTCAAGGCTCTCCAAGCTTTATTTCTGGGTAAATCCAGGTCTCTAGAATACAATAAAAATTTACACACACACACACATATGTGTATGTGTGTTTATAAGCACTTATAAATGTATATATATGCATATACACATATATATGCAAATATGTATAGCTGTATGTAAAGTATACATATATATCCCTACTCTTTTTTTTTTTTAAAGATTTTATTTATTTATTTGAGAGAGAGAGAGCACACGAGAGGGGGGAGGGTCAGAGGGAGAAGCAGACTCTCCGCTGAGCAGGGAGCCCGATGCGGGACTCGATCCCAGGACTCCAGGATCATGACCTGAGCTGAAGGCAGTAGCTTAACCAACTGAGCCACCTAGGCGCTCCAGTATATATCCCTACTCTTAAAAATGCTTTAAGAATGAGGATTTAATATGGATTTTTAAAGGAGGCAGATATAAAACACAGTCAAAAGAGAAGTAGCCTCAGTCTTGAATATTGCTTTTATCCATTATGATATTCCATGACTCATATAAAATCCAACAAAGCCAGCTCTTCCCAGAGCTAGGGTCTCCTTATTAACTGGTGTGCTTTCTCTTAGTCACCAGTGAGAACTGTGCAACCTATTTATGTTTTCTTCTTGCTTTTGGTTGCCAGGAACCTCAGGCTTTGTTCTTATTTGCTGTACTTTGTTGATCTTAGGTTTTCCGATACAAGGTATCTTCCTCCCCTACCTTTTCCCACTTTTTTTGCTAACTCTTTTTATTATAGTTCTAATGGGCTATATTTTATTGCGTCTGTGCTTTGTAATGTAAGCTGGCTTAGGTCACTTTTAGACACAGGTGGGGCATAAATATATAATATATATAAATATATATATTAATATTATCATTAAAGAAGTATGACTGTAATAATCATTATTAATCATCATGAGCTTGGATAATAACTTGATTTTATCCATTCCAATGTTTATAGTAGAGACTGAATATTACTGTCCTCTCTTTTGAATTGTTGAAAGACCTTCCCAGCTCAGAGCAATAGCAAGAAGTCAGCAGTTGCTTTCTGTGCCTACTTTCCCAGGTGATTGCCATGTAGGCCGTCATATGCTACTGAGCTCCTTTCTTGTTCCTAATTACCATGTGATGGAATTTAGCTATCATTTTCCAACAGCAGTCTCCTTGGGCAGGAGGGTATCAACTAATTGACAAAGAAACTTGAAGGGCTGGGGTGCTTCTGCTAGCAAGTGTATAATTATAATTCCTTTATATGTTTATACCACTGCTCTTTTGGAAACTCTGTGCCTTCAAGTTTTTGAAACTCAAAAGACAAATACTCCTTCCTAAGCTGAATAGCTGTGAAGAAACGTATGGAAGATGCTTCTCTAGAAATCTGGAGGTCTCTTCCCTCTACCCCCAAAACCAGCCCTGACAGTCATTGTGTGGCTAGAACTCCCACTGTTCCATCCATCTTCCAGTTGTTGAAGAATTGGAAGTTCCTCGGGCTTTACCTGTTTTATAAATTTACCCTGTGGCTACTCTGATGGCCTCTTCCTGAGTCCCTCTTATCACCTGGATTGCTGAGAAGCTCTCTGAAACATCTCTCTACCTATTTCTTAGGAACATAAGAGCTGGAGCTGGAGCATGAGGTGGAAGCCGTATGTTGAGAATGACAACACAAAGAGGTAGAAGCAGTCTGGGCCCCATCTTAGTCCAGGGCTTCAGCACGCTCAGCACGGAACCTGACCTGGGGCTCAATCTCATGACCCTGAGATCATGCCCTGAGCTGATATCAAAGAATCAGACGCTTAACTGACTGAGCCACCCATGTGCCCCCAGTCCAGGGCTTCTTACACAATTTAGATTATTATGTGAGAGAGAAATAAACTTCTATTCTATTTAAGCACTGTTACTACAGCTAAATCAATATCCCAACGGAAGGATTTCATATGATTACATCCATGTCAGATGGATATTTTGGAAAAGGAATTTTTCTAGGAAAATTAGGGGAAAAGTCAAATGTTCTGTTAAGAAAAAGTCAAATCTAATCACAGATCTCTTGGTTAAAACCATTTACTGAGTTTACAAAACCCTTTATCCTTTGCTTAGTAGGAAGTTCCCTATTAAGAAATCCTCTTAGGGTGCCTGGGTGGCTCAGATGGTTAAGCGTCTGCCTTCAGCTCAGGTCATGATCTCAGGGTCCTGGGATCGAGTCCCGCATCGGGTTCCCTGCTCAGTGCAGAGCCTGTTTCTCCCTCTCCCTCTGCCACTCCCTCTGCTTGTGCTCTTCTGTCTATCTCTCTGTCGAATAAATAAATAAGATCTTAAAAAAAAAAAAAGAAATCCTCTTATTGCTGCTATTCTCCTTCTTGGGCAATTCCTTCTTCCACTCACATATTCTAATTAATGCTATTAGGTCAGGTCATTTAAAATTGGATTCCAAATGCCTCATGTTTCTTAAGATGGAAAGTAGGCAGAAGAAAATTGCAACTTAGAAATGAGGGAAGGGTTGGGGCGCCTGGGTGGCTCAGTCGTTAAGCGTCTGCCTTCGGCTCAGGTCATGATCTCAGGGTCTTGGGATCGAGCCCCGCATCGGGCTCCCTGCTCGGCAGGAGGCCTGCTTCTCCCTCTCCACTCCCCCTGCTTGTGTTCCCGCTCTCGCTGTATCTCTCTCTGTCAAATAAATAAAAATCTTAAAAAAAAAAAAAAAAGAAATGAGGGAAGGGTTAAATCCTCAGAGCCTTCACTATAGGATTATAAAACCAGTGCATTTCACTGAAATTCAAATATATTTATATGTGCCCAGAAAATGGCTGAAATGATATATACCAAACTCTTAATAGTTAATAATAGTGGCCTTTAACATTTTCCATATTATTTGACTTTTTTTTTTTTTAAACAAGAACTATATTAGTTAAACTTTTAATAAAGATATTCCCATGGTTTGGGGGCGGGGGAAGGGGTAGAATTCTTTTGTAATGAAATGAGGAGAAACACTGCTTTATATTTTCCTTTCATACTTGCCCTTCCGAACTCTGACTCTGGCAAAGCTCTTGCATATTCATAGCCTGAGGCCTTAGTTGGCTCTTGGCTCCCACGCCTGCCTTCTCCAGGCTGAGAGCCAATAATGTTAAAACAAAGCAAAACAAAAAACACAAGCAAATGACAATGATTTTGGTCTCCTCAGACTTGAATGGTTGCCTGCTTCTGAGACCCACAAGAGTTCCCAGGTCTCTCTGAACATTTTGTCCTCCGACATCTTGCCATCATCCTGGAGCAACCCCACCCCCACCCCACCCCCAGTGTCCATTGCACTGCAGGTCACTATGGGTTTAAGGCCGCCATTGGCTTCCACTGCTCCTTGAAGGCAGGTGTGTCTCCTGTATTTCAAAGCCTTTAACAGTTAGGAGGGTCTGCCACATAATAGGACTTTGTAAAATATGAATGAATGAATGTGTGAATAGCCAGGATCTTGTCCTTAGTTTGAACCTTTTGCTAATGAGCTCTTAACATTTCATTTGTTGAGCACTCCATGCTGTGAAATAATCTGATTTGACCAGCTCAAATTCATACTCCAAACCAGTGGTTGTCAAACATTTCGTTCTCAGAACCACTTTGTAACTCTTAAAAATTATTAGGAACTCCAAAAAGTTTTTATTTGGGTTATAGCTAACTTTATAGAAATTACTTTATAGAAATTAAAACTGAGGAAAAATTTAGACATTTGTAATAATGATTCATTTTAAAATAATGATAACAAACCCCATATACGTAAACATGAACAACATATTATTATGAAAAACAACTATTTTCTTTTTTTTTTTTTAAAGATTTTATTTATTTATTTGAGAGAGAGAGAGAGAATGAGAGACAGAGAGCATGAGAGGGAGGAGGGTCAGAGGGAGAAGCAGACTCCCTGCCGAGCAGGGAGCCCGATGCGGGACTCGATCCTGGGACTCCAGGATCATGACCTGAGCCGAAGGCAGTCGCTTAACCAACTGAGCCACCCAGGCGCCCGAAAAACAACTATTTTCTAAAACAAAACAAATAAATTCAGTGAGAAAAATGGGATCATTTAATATTTTTGCAAGCCTGTTTAACACCTGGGTTTAAAGAAGATTGCTGGATTCTCATATCTGCTTCAGAATTCAATCTGCTGCTATAGGTTGTTTTGGTTGAAGTATGTGAAGAAAATATGACCTCCCACAAAGATGTAATTTGGTAAGGGAAAGGGTCTCAGGAAGCCCCAGGGGTCCTTGGAGCACACCTTTGAGAACATTGCCCTTTGCCTTATATCTGTGACTAGAACTTCCACACAGCCTTAATGATCTGCCTCAACTTAAAATCCTAGATTTATTGCTGCCTCCACCTAATAGCATAAAGAGATCATTATCCATATTACTATAATCCCTTATGTGGATCCCATGTTCCATAGTTTTCATAGTGTTTTCCCATGCAATGTCTCCCAGTAACTTACCAGGTATGGTCTGACCTTGCCAATGAGCAGTTTTTCTAATGTTAAATGTCACAATTCAATCAAGTAAGTTTTAAAGATCTAATTAGCTTTATTAGTTAAACCGTGAAATCAGGCAGCATCCCATCTAGCAAGTAGAGGAGAGCCCCAAAGGGCTACCGAAAAGGAAAGGTTTTTAAAGGTACAGAGTGGAAAAAAGGAAATTATTAGCAAAGAAGCCATTGTTTTTGGCAAGGTAGCCCTTCTGTGGGGAATGGAAGGGTTCTATCTGTAAATTTCCTAGTGCTGGCCAAGAAATTTCCATGTTGACTGGTTAAAGGTTACATTTTTGGGGGGTTGAAACTGCAGTTAGGTTAGGTATTAAGTCTTGATTTACTGACATGGGGCCTCAACCTAAGTGACACCATTTGGGACCTGTGGTTTTATTTTTAACACTATGAATCATGAAATTCAAATTTATATGATCTGCTCAGGGCCATTCAGCTGGGAAGAGACAGAGTCAACACTCAGACTCATGCTTTATGAATGCAAACTACATGTTCATTCTCTGACTCCTTATACCAGCAGAGCCCCAGACTGATCTCATCTACAAAAATGTAGAATATCTAGATTTTATCAGCCACTGCTGCCTGCTCTCCTATACTTGATCAAAGCATAGTTATAGGTAAAAATTCTTTCCCTGATTCCAAGAACTGGCATTTAAATGTACTACAGTAGAGCGCCTGGGTGGCTCAGTCGGTTAAGTGTCTGCCTTCAGCTCAGGTCATGATCCCGGGGTCCTGGGATGGAGCCCTGCGTCAGGCTCCCTGCTCAGCAGGGAGCCTGCTTCTCCTTCTCTCTCTGCCCCTCCTCCCTGCTCATGCTCTCTCTCTCTCTCTAATAAATAAATAGAATCTTAAAAAAAAAAAAGAAAGTTACTATGATGAGAAAAACAATTTTAGTTTAAAAAAAAAAATGTACTACAGTATTCCTAGAGACCAGTGACAGCTCCACATCAGGGAAAACTACATGACAGGTTGTTACCTAGCATTGAACAACAGGATATGTCCAGGCTCACCAATCTTGTAACAGTGATCCAGGCCCTCAGAATTCTGGGGCACCAGGGAATTCTGCTACAGCAAATTTAGGCCAAAGCCTAAATAATCCCTATTATCTAGGTTGAGTTGACTCAGATGACCTCACCCTAGTACTAGAAGGACTTTGTAATTCTCTGTGTCTGGATAGACCATGGGTAACTGAGCCTGCTAGGAAAAGCATGAAACCATGATCCCATGGCCAGTCTTGATCCCTGGCAACTGCTTCTAGAGGGCCTAGTCTTTCTGATCCTTGATAAGCATTATCCTGATGCTTTCTCAGATCTCAAGGTTCCAGTGGGTTAAACTTTACATTTCAATATTTTCCTAATTTATACCTTGACGTGGAATGACAACTGATATTTTTTGAAAGCCCACCATATGCCAGGCACTGTACTATTTGTACTTACTTATTTTCCACCAATCTCACAAAGGCAATCATTACCATCATTAGATATATAAGGAAAACGGGGCTTCCAGAGATTTAAATATCTTGACCTAGCTTGCCAAAGGCAATGGCTAATAACCGGTTGCACCATCATTTGAACCATGTCATCTTATTCCAGGTCCCACGCTCTCTCCATCACCATTGCACCTTCACTAATGTCATGGTTCTTTGTGACCAATTATCTTCTGTCATCATTACAGTCACATAGGGTATAGGAGCTCACCCACAGACATTTTCTGAACCTCTAACATATTTCTGTTCCTTTCCTTGTCAATTCTAGGAATGCTTAGTCAAGAAAGACATCTTCTACGGAGGTTCCTCAAAAAATTAAAATAGAATTACCATATGAACCGGCAATTCCACTCCTGGATATTTATCTGAAGAAAATGATATCACTATCTCAAAAAACATATCTGCACCCCTATGTTCATTGCAGCATTATTTACAATAGCCAAGACATGGAAACAATCTGAGTGTCCATTGACAAACGAATGGATAAAGAAAATGTGGTACGTATATATGATGGAATATTATTCATCCACCAATAAAGGAAAGGCTGCTATTTACAACAACATGGATGGACATTAAGGACATTATGCTAAGTGAAATAAGT
The DNA here is from genome assembly GCF_054177405.1 of Leptonychotes weddellii. Classification (NCBI taxonomy): domain Eukaryota; kingdom Metazoa; phylum Chordata; class Mammalia; order Carnivora; family Phocidae; genus Leptonychotes; species Leptonychotes weddellii. Next base: position 25,694,138 of record NC_138374.1, on the reverse strand, counting down.
CAGACAGAGAAAGACAAATACAGGATGTCATAGATATGTGGAATCTAAAACAAAAACAAAACCCATCAAACTCATAGATACAGAGAACAGATTGGTAGTTGCCAGACATAGGGGTGTGTGTGAGGGGGGGTGTGAAATTGGTGAAGGTGGTCAAAAGGTACAAAATTCCAATTATAAGATAAACAAATCCAGCATGGTGATGTAGTGTACAGCATGGTAACTACAGTTAACAATGCTGTATTGTGTATTTGAAGGTTGCTAAGAGACTAAATCTTAAAAATTCACATCACAAGAAAAATTAGTAACTACGTGTAGTGAGGAATGTTAACTAATTGTGATCATTTCCCAATATATACATATATCAAATCATTATGTTTTACACCTAAAACGAATACAGTGTTGTATGTCAATTATATCTCATAAAGAAAAAAAGAAAGACATCTTTTTCCTAGCCTCCAAACTTACTTCAACCTCTCCTATTAATATAAGATCCCACCAATCTATGGACAGAACCTTGACATCCACTCAAAAGAGGCAGAGTGAATAGAGGTAGGCATTTCCTTACAACCAGTGATGAATAAAGAACATCCAGTGACACAAGTCACCAAAGGCTGAGGGTCTCTGCCCTCCTCCCCAACTGCATGGTGACCAGACCCAGCCTTGTCCTGTCTCAGAACCGTTCCTAAACAGGGCCAGTCCCAGGTGCACCTTTGAGATAACAATACTGTCTCCTAAAACAAACAGCCATTGTTTCCACACAAAGACCTTCAATGTTTCCTCCATCAACAAAAGGCTACAGCCATCCTGCCAAGACGACAAAGAGCTGGAAGCCCTTTCCTAAATATCATGATGGTGGGAGGGAAGGAGTGGAGGCAGGAAGATCATTCTCCAGTGCTGTCTATGTGGAGGAATAGGACCAACTCCACCCATCAGGGACCATTCTGAATTACTGATCATTCCTGGACTATTCATAATGACAATAATAACGGCTTCCTAGGGCGCCTGGGTGGCTCAGTTGGTTAAGCGACTGCCTTCGGCTCAGGTCATGATCCTGGAGTCCCAGGATCGAGTCCCGCATCGGGCTCCCTGCTCGGCAGGGAGTCTGCTTCTCCCTCTGACCCTCCCCCCTCTCATGCTCTCTCTATCTCATTCTCTCTCAAATGAATAAATAAAATCTTAAAAAAAAATAAAATAAAAAAAGATAACGGCTTCCTAATCTATGAAATGGAAATAATATCTATCCCTTACAGGACTGCTGTCAGGATCAAATGAGATAATAGGTATACAAGCTCTTTGTAAGATTTAAAAGGCTACCCAACTGATATGGTTATTGTGGGAAGATAGATGGTTCACCCACATTGCCTGCATAAAAAAGATAGCTCTATTTCAGCTGATGAAAGTCCAAATAGCTCTGGTATCTAGCTCCACCCAGGTCCTTGAATAAAGCATAAGGGAGAAGAAATGTGGTCAGTATGGCTTACCACTATAGTTTATGAGGGCCCATCCCAAGCCAAAGTTAGGCTAGTATTTCCCAGCTCCAGGAACCCAAATCCTGGAAATGAGTTCCCTGGTGTTTGGTCCCTCACCTAGGGTTTTAATACTCCAAACTTTACTCCCCACCCCCTTCCTTATCCCTCTTAAAACATACCTTCCTTAAGCAATTTACACAAAAGTAGATTTACATAATAAATTAAAGCATGGGAAAACTATCCACCCTCACTGGTGATTAAAGACAAATTAAGGTTTTATGCCTACTTAATAATAAAAATTAAAAATGAGACTATCCAATGTTGGTGAGACTGTGACAAAATTGGTTTGATCTCAGAGCACTAGCAGCATAATAAATTTGTATGATCCCCTACAAAGGCAAAATGACAACACATAAGCAAGTACTAAGAAGGTATTCCTTTTTTTTTTTAAGATTTTATTTATTTTATTTGAGAGAGAGAGAAAGCACGTACAGAGGGAGAGTGAGAGGGAGAAGCAGACTCCCCACTGAGCAGAGAGCCCGATGCGGGGCTCGATCCCAGGACCCTGAGATCATGACCTGAGCCAAAGGCAGACGCTTAACCGACTGAGCCACCCAGGGACCCCTAAGAAGGTATTCCTATCTTTTGTCCTAGCATCTCCCTCCCTGGAAATTCCCAAGGAAATACTTCAACAGAAATGGCAAAAAGTAGCAAGTATAGATATATTTACCTGCGGTTGGCAAATATTGAAATAACGAGAGAATGTTTTAGTTAATTATGTGACTGTAGTCATTAAGATGAAAATATAAAAATGACTTACAAACATGAGGAAATATTTAAGATATAATTGTAAGTGAAAGGGAACCATATAAGGGGCGCCTGGGTGGCTTATTTGGTTAAGTGGCTGCCTTCAGCTCAGGTCCTGAGCAGGCTCCCTCCCTGCTCTGTAGGGGAGTCTGCTTCTGCCCCTCCCTCCCTGCTCATTCTCTCTCACTCTCTCTCTGAAATAAATAGATAAAATCTTAAAAAAAAAAAAAGGAAAGGAAGAAAATATAAGGGCTGGTTCAGTGACGATATCTTTGGTGTTGTGGTGGTAAATTATAGGTGAATTATATTTCAAAATGTTCTTTAGTGTTTTTAAATCATTTAAAAAATACAGCAATAAAAAGAAAAAAGTAATGAGCCAGTAGAATTCAAAATTATGCTTCTACTAAGGTAGGACATGTAGTTATCCTTGCTAAGATGTTAACAGGTGTTAATAAATTAATGTGTAACACATTTGCATGCAGAGAGGCTGTAGTAGACTCTAGTTAAAAGCCTCAAAAATTGAGTCAGGTCAATAGTCACTGCATTGGATTCCTGCTTCTGCTACTCACTTGCTGTGTGGCCTTGGGCAAGCTATTTGACATATCTAAACCTTTCCTGATTTATAAAATGGAAGTGGTAACAGAACCAATACCCTAGAATCATTGTGCGTAGTCAATAAGATAAGGTACATGGTGTAATGCTTTTATTCAATAAAAGGTTGGTGTGCATGCTGTTAATAACAATGATGATAGTGGTGGTTGTAGTGATTTACTGAGGTCTTCCAGAGAAAATGCCTTAACTTAAATGATGCTGTTCAAATGATATTACCCCTTTTTGTGAAGCCAACTACAAACCAAATAGATCTTACTTTTTAGAGCAGTTTTAGGTTCAAAGCAAAATTGAATGGAAGGTATAGAGATTTCCCATATACCCTTGCCTCTGCGTATGGACAGCCTTCCCTCTATCAAAATCCCCCACCAGAGTGGCCCATTTACTACAATCAATGAACCTGCATTGACACATTATTATTCAAAGTCCATACTTTACATTAGGTGTTGTACATTATATGGGTTTGGACAAATGTACAATGACATGTATCTACCATAATATTGTCATATAGAGTAGTTCTGCTGTCTTAAAAATTCTCTGCACACCACCTATTCATCTCCCTCTCCTCCCAGATCCCTGGCAACCACTGATCCTTTTACTACCTTCATAATTTTGCCTTTCTCAAAATGTCATACAGTAAAAATCATACAATATGTAGCTCTTTCAGATTTGCTTCTTTCTTGGAAGGTAATTTTTATAACCAGTCTAGAGGACCAAGTAAGTATTTTGAAATTCCACTAGAGAATACAAAGATGATTACTATCAGTGATTGTGTAAGATTATTTATATATGTTATCTCCATAAGATAAGTATTATTCTCTTTGTTCTACCAAAAGGAAGTACCCAAAGTCACGAGACCAGTAAGTGGCAGAGGTATTTGAATCCAGTTTGTCTGACTCCAATGTTTATACCTTTCCATTATGCCGCAGTGTTTACCCTAATACCAAATATGGGTCCTAGAGCATCTGAACCCAGTCACAGGAACTGACAGGGAAAAGCACACTGATAAAGATGCGTATCCAAATACATGTCATTGAAGCTCTTAGAAGACAGCCTCCTGATGGAATAACACAACAGCCATTGTATTTTGTGTCAGATTTTATGGCTAGGACTTGCATCCTTATCATTAGGCAGGAGAGCTTAGCACACAGGCTAGCAAAATTACAAGGGTTTAGTTCAATGTTTCTTAACCTTTTTTGGCATTATCCCTCAACTCAGGGGCATCTTTAGACATTTTCTTCCCAATCACCCCTCACCCCAGTTAAATTTTAATAGCACATAAATACTACATTTGTTTATGTACTGTGGCCTTTTCCGAGGCCAAAAACTTTTGCAATGTCTAAGTTGGTTTTTTTCTTTTTTCTTCTTTCTTTGCCCTCCAAGAAACTATTTCTACTCCCTCGGGGGTATATGATCCCCACTGAGAATATGTAGTCTAGTTGCAGATGGTCAGAGCTCAGGGAGGCTGACAGGGAGCTGAGATGCCAGGGAGGTTGAGGTCAGAACCTTGGAGAGTGCCAAAGTAGCCCTACTGAGACCATGTTCAAGGCTCATGATTGCCTCTAGTTTTGCCTGAAAGAAGAAAGAGGCCTGGGAGAGGATGGGGGGTAAGAAGCTAGTAACAGTACTCTTTTACTACATGTCTGAAGCATCAAAATGTAAAGGCCCTCAGAGCCCTAGGCACATGCTGTTCTCCCTTCCCAGGAACTTTCCTTCTTTTCACCTTCCTTTCAAGGAGCTAAATCCTCCTCATCTTTCAGCTTCTGGTTCAGATATCACTTCCTCTGCTGTTATCATAGATTTCCCAAATCTGAATACAACTGAATTGCATCACAGAACTCTGTACTGGCCATATGACCATGGAGTATTTTGTCCAGTACTGGGCATCATATAGGGACGCCCATCATATAGGGAGGGCATCAGGTCTGGAGACCAGGGTGGTGACCATTATGGAATATTTTTTACCATATGCCTATTTATTTACTGGTACTAGTTACTCTTTACTGGGGTAATGACTTCATCAATATTATCTCATGTGAACCTCATATAATCCTATTGGATTGGATAGGTATGGACTAGGAAACTGAAACTCAGAAAAATTAAGCAACTTGCTCAAGTTTCCTCAACTGGTGAATGGTAGAGCCTGGTGTTTGCACCCAAGTCTGTGTAAATTCAGAGCCTATACCTTCAATCTATAATTCTTTGACTCTATCCTTCCATGGTGCACTTTTTCTATCCTTTCACTTGGTATTCTCGAATCAGACACCAAACCTTTCCAGTTTGTATCTGTAGCTAGAACTTCAAATAAGCTTCCTCCAATGCCTGTGGCATGGTGGTTCTCTCACATGGGAGAATCTTAGCTGCATTGACCACACTACACCACTTGCATCTTTAGCCCTTTTACTGGGATTCTGAGCTCTAAGGCCTGCTGAACCTTTCTTCTTCTGCTTTTAAACAAATGGGGATCAGACCTAGCATAATAATCACATGAAACCCACCAAACTATTCTTCATTCCAAATAGAAAGGAACTGTTTTCCACTTTTTATAGAAGGGTAAAAACTTCCACTTGCCAACAGAACATGGTGGCTGCTGAGTTGGTGTCAGGAACGTGAACTTAAAAACTGTATTTCCCTTGCAACTCTTGACAAAGTAACTTTAACAGCTTTCTAACAATCTGCCTTCTTCTCCTGAATTCAGTGACAAGTTCTTTTTAATCAAAACATCTTAAGCTGAAAAGGTAATCAATCCCAGGACATAGCCGGCTCACAGATAGATGCTGTCTCCTCAGGCATTGCTGTGGAAGTGTGTATACAGATGTTGTACACATAGATGCTTCTTACAGCCAGAGGTACACAGAGACAGATGTTACTCACAGAAACAGATATCCACCAGGAACACGATGTATGTTAACAGCTCCCGCAGGGTGGTCTTGACGTAAAGCTCCCGGTTCTCAGCTGTGTTCTCAGTCAGCGTTGTTCCCCAAAGTCCTAAGGGACAGAGATGCCTAGGATCGCTAGCAGCAGATTCCTCCCAGATGCCCAACCCACCAGTCCCTGGATATTACTCCCATTTCTACCCCGGCCCTTTGCTCACCCATCACCATGTATCTTGGCTGAATCTGGCTACTCTAACCACACTCAAGCCTGCCCTCCTTCATCAAACACCCTGAGGTAGACAGTGGAAAAGACATTGAGTAGCAGAGAATGAAGACATGGAAAGGAGGTCCTTGTTTCAGGTGGGACAGCCTAGGTAGGGGATCATCACAAACATGTCCTCCTTCAAGCTAACTCCCTCCATACCCTTCTGTGCCCCCAGAGATGACTCTACCAGGCTCTCCCTCTAAGAGACCACTACACTGGCCTCTGTGTTCTGGGGCCTTCAGCTCTAACAGACAATTCATAAAGCCCAAAGAGACTGAGATCCCACCTCTTCTTCAGGTCACATCTCCCCCCCTGCAAAGCTTTTGGGACTCCCTTCCTAACTCCAGTATCCGAGGAGAACTCTCCTCCCACCAGGTACCTCTGATGCCACGACAGATCTGGAAGCAGCAGCTGGATACCAGGGTCCTATAGGCCTTCTCCTGGGATCCATCTTCAGGCTTTTTGGGTTGGGGCTGGGGGGGCACTGCCCTGGAGATGGTGCAGATCCTCAGTGTCCCATGTGGGGAGGGGGGACCACTGTAGGCAGGGTTGTCCCAGGCTCCACTCCCCATCTTTTGGAGCTCTTGCCCCTCGGGACTTTCCACAGCATTCATGGGGAATGAGGTAGGGGGCCTGGCACCGCAGGTACCCACTGTCCCCTGAAGAAAGGGGGAGCAAAGACACAGCCCAGTCTAGCCAGCAGAAGGCAAAGGAGCGTGAGAGCAGCTGGTCTCAGGAAGCCTCTGCTTCCTGCCTGTTGTAGTGGGAATCTGTCCCCACTGGGGGAGGGGCAGGTGGGAGGGGGTGGGGAATGGCTATCAGTCCTGTCAGGGGCTCTCTCTCTCTTCCTCTAGCTTCAAGACAGGGCGTGGAAGGGAGCTGGAAGTCAGGGGTTTGGCAGGAGAGAGAGAAGCCTGGGAGGGAGATGTGGTGACTGGGGTGGAAGGAAGGAGGGGTGAGAGAGGCCAGTGCTGGGGCGGGGAGGAGGGCTGTTTATAGAAGGGGCCTGGTGGGGGGGGTGGTCCCAATCAGACAGAAGAGGAGATGAGAGAGCAGTGGGAAGGGCTGGCGGACTCCAGCCAGTCTGGGCGAATTTCCACTAAAAGCTCCTGAAAGGGCCGCCATGGATTGGGCTGCAGGCCAAGGCCGGGGACAGGAGACTGGAAAGTGCTGCTTCCCTTCCAGGCTCATTCAATGGTGTCTGAGGCTCCTTTAATGTCTCACCTTGAGCTGTCCCTGGTGGGGTGGAAAAGGGGGGGCTCCCCTTCTTCACTCTACCCCTATAGCTGGGCGAAAAGGTAGTGGCAGGAGGAGCTTCTGTTTCAGACACTTAAGGGTCAGGGTCTCTGACTGCTGTTGAGGTTGGGGCGGGCGCAGAGACGGGGGGCACTAGAGTTCCAGATTATCTGTATCCTTCTGAGGTCTGCCCTCATATAGCTTATGAGAGAACTACACTGACAGAAAGGTGTTCCTTAAGGGTGTGGGGCTCAGCCTAGGGAAGAGCCTAAACCCTGATTGGGAGAATGCATGAGAGAGCAAAGGGCAAGGACAGTGTGACTTGGGACTCCTTAAGAGGAGTGGATGTCTGGACCCAGCTCAGCTGACAACTTTACCTAAGGGTTCGTAGTATTGGACTGAGGACTACTAAGCATGAGCACAAAATGGAACTATGAGAGGTATCCGAACTGATCTTCTTTCTTTTCAATCTCTGGTGTCTGTGCCCCGAGCACATCCCTGCCTAGGCCCTGCTCCGGCCTCTGATCACTTGTCCTGGCTCCCCTAAAAGCATGTGCTGTGGCCCAGGATGGTACTGGCCCCACAGGGGCAGGGGGTTACCTTCTCCTTGACAGCTGCAGTGGGGGCTGCCCTCTCTCCAACAGCTGGTTCCCCATCTGGGCCACTCTATTGCCCCACTTGACCGAAGCCCATGTTCCCCCCCTCAGTAAAACACCAGCCTAGTGGAAGTCACCAGTCCCGAGTGTCCCCATAAAGAGATCCTGATCCCAGACAACCCAAGGCTGGCCTCGGGCCCTTGATAAATAGGTGCTTTCCAACACCCGAGAAAGGGCTGGAAAAGCAGCAGCTCTCTTACCCCTGGCTCTGCAGCATGCATCTCCTGCCCCAGGCCCAGATACTGTTAGGGAATTAACTGTCTGGGCTGGAGTTAAGGCCTCTCTGTGAGCTTCCCTAGATGGAAGAGTTTCATCTCTACATTTTAGCAGCTAATGAGACATATTCCAAGGTGCTTGTTATCTTTGGAAAGACAAAAGATCATTTTATATGAAATCAGCGGATAGTGAAGGAACCGGAGCTGCTGCCTCTCACCTACAAGCTTTTCAAACAATTGGAAAAGGACCCCTGGCTTGCAAAACTGAACATTGGGACAGAGGTAATGAACAGGAAGCTAGCAGCATAGTCCAAAGAAACAGCAAGAGGAACAGGAGATGGTTTCGGATTCCTTGGGGGATAATTTTATATTCTGAGAGAGGCTAGTGATCAACAAGGTTTTGGATAGACTCAAAGAGGTTCATCATGCGACAGGTCCCACACCCTTGTGACATTAAGGCCAGAGCTGGACTGCTTTATTCATGGTCACCCACTGAGGAAACATTGCTTTTCCCTGCTCAGTCTTTAGCATTCCCCACGGATCAATCATAATACCCCCGGGAAGCACAGGTTATATAACCAGCTTGAGAAATTTTCTCAAAAGATGCTGGGCATTCCTAGGTTATTTAGTCTTACTCAAGAAGTCCTAAGTATGGTAATCAAGTGGGAGTTCCTGACGCTTTCGTCTGCCAGTTCTTCATGTCCTCAAGTTTCTGTGGCACTTGGTTTTTCCTGAGTGGCCAGTTAATAAGGGCAACCAGTGTCAGAGTCCTGTGGCTCAGGTTGCCTTTTAGCAATTTAGCAAAACCCAAGAGGGTTGACCTTGAAACCCAAACTCCCGGTTTAACTCTTGGTTCAGCAACTTACTAACTGTATAGTTCCGGGCAAGTCCCTTTGAGACTTAGTTTATATATCTACAAAGTGTTCCCATTAAAGCCTGCCCTGCTGACCGAAGGACTGTTTTAGGATTCAAACAGTAGATATAGAAACCATCATAAACTGTGTGCTATAAAGCACCAAACAAATTTAATTGTCTTACCACAGCATCCATCCTTGTGTACCCCACTCATCCACAGCAATTCATGTTTCAGGGAGATACCTTCAGTCAGGACTCTGTTGTCATTATCTCTGAGAGACAAGGGTCCCAGAACCCTCTGTATCCACCCCCATTCCATTCCAGCTGACAACGGCAGAGTGGAACGATGGCATTTCACCTGAAGACTATTATAACAGTAGTCTGGAAAGAAAATAGCTCTTAGAAGAGTTTCATGAGGACATGGCAAGACTTGCTGTCCATCAGAACCCAAAGTACTTCTTTACCATGATGCCTCTTAGCCCACTTGGTGAATTGGTCCCATTGCTTCACTGGGATACATTTTTTGGTTGCATGCTATCCTATTGCGCACACCAGAAAAAGATTACTACATTTCCACCACCAGTACCCTCCTTTTCCACGCCATGCACATCCTAGCCAGGCTCCTCAGTGCCACTCAGATCCACTAGGTCCTGACAAAGAGACCAGAGACAGCAAAGGCCATGGGATAGAAACTTGTAGCTCATTTCCCTATAAGTTCTCCATGTAAATTTCCCCCAGGAGAAACCACCTTCCATATTCTAGAGAAAGGAACCCTGGGGCGACTCATGGTCCAGATTCTACAGGGAGAATCTTCAAATCACCTTCTGTGTTTTACATAGTGACCCTCAACCTTTTCCACCCCAATAAACATAAACAATAGAGCACACTCTATAAGTAACAATGGCTCACTATGGCAATGATTCTCAATGGAAGACACTGGAGATCACTCATCTATAAGAAAACCCTGCACCTAAGGACTTACCCTTCACCAGTATACCACCAGTCATCTGTGTGGCAAAAATACCGAAATTTGAGTAGCTGAAGTTTTCAGCAACAAACACAGTGGACCAAGCAAACTGACATGAGAAGGCTAATCCCAAGGGAGTCCCCCCTTCCTGTTTTTGTACAATAAACATCATAGCACTGTGCCCGGGGCCACCACAAGCCACAACTCCTTAGAACAGACAAGCCAGATCCATTGGAAGATTCAGGTGTATGAAGTCCTGTTGCAGCTGTCCCAGCCCAGAAGGCCAAGAAAATAGCATTTTGTTGTATTTTGTCAGGGACCTCACAGAGAGGCTGGACGAGATCCACTTCCCTCATCGAAATGACCCACTTCAGTCTTTTACTTCCTTCCTGTGACCTCCTGGATTTAACAAGTCCTGTTGGAATACATTTTGCATCTTCTGTCTCTCCAAAGAGAACTTTTTTTTTTTTAAGATTTTATTTATTTACTTATTTGACAGAGAGAGAGAGACAGCCAGAGAGGGAACACAAACAGGGGGAGTGGGAGAGGGAGAAGCAGGCTTCCCACTGAGCAGGGAGCCCAATGAGGGGCTCAATGCAGGGCTCGATCCCAGAACCCTGGGATCATGACCTGAGCCGAAGGCAGATGCTTAACAACTGAGCCACCCAGGTGCCCCAAAGAGAACCTCTTTAAATGAGCCCTTCAGCTTTCCTCCCATTTCTAGAGACCCCTCCTGGACAACTATCCCCGTTTGCCCATGCCTTCTACAGAAGACTGGACAGGTAGAGGGGACCAACAAAACCCAGGTGGTGGGAGACAGATGATGTTATCAACAAAAATAAGGAAGTTAGTCTTCAGTTGCCTGGAAACTTGGGTCTGAGGCCATGATCATGCCCCCTGCTGAGCGTAGTCCAGACATGGAGTACTCACATGGTCTTGAAGTAATCAGTCAGCGTTATCACTTCCAGGCAGAGCTCCAGCTGGGGCAGGCAGGGTTCTGTATAGGATGGTGAGTGTCAGCCCAGCCTCCTGCTAGAGAAGGTGGAGTGGGGGAGGAGAGAGCTCCATGTGAATTGGAGACACCAGGCTAGAAAGAAAGGAGGGAGGTGGAGGGGAAAGAAAGGCACGAGAGAGAAGGGGGATTATGGGGAAGAGAACTTGAGAGAACACAGTTCTTTCCTTCAGAGCAACTCACCAAATTTCACAGGAGACTTGGCTGACTGAATGTCCCAAGCCTGTGAAGAGGGGAGACTGGAGCACCTGGGCAAATCCCTCAGGCACTCACCCTTCCAGCATCATTTCAGGGTCTCAGGGCAGTCACCCAATACACCCCCTTGTCCCAGCTTCTCAGGGCCCCATCACAGGGGACACATATTTTTCCATCTTGAGTCTTCATTCCAGTCATAATTCAGTCCACAGGTATTTGCTGAATGCTGACTATACAGGAGGGACTCTGGGATAAGCAGCAAATAAGATCATCAGGGCCCCTGCCTCACAGAACTTAGATTCTGGCAAAGAAGATAGGCATCAAGCAAATACACAGATAACTTAGGATTTGTAATCATAAAAAGTGCTGCAAGGGAGGAGTACAGGGAGCTATGAGACAATGCAGCAGGAGACCTAAGGCTCTAAAGCAAATGAGGAATAGAATCACGATTTCTACCTCTCTTCCCACTTCTTGGCCCTGCAGCAAACAGGGTTTTCTGAGATTCAGAAATGTTTTACCGCTACTATACATAAGGAAACAGACTGAGTTAAATGACCAAACAAGGAAAAAGTTATGACAATGCAAGAAATGTTACAACTTACAGTAACCTTTATCCCTCATGGTCACGGGCACATGAGTTGAGCTCAACTTGAAGGCTTGTTTTAGATTCCTTCTGAGCACATGGAATCCAACCACTTTTCATTCCTGAAATCGATTATCTCCTTGATACCTGGGAAAGAGGCAGAAATTAATAAGAGAGCTAGAGTAGTAAAACTACAAAGCGATGAAAAATTTCCCAAGGTGAAGGCTTTACAGGTGTATACTTATCTCCAGGCTCACCAAGTTGCATACATTAAAGATGTGTAGCTTTTTGTATGTCAATCATACCTCAATAAAGGTCAATTTTTTTTTAAATTTCCTGAATGGGAATTTGGAACCAAGAGCTTAAGTTTCTTTTATTCTGTTCACCCTATACTCCCAAATCTAGAAATCTATCCTGATGTTTCTATCAGCATAATTGATAACAATTTTTTAAAAGCTGAAAAAGAGGAAGCTCAAATATCCAACAATAGAAAAAATATTAGATAAATAAGGATACAAGTTTGAAAAATACCTGTGAGTTAAGGATGTAGTTCTTTTTAAAGGGCAGGCAGGCCTCATAAGAAGGAGAGAGTAATGTGTTTATGGTTTGTTAGTCCTTCTTTCTCTGGGGACTAGAACTTGCTCTTCCTGCCCCCATCTCCTTGAGAAGAGAGAACTATATGGACTTGGATTCCCCCCAAGAAACTTAGGACCCATCCAGCCTTCTCTTCCCCTCACCTTGAGGTGGACTTTGGATGACACAAAAACAAGCAGTTTTAGTATTAGAAAAGGCTTATTGGAAATTCTCACCCTGAACTCACCCAGAACTGCATGTGATATGGTGCTGCCATTCATTAAAACCAACTGGAAATTTGAAAAAAAAAGGATACATACACATGATGGGTTGTTGTGCAGAAATCAACACTTTGGATAGTATTTAATGTCATGAGAAAATGCTCATCATAATTCTGGCATATATATCTACAGAGTCCATATTTTATATGTAAATTATACTTGGATGCATTTAAAAAAGGACTAATGTTAAAGAATTTAACAACGTAGTAATGATATCTCTGGGTGGATGCTTTTTATTTTGCTAATTTTTGTTTTATTTTGTTTATTTTATTTTCATTAATTTTTTTCTACGGTAATTATGAGTACTTTCACTTTCAGAAAAAAAAGTATTTTTAAAAGCCAGTAGTCAGTAGTTATTATGTTCATAAAGACTTGAGGTGCATTTTCATCTTAGACTCACAGAAGCTCTTGGGTGGTTGGCTTCGCCACACTGGCCCTCCACACCAGCCAGGAAACATGACAGTTTATTTTTTGACACGAGAGTCATACATGCAATCACTTTGCTTTTCACCTGTTTGCTCCAAGACTTTGTATTAATTGCTACTTCCTTGGAGACTACAGTTGGGCAAGAATATGGGTGAAGCATGTGATGAGTATGAGAATAGCTGCCGTGAGAAATACAGCATCTAACAGCAGCTCTGAGGAAGGAAGGTAACTGGGGTGGCAAGTGGAAAGTTCAAGAAAGGAAATTTGCAATGAATAGCATTGAAATGGATTTTGAGGGGCGCCTGGGTGCCTCAGTCAGTTAAGCGTTTACCTTCAGCTCGGGTCATGATCCCAGGGTCCTGGGATGGAGCCCAATGTTGGGCTTTCTGCTCCGTGGGGAGCCTGCTTCTCCCTCTCCCTCTGCCTGCCGCTCCCCATGCTTGTGCTCTCTCTCTCTCTGTGTCAAATAAATAAAATCCTTAAAAAAAATGAAGTGGACTTTGGATGACATCCTTTGGAAAAGGAGGACAAATATTTTAAGAGACAAAAAGAAAGCATAGCTACCATTTATTAACCACCCACATGGCAGACGCCTTACAGTGCATTATATTAATTAATTCTCACACAATCCAATGGAGTAGACTTTTGTCATTCTATTTTACAGGTGATTCGAGAGATAAATTGTGCTGGAATCCATCTTTGAGTCAGATCTGTCTGACTACACAGAATGACTTCCTGGGTGTCATCCACACAGGGATAGCAGTGCGTGCAAAATCTGGCAGGTGGGAACATTGCTTGCTCTTGTGGAAGAACAGTCCCACTGTTCTCACTGGAGAATAAGAAAGAAGCCTGGAAAGAGGGTTGGGAGTGAATATGGAAGGCCTCAAATGCCAGACATTTAATTCATTCAGGCAATAGAAATTCAACTGGATTCAGGCAAAAGAAAGACAAAGAAAACTTCCAAACAGAGAAATGAAATGAAAGCTATATTTTATGAAACCTAATCGGACAATAAGGGTTTGCTCTGGGGGCAGATTGGAAGCCAGGAAATCAGTTGGAAGTTTGCGGAGCTCGTTTAGGGACAGGAATGAAAGCCTGAATGATGATGGTTACAGACGAATAGAAAGGAATGGGAAGATATGTGAGGCCTCCCAGAGGCAGAACCTGCAGGAATTAGCACCTGACTGGAGGTAGGGTACAAGGGAGAGCAAAATCAAAGCAGCTCCAAGGTCTCAAACCCCTACCTGGAAGGTCAGTGATGCTATTAATGGGTGGGCGGGAGGAGAGGGATCAAAAGTAGGTTTCAGGAGCGCCTGGGTGGCCCAGTCGTTAGGCGTCTGCCTTCAGCTCAGGTCATGATCCCAGGGTCCTGGGATCAAGCCCCCGCATCGGGCTCCCTGCTCAGCGGGGAGTCTGCTCTTCCCTTACCCTCTCCCTCTGCCTCTCTCTCTGTCTCTAATGAATAAATAAATAAAATCTTTAAAAAATATTTAAGAAATAAAGTGTTAATGGGACACTCAGATGTTGAAATTTGAGGGCTCACTGGACAATTTGGGTTAGAGTTTGAGACAGTAATAAACACTGGTGAGAGTGATGGTGTAGTTAGACGTGTTTATTGGAGCCACAGGAACAGCTGAAATTGCCAAAGGATTGCATGAAGGGAGAAAGGAACTGAAGTTGAAGGGGAAGGAAGAGGAGCCAGAAAGGGAGAGAAAAAGTCGTAAGAGAGGCAGGGGGAGAACCAAGAGTTTTCAAGACACAAAAGTCAGAGGAGGAGTATTTTAAGAAGGGAGTGATTATTGACTGTACCAAACAGTGCTAAAAGGTCAAGTGTTCTGATAAATTAAAAGCCTTCAGATGCTTTAGACCAGAATCTCTCAGGTGACCTTGGAAATTGAGAAGGCTGTGGATGCCTGATTTGGAGAAGTGGGGGTGTTGAGGTTAAAGAGTGGATGGTGAGACAATAAAAGAAGTGGCTCCACTTAACTACATAAGTAATTTATTAAGTATTTACTGAATACGGGCACTATGAACTTCTTGCATATCTGCTTGGGGATGTCCTAAGAAACCAAGACCAACCATACTCATCTTCATGTCCTAAAAGTTTCCCTTGATTCCAACTCCTATTATGGTGCTGGGTTTTATTTTTTTATAGTTTTTTTAAAGATTTAATTTATTTATTTGACAAAGAGAGAGACAGCAAGAGAGGGAACACAAGCAGGGGGAGTGGGAGACGGAGAAGCAGGCTTCCTACTGAGCAGGGAGCCCGATGCAGGGCTCAATCCCAGGACCCTGGGATCATGACCTGAGCCAAAGGTGGACGCCGAACTGCTGAGCCACCCAGGCGCCCCCATGATGCTGGTTTTAAAAAAAAAAAAAAAAAAAACAGCTTTATTGAGATATAATTCACATACCGTACAATTCACCCATTTAAAGTATACAATAATTTTCCATGTGTTCACAGGTATGTGCAACTATGGTGCTAATTTTAAAGGAAAAACCCTTGGGCATACGGTTCAGAAGTCAACACCTACAATTAATGTTGCAAACGAGGGAGAAGGGGACCCCAACAAATTCTCCACGGGCACCCTATCAAGCAGAGTCACAGAACAGAGTGGGAAGATGCCAAGGGGCTTTGCCTATCATGGCCACCAGGTGGCAGCAGAAGCGTTGCCCTCTCTCTATCAGTCAGAGCCAAACCAGTTTGGAGAGATTGGCATTCAGAGGGTCCAGAGACCATTCCTCTCTCCATCTCCTTCCTGTTGTTTATTCTTTTCTTCTAGGTAACTCTAAAGGTTCACGACAGGTCCCACTAACAGGTCCTAACCCACAGGGATTTATCATTCTGGCAACCTAATAGACTTCTGTGATGATCTGAGTCTTCTGAGACACAGACACCAAGGCTGGGAGGTGGTTGTAAGGTTCTGAGGAAGGAAACAGCTGTGAGAGAAAATTGGGTAGGTGCCCAGGAAGGCTAGGAGAGCTGTCAGACGTTGAGGTAAGTGTGCCCCTGAGTGAAGGAGAGAGTGTGGGAAGGTAGGGTGGATTTCTGCGGCAGAGTTAGTCTAAGAAAGTTTTGCCAAGGCCTTCAGCGAGCCAAAATAAACCATCAGGGGAGTTCGATGTCTCGCAGGATGGGGGGCCCACCTTAGTATCCTTGCTCAGCTCAATTAGTGGCCGGGCAGCTCCTAGGAAGGGGAAGTTCCCAGGCTGCTCACCTGGAAGTCTGGTCCAGGTGAATGCTCTTGGTCAGTTATTCATAGCTGGAGGTCCATGAAACCCGTTCTCATGGCCTCCAACACCTTCTTTTGGAGAAGGGACAACCTTAGCCCTCAGGCAGCCCTCACTCTACCAAGTGTCATCTGTGTTCCCCTCTGAGGGGGACAGTTCAATCCCTACCTCTCACCTACCCCCACCAGAGACTAGGCTACTCCCATACCCTGTATCTGACTCTCTTCCTGCTCTCCCGGATTAATCCATATACAAGCATCCTCCCAAGCAAGCCCTACATTTTCGTGCCTCTGTCTTTGGTTCCTTCTTGCTGATAAACCTGGAAACTTGAAGGTGGTGACAGGACTAGCAGTGTGTTGAGTTTAGTCCTGACCCATGGGCCCAGCAGCCAGCCTGTCCTGGCAGGAAGCTGATTGGCCAGCACCAGGCCCCATCCCTTTCCTGGGGTCCCCACTGCCTCAGGTGACACTGCCCAGGCACCTGAGTGGTTGGCAGTGTGGTTCTGGCCTCAGTCAAGGCCAAGTACATAATAGGGCAGCCATAGCTTTGCCAGGTGGTTCAGAGGGCCAGGTAGCTCTTGGGGGTTCAGGATGAAGAAGCTGGCACTTGTCTAGGGAAAGCAGAGGTTTGGAAAGGAGGGTGTTAGGGGAGAAGACTACTGGGTATCCAACATGAAAGGACCGACTGGGTCAATGGCCCCTGTGGGCCTCCCTGAGTGCCCTTGGGGCTGAGGGGCCTGCTGCGTATGGGGCTCTGGGTTCTCAGAGAACCCATACTCCCCTTGGCTGGTTCTCAGCTAAAAGACAGGCTTGGGAGGGATGGGATGAATACAGCTGGCTCTCTGGGCTGCTCCTTGAAAGGAGGGCATGGGGAAACCAACAAGTCTGCAAGAGTATGTCTGGGCCAGATGACTTTGCAAATCCTGAGTCCTCAAGGTAAATAAAAGGCAACAATTCTAGGCTTTAAAAGGGAATCCAGCCAGGGGTGCATGGGTGGCTCAGTCGGTTAAGCATCTGCCTTTGGCTCAGGTCATGATCCCAGGATCCTGGGAGTCCAGCATGTGGGCTCCCTGCTCACTGGGGACTCTGCTTCTCCCTCTCCCTCTACCCTTCGTCCTCCCTCTACCCCTCCCCCTCTGCCCATGCTCTGTCTCTCACTCTCTCTCAAATAAATAAAGGAGGGGGGAAACATGGTGGAGGAGTAGGGGACGCTATTTCAACTGGTCCCTGGAATTGAGCTGGATATCTACCAGACCACTCTGAGCACCCACGAAACCAGCCTGAGATGTAAGAAGATCTGGATCTCTACAAACAGAATATCACAGGCAGTTGGTTTTGAGGTACGAAGCAGAGAGCTGTGATTCTGCAGGCAGATATTGGAGGATAAATGGCAGCGGGAGGGTGCCTGGCCGTGGGGATCCTGCACCGCCGGTGAGTGACAGCCTCGGGCGCTGCGGTCGGGGCACAGACTCGAAGACCAGTAGCGGTGGGGAAGGACTTTAGGGCAGCCCCCAGGGTGGAAAACCAGAGCAGCGGGTCTTGGGAACTGGGAGCAGCTGGCGGTTTTAGAAGCACAAAGGGCAGAGACGTGCTCTGACCTGGAGGCAGGACTGGGGGCTCTGAGGAGGGGCACACAACCCAGGCCGCTGCAGTTTATAGCAGCACGGACAGAAACAGAGACGGTGTGGCCTGGAGAGCTCACTGAAGAACAGACTGCGGTCTCTCTGCTCTGAGGCAGAGGGTTGGAAACGGTCTCTTCTGCTCTGACTCGCGGAAGAGATGCGGAAAGCCACCAGGGAAAGCCGCCAGAGAACAAAAGCCCCCAAAACTGATTCCCGCTGAGCCCATCCCCCGCCACAGGGGCGCAGGGCAACTCCGCCCAAACAGGGTTGCCTGAGTAACAGCGTGGCAGGCCCCACCCCCAGAAGACAGGATGGGAGAACAAGAGGCCAGCAACCCTAAGGTCCCAAGAAAACAGGTGCATCTTGCTTGGGTTCTGGTCAATAATTTGGACTCTGTACATTCCCTCAAACACCCATCAACAGAATGACAAGGAGGAGGAGCCCCCAAAATAGAAAAGACTCAGAGATTATGACTTATGCTGCAGATTTACAAATGGATGCAGATATAACCAAGATGTCGGAGATGGAATTCAGGCTAGCAATTGTGAAGACAATGACTAGAATGGAGAAATCAATTAATGGCAACATAGAGTCTCTAAGGGCAGAAATAAAAGGTGAATTGGCAGAACTTA